>NC_135505.1:18114072-18414072 GCF_052857255.1 Amblyomma americanum | reverse complement strand
AACGCGGAAAGGCGTGTGATGTTCGCTTCCTTCAAGAAGACAGGAACCCGTCACAGGACATTGTCTATACGAGTGGAAACCAGACATGCAGAAGGGAGGCTGCACGCCTTCTTTTAACAATTCTACAGAACACGGATCTTGTTTCTAAATGGTGACAGCAGGAACGGACTATGGCCTACTGTGATTGAATGTGTGCCTAGATGGTGTCTTCCGGAGTGGACTACTTTGTACTGTGAGTGAATGTGTGTATAGAGTGTGGCACTACAATGGCCTATGTTCTACTGTGACTGAATATGTGCATAGATGGTGACTTCTGGAGTGGACTGTGATGGGAACTGTGTGGATTGATTGTGTGCATAGATGGTGACTGCGGGGGAGAATGTGTGCTATTATAAGAGACTGCGCTAAGCGGGGTAGATGCGACATTGTTAATATCGAAGGGACGCTGCGGTGGAGCAATTGCCGGCAGATAAAGCAAGGCTAACCCACCTCTAGCATTCAACACATCAACCTCAACCCTCGATATGTATCGTCTTTCTTTGGAACCAAGACTACACTGCAAAAAAAAAATCCGTACCTATAACGTAGACTATGTACGTTTTAAAAATGAAACCACTTCTGCTTTGAATGAAATGTAGGGAATGACCGTATTTCAGTCCAGTATTGAAGAAAACGTCCGTGTTCCTCCGTAGACGTTGCAAGGAAAAATCCGGAACATTCAATTTTATGGATCAAAACTTAACACGACAGGACGGTGACCCCGTCGACTATGTGTGCCACCAAACGCACTAATAACTTGCTTAAAGGCAGCAAAAACAGAAGATGCTTATCATGTGACGCCACTTTAACACGATGAACAGTTGGCCCGCGGACTACAGGCGTCACATGACGTCCCATTTTTGATCTGTCTGGTTTACTCTTAGCCAACATTGTCCGCACACTAGCATGGCGAATGACTGTGAGCACGTCTAATGAGATTAACACCATATGCAAAGATGAAGATCCGAGGAAAGGTGCTAAAGCATTATGTTGCTTCAAGGTTCAGTGGTTGGTACAAATTGTGAGAAACGTTAAATAACAAAGGCCTTAATTTGCTAAAATGTTCAAAGCTGACTTGACAAAAAAATGTTTTCGCTATGTTATTAGCCACATGACAGAGTAACATTTAATAAAAATGTTGCTGCAACATTTGTTTTCTGTAAGGATTGCTGAGTAATGAGGTCAACTGTTAGATAACATTTTGACACAGACAATGGTTGGGCAATTTCTCCAAAGTGAGGTTGAACACCAGCTGAAAGTACAGTGCAAACATGATGAAAGCGCACAAGTTGAAAGCCGAATTTCCATCTGCCGTTTGGAAAGGAAACGAACCACAGAGAAAACAAAAAGCATGGGCAAACAAATCTGTGAATGCATTACAATGTAGCAGTTATATCTTTGGTACACAATCATCAATCAAAAACGCCAACTCCTTCATGGGTAACAAAAGCACAGACACAACAAAATATTGCTCATTGCAATGTTTAATTTAGTAGGTACCTATTGCGGCCCATTCATGCCTGCTCTTCCTGCAGATAAATGAAACACCGCAAAAAAGCAGCGCGCAGAAATAATTGCTGCAGTGAAAAGGAGGATGTGCACCCTCGATGCTGTTCCCACATCCTGAGTACGAAATAATAGGAGATTTTTTCTGGAAATATTCTGAAAAGACGAATTTTCTATCCATCGTTTACTTAGCTTGAACTTACACGACCCATTGTGTGCTCGGCAGCATTGACAAACAAGGGGGCAAGCCGGTAGGCACAGAAGACTGTAGAGCCTTGCTAACTTGCAAAAGATCAATGCTCAGAAAGAAAAAGCTGACAAAAAATGAGGAATTCCTTATTTACACTGTATTTTATACAATACTAAGAATGTGGCTAAGATATGACATAAACATTGTTTTTTTCTGTTCACATACAATCTTTCTAGCCTGTGCTAGCATATGACTGCGATGTAAACAATGAAACATGCCAGCACTGTACAATATGCTGTAACACTTATGAAATACTCCCCCTACAAGGCTACCGCATGCCTCTTACATGCGGTAAAGATTGTATCTGCCAAACTAGCTAGTCGGCGAGTTGAGACACCAAGCATCTGACACCTGGCGATGTGTAACTCCCATGTAATTAGAGTGATTGGAGATGCTCGTTTTTGATGGCATTTCAGTGGCTGGGTATGGATGGACCAGATATGAAGGGGAACAACTAGGCACCAACTTTTTAAGCAACATCACAATAACCAATGTGTCTTAGCTTTCCTTCTGTCTAAAAAGGAGTTTCATTTTATATGTTCTGTGTTCACATAACTGCTTGCATATGCACATTTTGGCTTGCTGGGAGGTGCTTTCCTCTGTTAAAGTACAGTTTTAACTCTGGCCTCAGCCCTTTGCGCCTTCTTAATTTTTTGCTAGTGTTCACCTTAAGTCACGTACCAACTCACGCTGATCTCTACTTTTTTACGTTTCCAGCTGTCACATCTTCTCTGCCTTCGTCGTGTCCATCACTGCATCGATGTTTTCAAGTCTGCTGTGTATAATCATTTTAATTAATCTGCCTACACATGTATTTATGTTAGTCACTCACTCCTCTCTTCGATGCCGATCGGTCCTGAGTGTAAATAAGTGAAATGGTAGTCTAATCTAGGTCCGAGCAATCATGCGTTATGTTCAGTTCATTTTACTATGCTGACTAGTAGAGACTGGAGAGAAAAAATCTGCTAAGTGGAGCTCGACATGCCTCTCGCCCCTACATTGGAAAGCAGCAAGCACCAAGGCATAGTAATCACTGACGACAACAGAACATGACTAGTATGAAGTAATTCAGTAACGTTCGGTACCACAGTGCATACTCGCTGCTCAGTAATTTATTACCTCATTAGACATTCTGCAAGGAGAGTGTACAATGATGTGTTTTCTTTGAACATGACACCACAGTACAATGACAATCATTAACCTTGTGCCAACACAACAGCAAATAAATTTCTGCCCAATAAATGCATTGCTTACAGTGCAACCAAGAGGTGAGAATGTGCCACCTCGACACATGTTTAGAAAATAAGCTCAAAAGATTAGTGACATTAAATTTGAGCAGACGGTAATTCCCCCCACCACCTCACTAAAAAAAATGAAAAAGGGTGCTCTTCTGACGGTACGTTTGTACGATGCGGCTGTAATATTTGCGACAGTTCAACTACGTGTGAAATTCAGATATAAATAATTAACGCCAAACATGCAGTTGAATGCGAGGCGCCAGAGCGCGGGCAAACAGTAATCGTCTTCAGGTATCCACTGGTGCCACGCCCTGAAGGCTGCTGCTCGGCGAATACCATTCATGGTCATGTTCACATCCAACAAGCTTGTCACAAAGAACACACAGGTGTTTATCATGATGCAGCAGCAGCTCATCATTGCTATTGGCCAGTGCTGAATTTTTTGGCGTGGTAAACGCAATCATCCTCCGAAACGCGCGTCGACTGTTATTCGCCAGATTCTTGCAGTCCCATGAGGGAGAGCAGCTTTTCCGTCGGCTTCAAGTCTCCTCTTTCGTGCAGGGCCACTGGCATTGTAACGCACATTCTGCATGATCGTTTCACTATGCACCGATGCCGCACGGGACAGCAAGCGCTTGTACACTCCAATGGAGTGTTCGGGCCACACACATACACATATTAAAGACACACAACGTGCAGGACGCACGCAGCGAACACGGAAGAACAAAAACCCATTCCAAAGCGCCTGTTCATTCATCTCCACACTGCGCTAACTTGGCACATGTTTCCGACTGCGGGTTTGGCTAGCGCTTCGACTTCGCCATGGCTAGCCATGGCCAATCTACGCAGCAGCTGGTGGTAATAACATAGAGTTTCTTATTATTAATAGTAAGAAACTCTGTGGGTAATAACGTTCATGCAACGAAAAGAAAAAGCTTAATATATCAAACCATTCAGGTTGTCAGCTAAAAAAACTAACGCAAAAATGAAATACATCTTGTATGTTTTGCCGTTGTGCGCCTTTGCGACATCAGCGACGTGAGAATGTACGCGAATACGCGAATGGCGCTATGAATTTCAAGTGTGCTCTGTAAATTGCAACTGGCGTGGCTGCGCCGCCAACTTGTAGACATGCTTGCAAAGGTAGTTGGTGCGAACAGTTGGAGGTTTAATCGACTGAAATTGCTCATGGAAAGTTGGCGGCACTGCATTCTTATTTTTTCTGTGCATTGCGAGTGACTTTGGCGGTAGCCGCTCGGCAACGTCTCCGGTTTGGCGAACTTGTGAGGTGAGCCTTTTGTTCTCAAATTCTGAAAACGGTTTTTTGTTTGTATTGTAGCCCTGCGTCTCGTCGCATGTTATGTTCATTATAACATCTGTACAAGGTGCACGTGCTTTCTCTCTCTATTTGAATGAACATTGGTCTATCCGGGTAAAGTTTTGGATTCAATTAAGCACGAACTGTCCATGTTGGTACTGCGTGTCGAATGTGTCTGGAGATGATTCTGCGCAGGAGATGGTCTTCTGATAATTTTTGAAGTACCAGATATATTCAAGAGTTTTGAAACCATTCATCACACTGAAACAACGTTGGAAAACTGTTTTGTGTTCGTGCATCTGCTGTCCTTAGACTTGAGTTTTCGGCAATCATTCGCATGGCTCCTTTGGATGTGGACTACTGTTGCTAGGGGTGCCTGGCAGCAGAGCTCCTGGTTACGCCCAGTGGGTCATCTGTTTGTCCATGTGCCGAGTACCAAAGATACCATTCCTGACTTTTTTTTCCCAGTCCATTAAGCTCATATTCCTTGGAAAGATTTACAGTATGTAATAAGGAAGTAAAAAATTGGTAACCTCTACATATTTCAGAACAGTTCAGAGAAATGCACATGCAGCATCAGTATTCTCTCGGTAGACTTTCTGAGACCTTGGGCTAAATCATTTGAAAGAAAAAGAGAAAATGAGGACAGGCTCGCAGAAAAGGCAAAAAGAAGGGGAGGGGGAGTGTGGGAGCCATGGTTCCGAGAAGTGACGTCAGGAGGTGCAGGGTGCAAGGTTAAAGTGTAACGATAAATAAATAAAGCAGGAAAGGAGGGGGAAATTATGGGTTGGGAAACCTCTCACCATGCGCAAAGCCTTTTCAAATAATTACGCCAATTCCGAAATGTACAGAGCTGGCCACGTTTAGTACAAACATTTGAGAGCGCGCGGCCGCACTCTTTAGAAGCCCACTGCGTGCGGCGCAGGCCCTCATCGCTGCAAAATGGCGCAGGAGGAGATGCATCTGGATGTGGTGCTTCGTGTCATCTGTTACACTTCGATGAGCGGCAATGTCAGACGCAGTGGCCCAAAGAGCAAAGCCACGTGATCGCGTGTTCTCACTAAGAGTGGACAACCCCGTACTTGAGAGATTCTAAGTTTCCTCTGTATATATTGACCCCAGACGAAAAGAAGTCTTGTCGAAACGTTGGCAAGCACCTGAGATTTTTCCTTCCCTTGTTCGCTTGGTGAGTGTCAAGAAACCATCTGCCTACTCTCTCTCTACCATGCACTCCACATCTTGTACGGTTATCATTGTATGTATACAAAAGTGATAAATGATGAAGGAAATCAAGGGATTTGTATTTGTATTGCTTAACGCTTACTTTAAAGCTACATCATGAGGGTATAGTTGAAAATGTGCTACGGGGCCTTGGTTGTGTGTCGTGACTGGTTTCTATATATCAGGGCTACTTGAGAGCCACCAGGAAACGCAGGCTTTTGAAAAGTCGTTCCTCAAATAAGAAAGCGTTTTCACTTTTACAGTGCAAATGTTATTAGCTGAAACTTCAATCATTGCAGGTCAGGGATTGGTATTTTTCAAATAACTAGCCTGAAGTTCAAAACCTGCACAAGAAACTTTTTAACTTCTTTCCTGCCTTAAAACCCAGTATTTATTTGTCGGTTTCCGCAAGCAGAGGTCTGTTTTATGACGCATACTTTTCACTACCTTGCGTGAAAATTGTGCAGTACAGGCTCACCATAAAACTAGGGGTATAGTATACAAACTGCTTGTATGCAACTACTTTGCGTTAGAGCATGCATAGCATGGTCTTAAACTCGGATTGTTTACATTTGCGACTGGTTCATAAAAGGCCTATTCTGGCAAAAGACATTCAGAAAAATTGTCTTCCTCTGAATGCTTCTAAGGATAACTTTAGTTCATTAAGGAAAATGTATATTGGCGAGATCTCTTAAAGGCATGACGGTTCATATTAGCTCTTGTTATCTCACAGTATTTAGTTTTGTGCCTCCAGCATCACTGACTTGCATCATATGATAAACGGAGTAGTAAAATGCTCGCTATTAGTTTAAACCACAACTCATCATGGGGCTGTGCACCTTTTGTTGTGTTGCTTGAAATGTACTTATGTATGAAACAATTTCAGCTACACTTCACATGATTCAAATTCCACCAGAAGAAGGGCTGCAACACAACATTGCTGACTAGCTGTTGCTTTCCCAGCACATACCATGCCATAACAGCACGTAGCAGGTAAGATATGAACAAAAACAGTGCATGTATATGTTCCGCACATGCATTTTGTGTACTACCAACACTATGGCATGATTAACTGATGTCATGTAAGAGAGAGCACACAAATCATTTTTTGTATATATTGCAGCATGTTTATTTCAAGTTTTATCCTGGCCATTAAAACGACCCATTGTATCACCGCTGGTTACCCGATGGCAATGGGGATCGAACTCTGCACCTCCCGCTTGCGAGGCAGATGTTCAAACCACTAGGCCACCCCTGCGGTCCCCCAATGATGTTGCTTACACCAGGTGCTGTTAAAGCCCCGGTATGTATGTTAAATGCTTTTTAGAAAGCCATTCAGTTCCAAAGTACCATTTCATCTGTATAGCAAAACCACAGTTCAGCTAGCTAGACAAACCTGCTGCATACAATCCAGCAGAGGGATTGTACATACATGCTTCATTAGGAAAACATAAAATCAAGCAGAGCCTGCCCTTCATGGTGCATAATACCCTGATTTTGAGCAATGATCAAGATGGGAGATGGTCATTTAATTGAACACTTGCATGTTACATTCGTAGAATCGAAAAGACAAATATTATTGCAAAATCTACAAGCAGTGTTTATTCTTGGAGAAAACATGTCATGAAAAAAGCGTTGGATTAGTTATGGCGCACCTTGTATGGTGAAAGGGCCTCCCACTTTTTGAAAGGCTTAATTTTGGAATAACGACAGCGTTTAGGCTAGTTGGGTAACAATGCTTAGATAGTGGATGCGCTCAAAAAGACACTGGAAGTAAGCACACTGTGTGGCCATCTCTTTCTGTATCCTTTTCTTTTTAGCGCTTTCACGATCTAAACTTAATTTTGCAAGAGAGCAAGCAAAATAGATATTTAACTTTTAATAATTAAAGATAAAAGATCATGTTTCATTGTGTTGCTTAAAGTGTACATTGTATCGCTATTGCTGTATTGCAGCACTTCCGCCGTGGCATTTCATTGCAGTCTCTTGACCTTTGTTTATATAATAGGCTGTCCTTTTTTGCATTCGAGTGCAACGCTTTAGAAGTTACCTTAGAGTTGCGTGGTAGCGAACTCTCAGATTAAGGGTTTGCATTATTACGCCAGCACAACTTGCTAAGTTTTTCACTGCAGTCTTGTTACTAGAACAGCCTCTTGAAAGTATTCAGCCTGGTGGTCATTGAGGGTTACTGTTCACATATCAAAATGCCGGATCAGCTGTATACTCTTTACAGCTACCACAACTAAGGTACATTTCATGACATGCTGGCGCACAAGTGCTCGAGCACCATACTGGGGATTTGGATGAAACAATCGTCAAATGTGTGCACGGTATCACGCTGTTTTGTTCCAGTTGTGGAGAGGTTTTCTTTTCATATTTTTTCTGTCAAACATTCAATTTTTGGGCAATTTGTGATTGCCTTTATCTTGTGTTCTCTTTGTTGTTGAGGTTTAGTTTTTGTTGCACAAGCGCTTCACTCTATTACTTTTCAGTATTATATAAAATTTGTAGGGCACACCATGAAGAATAAAATTTGTACTTCATTAATCTGCATCTGTTTAAGTTCTTCATTGTTGCTATAGAAACTAAGTTGAGACAGCTTGTATTTTAGCTCTGGTTAGCATTTTTAGGAGAGCCTCATTAACATAAACACATGACCAACACAAACAGGGTATTATTGTTTGTGCAATGAAAAACAGTTTTAAAATATTTATTAACAGCTGTCAGTGTAGGACTGGCCTAAAATGCTTTGTGCTCTATGTAGCTATTATCTGAGGCAGGATAAATTAATCTGCACCTGCAGCCTGATACCGCCAAAATGCCAATTCTTGGGTGAACTTATGTGATTTTTTTTGTCACTGAACAAACTTTCATCTTGAAGCATGGAACTTGAGCTGATTCTAAACAGCTCGAGTGTAGCGAATTTCAATTTTCCTCAACGCTAAGTTTACATTCACCTCAGGACAATGACCTCTTCTAGTTTAATTATCTGTGTCTTGCACCAAATGCAATGCACACTATCCTCAGAAATTTCCAAACCTTATCTAGCCAGCTTATAATCAGCTATCTCCTGCTATATTTTTCTTCGGGTGAAATTCATTTTGTTGCAGTACAATGCACAAGGTGTTTCCTGGCGTGGTGCTCGGCTTATCTGGAATGAAATGCTTGGGAAATGGGTCTCTGATCTCACCTTGAATAGACTAAATTAACTTGTGATAGGACACTTTTTGGCCAGAGATGCCCTTGTGCCAATAAAATCCCTCAATGTCATTCTGTTGCCCTACGATACTATTGGTGATTCATTCTCTGCATTGTATGCCCTGGCCAGGTCCTTTTTTCTTTTAATTTCTGCCAGAATATTAACAACTTCTCTGTTCATCCCTGTTTTGGTTTCTCTCGGTCAGTTATGCTATTATAAATTATAACCATTTTATTGAAAACCTATTTTGGGCTCAATGGCATCAAGTTTTCCACTCTGCACAATGATATATATGGTTGGTCTTTTATGTCTTTACCTTTGTGGTAATGTTTATTTTCTGCTCACTGTCTAAACAACTTTATTTGCCTAGCATATCCTAAGCCCTTCTATTCCTATCTTGCTTCCCCCTTGCTCTTTTTCTTTTCAGTCATTCATCCTCTTTCCTTTACACCGGCCATTGCTCAAAAGGTTGCTGTGGGAACGACAGCCAGCACTGGGCCCTTTTTCTCATGGAACCCGCACTGATACTATTAACACTAATAGTACTGTATAAGTATTTTTGTGATGCTGCATTTTTTGTTATTTATGAAGTAGTTGTTTGAGGCAATGGTAGCAGTGTTGGATATTACAATATATCATGCATATATCTTGCATGCAATATATCATTGTGTTCACTATTACATCACCCTCTATTTCTTTCAGTTCAGTCATTTGGCTATTGATATTTTGTGCTTCTTTCCTAGTTTAGTCCACTCAGTCTAAAACTGCTCTTTGTGTCGCAGGTAGAATCTACAATGAATGCTGCTCTGTGTGCTGTAAGCAGGAGGCAGTGTTAAATGGACCCATTAACGTTCCTTGGAATTGAAAAGCCTTTGCCGTATTATGCGCTGAACCACGAATGTGAAGAGTAAAATATCATGTCTTGGATTTCGGCAGAGGTGAGCCATCGCGGTGAATTTACCAGCGCGAAAGACAGGGATGAGAAAGGAGACAATACAGGCGCTGACTCACGACTAAATTTTATTGACGTGAACAGGGAATATATCAAAAGCCAAGCAACACCATAAACCACGCAGTTACAGATAAGCATACAGGACAACATGAGTCAAAAATCGCCCTCAACATTTCCCTGATCGAGATAGTCTAACTCATTGCGTGTTAACACGATAGACAACACACTCACACATTCGTCACGGAGTCATAAGATGTATCTAGCCTCGATAATCTCCCATTTATTCTCTGAATTTACTGCCAAAATGCGTGTTGCCAAAAGGAAAGGGTACCAGCTTTCACATCCCCTGCAATGTACAGCAAAGTTAGCCCAACCACCTAGCCAAGCCCTACCCTCTTGTGTTCCTGTAGTCTAACATTCATACACCTTCCAGTTGCACCTACGTAAACCAGACCACAAGATAATATCTGACACCACATTCATTTTACAAGGAACATATACATTTCACCCTACACGTGTACTTTTCACAAGACACATTCACAGAATTATTCTTAAAATTTTACATTATTTAGACAACTTATTAGGGGACGAGAAAGCCACTTTGGCATCATACCTTCTGGCCACATTTTTAAAAATGTTCGACAATCTATGTACATACGATAACACAACTGGTCCTTTGGCATCTCGCTGGCTGGCCCCAGCCTGATTGTGCTAGTCACCGCGAAACTATCTCAACTTCTTTAAAAATTTATCATATGCTCTTGCAGTAACAAGGTTGGCAGATCCTGCGTTCGTTAACCTTAAAATCTACTCTTGGAAACTGGTCGTCACGCTGTGAAAGCATAATTTCATCAATTCTGAGTCCACCCTAGAAAGTGCAATGCTATCTTTCACTAGCTTGGAATGGTCGACATGTAGCTAGGTAGCAGCTTACACTCTTAGGTGAATATCGCCAGCGCGCAGGAAGTGTGCAGATCATAAAGGTAAGGTCCAGAAACCACAGCTCTTTTTCTCGGGACATTTGCCCCATGGTAAACCTGAGATAAAAGCCTTGCTCATTAAACAACTCGAGAATATGTACAAGTCCCAAACTATCACAGCCTTCATAAAACACCAGAAAATCATCGACATAGCAAAAGATTTTTTCCCCAGCCCATGCACGTTCTTGACAATTATTCTATCCTCCCTACTCAAGAAAATATCGCTTAGCACAAGGCCAACCTTCGAACCACTACACATTCCAGATTTTAGAACACATACCGCACTGCGCTATTCTACAAACATGCTCTTCAAATAAATGCTATTCAGTAACATGCTCTCCTGATAAATTTCAGAAAAGGGTTCATGCAAAATTGTCACTGGTTATTTGCAAAAGCATGTGTCTACTTCGCGTCTTGAAGATCCATGTCTTGAAACTCAATTAGCAGTGTGGTTGAGTTTTTTAAGAATGACAATCCAGCGGATTGTCTTGCGATTAGTGTCGATGTAGAACTATTTTATTCTATCCCGTATGAAGATCTCGAGAAAAGTTTATGAATGTGTATATTGGAGCACAACGATTAGCTTGTGTTTAGGAACGGGTGTGTAATACGTCTTTTTTGGCACTTGCCTCCTTTTATTTGAAGTGAAGAGCATGTTTGTGGAGTATGGCAGTGCGGCATATGTTCAAAGCACTGCTACATGTATCGATTCGAAGGTTGCCCCTGTGCTAAGCAATCTTCTCTTAAGCAGGGTGGATGGAATGATTGCCAAGAAATTGCATGGGCTGGGGGGAAATCTCTCGCTACGTCTATGATTTTCTGGTATTTTACAAAGGTTGCGATAGTGTGAGACCTGTACAAATTGTGAAGTTGTTTAAGGAGCAAGGCCTCTGTCTTAAGTTTACCTTGGAGAAAATGATCCGACAAAAAGAACTGCGGTTTCTGAACCTTACCTTGATGTTCTGCACACGTCATATGTGCTAGCGATATTAACCCAGGAGTGTTAAGCAGCCCCTTGACTGTTGGTCGAACGATTCTAAGCTAGTGAAAGATAGCATTGCGTCGTCAAGTCTAGGCTCGGTATTGGTGAAGCCACGCTTTCACAGCGTGCCAATTGGTTTCCAAGAGAAGATTTTAAGGCTAATGAAAGCATGATTTCTCAACCATGCTTTTGCAGAAGCGTGTGATAAATTGTTAAAGCTGAGCGTATAAGATTGGGCAAGTTGGTAAGACATGCTAGAGGTAAGAATAGCACAGCATCAAGTAACGAGGACAACAGGAGAGCGCACCCACGCACAAGCGCCAACCTTGGAGCGCATACAGACTCCAGGAGCGCGTACTTGACATTCAGCGTTGGCAGCCAAGGATCGGGCTCGTTCAATCTTTAGCGTTGAAATCTACGTTTACTCGTATCCTTGACTGTCAACGCTGAATGTCAAGCACGCGCTCTTGGATTCTCTATCTGCTCCAAGGTTGGCACTTGTGCGTGGGTGTGCTTTCCTGCTGTCCTCGTTACTTGATGCTGCACCATTCTTCCCTTTAGCATGTTAAAGCTGAAACCCCTTCGCAGGGACTGGCACGATCAGGCCGGGGCCAGCCAGCGAGATGCCAAAGGACTGACTGTGTTACTGTACATACATAGATTGTCAAAAAATTTGAGAACTGTGGCCATAACGTATGCCGTAAAAATGGTGTTGTCGGCCTCTAATAAGTTGTCTACAATCTGTAAAATTTTTAAAGATTTTGTGAATTTCGTTAGGGAAGAGCACATGTGCCGAGTGAAACGTGGCAACATATATTTGCCTTGCAAAATTTATGTGGTGTGTCGGATATCATTATCATGTGGTTGGGTTTATGTTGGTGAAACTGGAATGTGCATCAATGTAAGCCCCGCCGCGGTGGCTCAGTGGTTAGGGCGCTCGACTACTGATCCGGAGCTCCCGGGTTCGAACCCGACTGCGGCGGCTGCGTTTTTATGGAGGAAAAACGCTAAGGCGCCCGTGTGCTGTGCGATGTCAGTGCACGTTAAAGATCCCCAGGTGGTCGAAATTATTCCGGAGCCCTCCACTACGGCACCTATTCTTCCTTTCTTCTTTCACTCCCTCCTTTATCCCTTCCCTTACGGCGCGGTTCAGGTGTCCAAAGATATATGAGACAGATACTGCGCCATTTCGTTTCCCCAAAAACGAATTATTATTATTATTATCAATGTAAGACTACAGGAGCACGAGAGGTATTTGGATATCGGCACGGGTTCTAACTTTTCTGCACATTAAAAGGGATGTGAGGGCTTCTAGCCATTCCTTTCGGCAACACGCATTTTGGAGCTACGTTCAGAGCAGATAAACCGGAAAATTATCGAGGCTAGGCACATCTTATGACTCGGTGACGAATGTGTGAGTGTGCTGCCCTTAGCGTTAACACGCAGCGGGTTGGACTGTGTAGATGAGATCAATGTTAAGGGCAATCTTTTACTTATGTTGTGATGTATCTTATGTGTAATTGTGTAGTTTGTGGTGTTTGCCTTTTCTATATACTCCCTGTTCACTTTAATAAACTTCAGTTGCGAGTCACTGCCTGTTTTATTTCCTTTCCCGTCCCTGTCTCGTGCCGATAGACTCAAATACTTGTAGAGTAGATTCACTAAATTGTGTACTTGCAGAGGCTTCTGAAAAAAAAACAGGAATTTTGTTTCCTTTATGCAGATGAAAGGTTGGAATTTTTTTACTGAAATGTTGCAGCATGAAATTCTATGCGGAAAGGCAAAACCCACTAAATTATACATTTTGTGTGCAAGGGTGCCGATGCCTGCATGCCACTGAAAACATTCGTCTAGGTTATCTAGCTGGCGTTCTTCTTCCTTGCGCGACATTTTCTGAAATAATACTTTGTCAGATGTATATCAAGCAGAATTTCTAAGAACATATTAATTACACCAAATTTGGTGATCATATATGACATAATTCAAAGCGTAATGACCATTGGTATTTTTTAGTCTGGGGCACTCCAATGTGAAGTACATAGTATATAGTAAAATTAAATATGACCAGTCTAACATAAACAAAAACTATTTTTTTAGAGAAAAATTTTGCTACCAAAGTGCTGGAGTGACATAGCATGATGAAGACGTGGACAGTGTGCTGTATTCATGATGGCACGAGAACTTGCGTACAGTGCTTCAGCAATTGGTGAGTACCTTGGTGCTGTTCTTCTGCTTATGTAGCCAAATTATGTTTTTAATCTAAGAGTGAATCTAAAAACTTAAGCAAAAATTGAGTAGTATTAAGATATTCTTGCACCAGATACCACTGTGAGAATTGGTTATTAATGATGTGTCTCACTTGTACCCTTGTCTGCTGAATATAGTAAGCACAGCTTTCGAGCTGAGTGCCTCCGATGTATATAAAAAAAATGGCCACTGGGCTGCTCCACGACGCGTGGAGCCGCCAAGTGTAGCACATTCAGGCTTCAAGGAGTGGAGAATGAAGGCAGTAAATAATTTAAGAGTTCAAAACACAGCACAAACCACCGGACCAGGAAGCTGACAGAACACACCGACCCTGATGACACACTTTGCATGAAGGATGTTATAAAGTTGCCTGTCATGTAATGCAAGATGGAGGTCGCACAGAACGGGTGTTAAACGAGTTGATGCAGACACTTTCTGTCATTACGTAGTACTCACTGTAGAACTCGAGAAACAAGCAAAGGTAACAGCTGAGCATTGCCAGACTCTTGTGCTTTCCTCCGCAAGCAATCTGGAATTGCACTTCTTAGAAATCTTTTATGCTTTCGCTTGACATATTCATCATTGCTGCATGTGGCGAGAAAAAGTACATGCCCTTGATGTCAAGTGACAGTGCACTCACAGGGACGGTAGCAGATCACTGAGGTGGTGTGATATATCTACAGGGCACCTCATGAGAAGTTCTTAGGCTTCAGAACACAGAGCCTTTGCAGAAATTCTGTCAAAGTTTGTTGCCACATGGATCTCTTCGTAATCAATGACCCTAAAAGACGAGCCTTCCTTTAGTGTCACAAAAGGCCTAGGATATGGGTCTTTTTGCTTCTCCATTAGGGCCAAAATGTTTGCTAGCTAGATCAGTAAAAAAACGTATCACCGCTGTTCAAGAAGCAGAAAGACTCATGCCATCATCCTTCTTTTGCATCAGACAAATGAGGACGCTTCGTCTTTCTGGGTCATCATTTTGAAAAGGTTTACATGGCAACGGCCTTAGGATAAATTTCTGCAAAGAGCCCTTTTTGGATACTTGAGCATCTGTTCCTCGCGAGGCACACTGCAGAGATATTGGATTGCCTTAGTGTGCTGGAACCGGTACGTGTGACTGCATTTTCACTGACATCAGATATTAGTACATTATCTTGCACATGCTCAGATAATAGAAACTATGAGTGAAAACATGCGGTTTGGGGAAAGTGCGCTTCCTGGGGTCCTATTTCAAGTTTGTGTCATAATAAAAAGCGTCATTACATGCCGAAACGGGCACACCTGATTGGACGAAACGCCGCAACCGGAAGTGGCGGTTCGGATGCAGCGAAAAGGGTAGAAGAAACCGGATGGTGACGTCAAACATATAGCACATAGCGTACGCAGCAGATGCTCGACAGCCAACATGGCGGCGTGCTCTGAAGTGGAGCCTCTCGCTTCGAAGTGAACTCGTCGATGTTACTGTGTTTTTCGGCCCGAGAACTGGACATAAACTTGGTACGGGACTTTCGCTTCGTCTTGTCTTGCCTATGACAAATTGGATGGACGGTAAATTCGGCAAGTGTCCGGCCTTTTGCAGATGTTACCAATGTTCCTTGCTCGCTAAGTTGTGCATTGAGTACTATATACAGAAAGGCACCTGCATTGAATTTTATCTGGCACCCGTCCTGAGCTACTTTTTATTTGCACAAAATGATAGACAACCGTAAAGACTTTCATGCGCACAGTGCCACCCGGGTAAGCGCATTTTGTCTGCTTCTTTCTGGACCTGTGGTTTTTACTGTTTACTCTTATGAGAAATGAATTTTGGGCAATAAATTATAACGGGTTGGTTCTCAGTGCATGACTTTTGTAAGCTTCTACGAAAGCCGATTGTTCAATATCGGATGTTTAAAATATATTTGTGAAATTTATATTTGGTTTTGTGTGACTACTAAATGAGGATTTTTTTATGCTTTTCAGATGCATCCGACAGCAATGTGCAGATGTACAATGTGTTTTGTTTGCCATCAAAATAAAACGTATGTACTTATACTCACCCAAACACTTACCACTTTTTCATTCTAAGCTGCATTCTTAGTACGTATGCAATACAGAATATGCGTAAAGGAAAGCCTTGTACATATTACTTATATCTTCGGCACCTGGTCGGCTATATCTGCACTGAACATTGTGGGCAGAAGATATTCGAAGACGCTTGATCATGTGCTACAGAAAGTACATAATTACAATATAGATAATTTCCGCTCTAGATGAAATGACTTCCGAGTGAACGGAGGACGTATGCATACACATTGCGGAAACTTTAATAATAACAAAGCAGAAGCATTCGTTGTGAAAAAACGATTTCGTCCTCGTGCATGGCTTAACTTTCCGTTATAAAGAATGTGACAGTCGTCACACGGAGTCTGTTTATGACATTTAGTCCGTACCTCATGTTGCGGAAAACCCTCCGGCAACGCATTACCAGCTGGTTTCTCTGTACTGCGGAGCTTTTTTCTTTACAGTGTACCGGGAAGCCCCAAGGGCTGTTAGACCTCTCAACAACGCCAGTGGGGATAAGTTCGTGTAAGGCGCTGTCCAGTACTTTTCTCTTAGCCAAGCTAATTGGTCTAGGATTGCACTTCCAAGGCAGTGCGTCACCCGTGTCTATTCGGTGCCTAACTAAGGTAGTGAGGCCCGGGCGGTCAGTGAAAGTCGCGTAGTACTCGTAGATAAGTGATGACAACCGTGCCTTCTCCCTCTCCGTCACGCTGTTCACTTCCGACAACAAGAAGTGCGCTGACCATCCCTGCGCGGCGGAGCAGTTTTCTACCGCGGCACCCTTCTCTCTGCCCTCTCTCTCAGCGGCAATGGTCCGCTCGCCTCCTGGATCTCGGGCTGGCGGAGTGGATTTGTCACGGTATCCCCCGCTCGCGCCGCGTTCGGAGTCTGAATCCGCCTTTTTTCACGACGCGACTGCGCATGCGCCCATCCCCTGGCGGCGGTTTCGCGAAACATATTGGAAGTGTCGTGCGCTCCACCCGAGACCGGCCGTGGACGGTGGAAGTTCAATGCATTTATTTCAACTCGAGGTTGAAGGCCCCCAGGCGTAAAAGCTGTTCTACGACAGCTTGAAAGGTGCCTGGGGGCCCATACAAGGCAGCAGTGGTTACAAACTAAATTACAGTGTAAGTACATATCTTCAAACAATCATTCGAACAACTATACAGTACAATTATTAACAAAACAATCGTTGTTAATGAGAATGTCAGGTGATCGGCGTTCGGCCCTCAATTCTTCCGAAACATCAGAAAACATAGCGGAATTGACATACAATACAAAATTAGCATGATTATTGTAGACAGGTTGTTTAGTGGGTTACAAAATACTGTCGCAGTTGTTTTTTACTGTAGGTCTCGAAATATACATCCTTCTTTTCATAATCGCTCAGAAGAAATGGAAGTAGGTACTGTAGGGACTGACAGAGATAATCGGTACGGCGGTGTGGTACAAACCATCTGTCACAACTGTGAGTACGACCATCGCTTTTTTGTTTACGTAAACTTGCGATGTTCTTTAAAAACGTTTGAAGGGCATTATTTGCGTAAATGAAAGTGTGCAGCAAACGAAATTCTAGATAATGTTTGCTTTTATTATTTTATACCTCACAAACAATTCTTCTGTCGGATGGTAGTACGATACATTAGCAATATTACGAAGAGATTTCTTCTGTAGAAGGAAAATTGCGTTAATGTTACTAATCGTTGTTGTTCCCTAAACAAGCGAGCAATAGTTTAAATGTGACGTGAATAATGCGTGGTAAATGTGAACCTGTAAACAAATCGGCTTTCTACGCGGTGTGCGTTGCTGCAGCCGTCGGGCGTTCAGCGCGACGCATTTGGCGATGCCTACGACATGTGTTGCATACGGCTGCAATGCCCAATATGTAAAGGGAAGAAAACTCGGACTTTTTCGCTTTCCGAACGCTTCCCGGGACCGCCTTCGACGCGGAGCGTGGACAGAAGCAGTTCGCCGGCTCGACGATCGTGGCCGCTCTTGGGCACTGCCAAGCACGTCAAGACTGCGGGAATCACTTTGTGACAGGTACGGACGAGGTACTGTGGTTAAATTCGTGTGCAGTCTATCACAAAGTGTTTTATTCATGGGCACGAAGGCCTCGAATGTCACCGAAGCACCCAGACTTCGTTCCGACGCTTTTTGCTTTCTCAAGCAAGAAGGCCGAATGGGCAAGTGCTGTGAGCCGCTTTCAACGCGCGATCGAGCGGACAACGAAAAGAAGCTACGAGAGCATTCACGCATGGTGCTAAAATTTTGTTGTAATCTCCTATGGAAATTTCCTTGTTTATGCCACTACACCCTGGCCAATCCCCCGGTGTGGGCATGAGCCATGTATTAAGAGGCAGAAGAAGAAGAAGGTGCGTTATGCGTGCGTTCGCATCATATCCATGATGAAGAGCGCTGCGTGGTATCGCCGGAATGACTCAATGTGCGCCCCTCGCGCTCGTCTTTATGGACGCGCATGCTTGTTTAACCTATGCAGCGGTGTGCTGTGGGAAAACACAGTGAAATGCTAGCATAGCTGCCATGTTGCGAGTACGCTTGTGCTTTCATAGCTCGTGTAGCTATTCTGCAGCGCTTAAGCACAACGATTGCTTGTGAAAACTGTTGTCCCCAGTCGTTTTCTGTACTACGGCGTGCACGATGTAGTATCCACCTTTCATGAATGGCAGGCATATACAGCGGAAAACGGCAACCTCACTTATCGGGGATACTTCATTGAACACTATGTTCCGAATGTAGCCTTCATCTCTGAAGCGGCGGCCCTTTCTCAGCTGGTGTTCGCATCGCATGCCGGATGATCGGAGGTACTGAAGAATTTGCTCTTCGGTGGGCACTGCAGCCTGCCTCGGACTTCGCACCCAGCCATCAGTCAACCCTAGAAATCCTCCAGGTACCAGGTGCTGCCCAGGACAAGCCATCGTCGACAGATTCCAACAAAACGTGCTCCGGAGCGGCACTCAGTCCGGCCGGGTTGGGCGCGCAGTACCCTACCAGTGAGCTTCCAGCGTTGTACGCGAGGTGGCAGCACAGGAAAATGAAAAAGGCGGATTGTCAGCGACGCCGCGGGCGCTTTCGCGAAAGGCTTCAAGGCGCCTGACACACGTGTGCTCCCAGTAGCCTCCGCTGCTGATGTCTATCACAATACCTGTCTTGGCTAGGAAGTCTCGTCCAAGAATTACAGGAACGGATAAACAGGGAAGATGAACGAGGCGTTGACGCCGCACGCGTCTTTCCCAGCGAACCACTATCCTAGCTGCACCGCTTGATTGCGCTGTGCCGCTCGCGAGGCGAAAAGTGGTATAGCACTCTCTCAACCGGGTTTTGTTCTCGCGGAGATGGTTTTACACCTCGTCACCGAAAAAGGAAGCGCTTGCTCCTGTATTTAGTAACGCGGTGAATTTCTTTCGAGCTATCGTTAGCTCAATGAACGGCGCTGACAGGTCAACAGAACTTCCTACGATGCATGCGAAAGGCGCTGGCAAACCGGGGTTTTCTGTGTACGCCGCGCGGGATCGAAGGTCGACCATCGGCGACTTTGGCCGCTTTCCGACCGCGTTTGGTCACGGGCGGGAGAGCGGCCACACTCGCGGGCGGAGTGCCCCGGCTGGTCGCAACGGTAGCAACGTTCGAATGAATGGCAGCGGAAAGTAAACGAAGACATCGAAGAAACACACAGACGAGGACGATGCTGCATCGTCCTCGTCTGTGTGTTTCTTCGATGTCTTCGTTTACTTTCCGCTGCCATTTATTCGATCATGCACCAACTAGCTCAACAATCCACCTTATTAGCCTTGGTAGCAACGGTTGCCCGGGCCCCGACGGGCTAGGCGCTGGTCGCCACGTCCCGGTCGGCGGATGGTGGGGGCGCCTCAGTTTGCTCCGCTCTGCGGCAGCGTGTGCTCTTCGCGACGCGTAGCTGAACGGGTCCAAAGCGCGGTCGGACAACTCCCAACCCCTTGGGACACGCTCGTCAGCAAACCGTGCTGACGCTTCAGCTCTGGATGGGCTGCGCGCTGAGCTGCCATTCCACGAACAGCGCGGCTCAAGTGACAGCGATGCGGGTGGGGGAGGCCGATACGCACGCGCAGAGAGGATGTCTCCTTGAATACGCTTCGCCTCAGCAGCCAGCTCATCCAAATCTCTGAACCTGACTCCTCTCAGGTAGGCAGTGAATGTCGGGTGCGCTTGTCTCGTGACACGCTCAACTTGCTTCGTGTTCGTGGCGCTATTGTCCGCGAGGCGATAAAGTTCGTCCATCGCTCGGACGTACTCTAACAGAGAGAGACTCGTCGGGGTGCTGAGTGCGGAGATCCAGCTCTCTCCTCAAACGCCACTTGTAGTTTGCGGGAAGGAATTCGTCGCGGAAGCTTGCGCAAAGCTCCTCGCTCAGTTGCCGGCTAGTCGGTACCAGCGAGCCGCTTGCTCCGTCGAAGATACATGCACAACACGCGCGAGCATTTCGCCGTCTGCGATTCCTGTCACTTGCTTATAATGCAGCAGACGGTCGAGGTACTTATTTGCTCCCGTACTTCCGTGGCACTCCGTGTAGGTAGGCAAGTCCATCCTATCACGTGGTGACTGGGCCGAGGCTTGCAAATTGTCTTGCAAAATACCCGCTAGACTATGCATAACCTGCATTGCGTTCTGCAAGAGCACCTCGTATGATTGCGGACTAACGCCCACGGAGTTTGGCGCAGCCGCTGGTGGCGTGGAATGATGAGGCCTAAGTGCCTCATTGTCCGCGGAGCGGCAAGGTGCCCGATGTGGAGCCCCCTCATGCCAGGCCTAACTCCTACCAACGCGTCAGGGGATGTTCCTCGGCTATTCCGCGTGGAACGCCCAATATTCACAAATTCAAACCCTCCCAAAGAAGCGTCAAGTAGGGAGCCCTGGTACTGTGCGGCTGGCTCTGACAGCATGAACAAAGACTGAAAGTCAGGTCTACCGGCTGCAATCCTTTGTTAGGGCGACGGCAGTCGTTCGCTCGAACAAAGGTCACTGCTAAATTGCCTAGTTTGCCCCACGTTTGGCGCCAAGATATCGGGTCACTCTGCGTCCAAGCGGCCGGGAAGGCGAGCTTCCGTGCCAGCTACACGCAAGCGTTATTCAAGTACGCAACAAGTTTCCCCAACCCGTGGCGCCGAGTCGCAGCCGCGGCAGGTCCAGACGAAATAGGATATGGCAGGGCACGCTAGGATATAGTTTATTATCCTAACGCGAGGTAAAGCACTCCGCGGAAGAATGTTCTATCCGTAAAATAGATGTTCAGCAGCTCACCCAGTCGTTGTCGTCGACCGGCGTTGGTGTTCGGGGGCCGGCGGGCAGCGAAAGGGGCCCTTGGGGCACTTAGGTCAGGTCCGGCAGTGAGAGTCCCCTTCCCGCCGCGCGTTCCCCTTTTTATCCCCTCGGTCATCACCTCCCTAGCAGCAAATCGTTGCCGTCAAGCTTAAGCATGCTACCCTCTCCGCAGAAGGCCGTGACGTCACGTCAGTGCTGGGGCGGAAATGAGCAGAGTCGCAGGGGTGCCTTCTCCCCAGATTCCTGGTGGCCAGCGCGCACGTGTAAGTCACGATCGCCGCTGGCGCGGGGGTCGAGGAGGGGATACCAGTGTATCCCACAACCTTCAAAGCATTCACATTTTGAGTCTGTGGGTGTTCTTACTAAGCCGTCGAGCCTCCTTTGAGGTCTAGGCCGTGAACTCCGAGCTCCCGGTATCGCACACCACGCGCGTCCGTTCTCACGGCGGCGCAGCAGAAATGCGAAATGAACACAGCACGGAACAGGACGCTTTGCCCGGGGCCAAACGTTCATTGGGTTCTCCCAAGTCGCTGGCTGCTTGAATCTTGATCTGCGACCCTTGCCGTCTGGCTTGGTCGTGCGGCTAACGGGGCAAGATGGCGACAACAAAGAGGGAAGAAGCGAGGTAATTACCTGACGTCCTCTCGCTGTCGGGGCTCGCTGAAGTCTCCCCCGGCCACGACCGGTGCCCGCCGATCTCGGCGCACTTGCCCGTTGTCATATTCGGCCAATCAGCGACCGCTCCGGCGGCGCCTGGCGGTGCGCGCTTGCGACCGGTTTTTGAGGAAGGAGGCGGCGCTAGCACTGTAGCGGCGCAGCGCTCTCGAGCAGACCATCTGGCTACTCGCCCGTGGGGAAGGAGGAAAGCTTCCGCTTTCCTGCTTCTCCACGGCGCGCCCCGCCGGCCCGGGAAGGGTACGGCACTCCGAAACTCCCACACTCCTCCTCCCTAAAGACCGAACGTCCCCTGAGTTCAGCGGACGGTAGACTGCAATGATCTCATTAAAGCCTTTACCTTTATTGGCCGCTTAGAAGTTCTAAGTCCCCCAGCAGATCGAAATCCATAACAAGGTCTCCGATGTTGTCGTCTGCTGGGGTTGGCGTCGCAGCAGGAGGCGCGGTCCCTGGCCCGGGTGGTGCGACCAGGGCTCTGGACTCCGGGGCGACCTCCATCCGAAGCACCCTGGCCGCGAACACAGGGTCCCGCGCCATCCGGGCCCGCACTACCTCAGCGTCCAGGCTGCTCCCCTCCAGCCGCTGCCGGTGGTAGCTGGAGGCGACGTGCGTGCGCCGGCTGACGATCAAGCCGCCGCACTCCGGGCAGTAGGCGGCCGTCGGCTCCGGTGGCATCACGGCTTCCGGGTGCGCTGCCAGGTGGTCTGTGATGGTGTTGCCCCGGAAAATGGAGGGGACCCGCTCCCGCGCCAGACCCGCCTCCACCTGCAGCTGTCGGTCCCACGGCGCCGCGCTCACGTATGAGCGCGGTGGCGCGTTGCCGGCCTGCTGCGCCCAGGTGGCGACGGACCGACACCGGGGTCCGGCTGTCCCGGCCGAAGCGGGTCCTCGGCGCCCGGCTGCCCGATCTGGGTGGCGGGGTGCGGGCGCGGCCCCCGAAAGCTGGTGATGGGGGTCAGGCGCTTGCAGGCCGCCGGCGTGGTACTCCGCTGCACCGCGGCCTCCGTGCTGCCGCGGTCGCGGCCGTGGCCCTGCTTGTGGCCGCTGCGCCGATTGATGTCTCGTCGCACCACGTCCGACGCGGCCTCCGTGCTGCCGCGGTCGCGGCAGGGGTCCTGCGTGGGTCCGCGGCACCGGCTGGTCCCGAGTTCTTCGTGCCGATGGCCGGCGAGCCCGTTGCCGCTGGTGGTCAGCTGGACGCTCGTGCCCGGAAGCTCGCCCCACCTACACTTGACAGGATGCCTCCATGGTGGTGCGTTCGAAGTGAGCGCCGCGGTCACTGGGGCTGACGACCGTCTTCCCGCAGTGTCCTCTGGGAAACACATTCGAGCTCCCCATTGGCTCTTTCCTTCGGTTCTAATATGTCGCAGCTTGCCATTTGGAAAAGTCACGGTTCGACTGAGGAGCAGGGGTTGGCGGGGGTCATCGCGTGGTCCCCTTCTGGGAATTTTGAAGTCCATTGACCTCTCTGCGGCCTCGGCCACCCCTTTTCGCCGGTTGGTGCAATCTTACAGGGTCCCTCCATCCTTCGTCCGCTAATCAGCCTTCGGCACGGCTCGGGCAACCTTCGCCCCGTTGTCCCCTTAGCAGCGATTTCGCTTGCTGCGGGTATTGTAGGGGTGCGTCGGGGTCAGCGACCTTTCCCCGCGATTTCGCGTGGCCGGAACCTCTCTCTCCACGGCGACTTCCCTTTGGAAGTACCTTTTTAGCTCCCCTACATGGATGGGCCCGCTGAGCCGAGCCGAGTTCGGACCCCTCAGCTTGTAGTTAAGTGCTGACTAACAACTAAAGTTTATTGGAAAAACACAGGTATTAATACACTCCTAAAACAACCTTCTAATCGTGCGAGTCTGTCGTCGCTGCGCTGTTTTTACCACGGCTTAAAGATGCACCAACTAGCTCAGTTGTCGGTTCTTCTGTAGTTAAGTGGCGACAGCTTCTCAGCAACGATGAATGGGCCGACCCATTTGGGCGCGAGGCCTGCCGCAAATCCCGTGCTCGCATCGCTGAGCGCGTGGTTGCGTTTGAGAGCCAAATCTCCCACTTGGAATTCCAAGTCCCGATGCGTTCGATCATAGGCCGCCTTCTGGCTCGCCCTGGCTCTCGCGCGATTGCGGCTGGCCTCCTTCACTGCGTTTTCTATGCGTTTTCGCACACGCCGCGCGTAGTCGGCAGCTGCCGTCTGGGCCGGAGCAGCATCCCTCCTTTTGGCAAGGACAATGTCCGTTGGCGTCTGTAACTCCCTCCCGAACATCAGGAAAGCCGGCGTGAAGCCCGTAGAGCGGTTTTCGCTCGTTCGCAGTGCGAAGGTGATGGCGTCGAGGTGCTCGTCCCAGTCGCTGTGCGTCCGGGCGTATGCCCCGAGCAAAGGTTTCACATCGCGATTGCGACGCTCTGTCACATTGGACTGTGGATGATAGCACGTCGTTTTCTGCTGCCGTACTCCCATTGCTGCGCACGTGTCACGAAAAACCTTTGACGTGAAGTACGATGCATTGTCGGTGATCAACCGGACGGGGAATCCAAAACGGCAGAATAATCATGAGATTCTCGCCAGGATCTCCTTCGTAGTGGCTTTTCGCAGCGGATAGAGTTCAGCGATCCTGCTGAAGTGGCAAGTGACCACCAGCACAAATCTGTGCCCTCTTTTGCTGCGCGGCAGCGGTCCGATCAGGTCGCACGCCACGATTTCCCATGGCTTTGTGCTCACGATCGGCTGAAGCAAGCCGGGCGGCCTTCCCCCTCTCGGCTTTCTCTCTTGACAGACATGGCAGGTTTGTACGTATTTACGTACTTCAACCTTCATTCCAGGCCAGGTAGCAAACCGACAGAGTTTCTTCCATGTCTTTGGCGCGCTCCCATGGCCGTCCGCATCGTGGTAATGCTGCATCACAGCTTGCCTGAGCTGGTGCGGGATGACGGCTTTGAAGCACTCGTTTGAGTCCTCTTTGCTTGGCACGTATTTCAGCAAAGCTCCGTCAGCATCAAGCAGGAAACTCTCCAGCTCACTCGCAGCACTGCAAGCTGCACTAGAGCTCGCGCCTACCCCATTTGCTGCGGTTCCCAGGCGCCCTTTGACTAGATTCGTCGGGCGGTCCGTCTCTTCACTAAGACCGGCGACCAGCCTCCGACAGTACGAGTCTTCCTGCTGAGCCTTGATAAGCTCTTCTCTGCTGAATGCCCGCTCGATGAGGACCTGCACACCAACGAGATGCGCGTGCAATCGAGCGAGATCTTTATCCCCTCGGCTCCGCTCTCCCGACGCGTGGGGAAGTTGCTGCGGCGGCTTCTCCTCTCCACCGCCCGGGGAGAGGTCATTCACTGGCGCGCGCGACAGCGCGTCAGCAACCACGTTTGTGGCCCCTTTTCGGTACCGCACTTCGAACTTGAAGCGCTGTAGCATCAGGGCCCAACGCGCGAGCCTTCCGCTCGGCTCACGAAGGCGGGTTAGCCATGTCAATGCCATGTGGTCGGTTTCGACCGTGAACTTGGTTCCTCCTACGTACATCTCGAATTTTCGTAGTGCGTAGATGATTGCCAAGCATTCTTTCTCCGTCACTGAGTAGTTCCGCTCGGCCGGCGTCAGCGCACGGCTGGCAAATGCCACGGGTCGGAGTTGTTCGTCCTCCATCTGGAGTAACACTGCGCCCACTCCGAAATCGCAGGCATCTGTCTGGATCACGAATGGCCTGTTTAGGTCTGGCAGTTTCAGTGACGCGGTGTCGGCGATGGCCTGAGCCAGTTGACGAAAACTCGTCTGCTCCTCCTCTCCCCATTCCCACGGGGCTGCCTTCCTTAGCAGCTTTGTCAGGGGGGTTTGCAGGCGTATGCAGTTAGGAATGAACTGGCGGTAGTAGCCAACCATCCCGAGAAAGCGGCGCACGGCCTTCACGTCGTTCGGCGCTAGAAATTCCAGGATCGAGCGAAGCTTCTCCGGGTCCGGGGACACCTGTCCGCGCCGCACGCGGTAGCCGAGTAGGCTCACTTCCGCTCTGCACAGCTGCGCTTTGGCGGGGTTGAGTGTGATGCCTGCTTCTCTGAGCTTTCCCAAGATATCCCCGAGATGATCGAGGTGCTCCTCGAAGGTACGGGAGTAGATGACGATGTCGTCCAGGTAGGCGCGGGCGTGATGCCATTTGGCGTCGCCGAGCACACGGTCAATCAGCCGCTGAAAGGTGCTCGGGCTTCCAGACAAACCGAAGGGCATGCTAACGAACTCGTAGAGACCCCTGTGGCATGTGAATGCCGTTTTGCACTCGTCGCCTGGTCGCATCTCTACCTGGAGATAGCCCTTGCTGGCGTCCAGAGTAGAAAAATACCTCGCTCCGCCGAGGTTTGAGACGATATCGTCAATGCTTGGGAAGGGGTACGCATCTTTCTGCGTGACTGCATTCAATCGCCTGTAGTCCACGCACAAGCGCGAGCTACCGTCCTTTTTGGGGACGAGTGCGACTGGGAACCCCCAGGGACTCGTTGAACGACGAACAATGCCCGCATCGAGCAGCTCTTGCAGCGCCGCGTCAGTCGCCTGCCGTTTGGCGGGGCTGACGGGTCTGGGATTGGATTTCCAAGGCTGTGCGTCCCCTGTTTCGATGCGGTGCTGCACCAGTTGCGTGCAGCCGGGGCGGTCCGTAAATATCTCCTCGAAGTCGCTTAACAAGGAGAATATGCGGCCGCGCTCACGCTCCGTCAAGTCACCCGCGTTCGCAAGGAGACCGTGTAATTTGTCGTCCTTGTCCGCACAAAAGGGGCGGGGTCGGGGACAGGCCGCAGCTACTGACTCCAGCGGCTGGGGGGGAGCGTTGTTCTCTCGGGAGGCATTCCTCATATCCCCTTCGGCGTTACACATCCGATCAGTCGCGGCGGGCGCGGTAGCGAACGGCTTGAGTGGCGTGAACGGGCTTTCCCGGTAGCCGCCGTTGCCGATGTCAACTACGATTCCCGATTTTGCCAAGAAATCTCGTCCGAGAATGGCGGGGACCGTGAGTTCAGGCAGGTGAATGAAGCGGTGTCGTCGTTTACGCTGATTCCAGCGCACGACAAGACGCGCATCACCGCCGGAGCACGCCTCTCCGCGCGCGAGTTGGAGGGGCACGTTGCGCTTTCGCAGCGGAGTGCCCTTCCGTCTCAGATGAGAGACGACCTCGTCTCCGATGAGCGATGTGCTCGCGCCCGTGTCGAGCAGTGCTTTGAACGTAAATCCTGCGATTGCAAGTTCTATGAACGGAGCACTCACACTGATCGGTGTTCCAACCCTGAACAGCGAAGGGGCCGCGATTGCGGCTGCATCGCCCGGTTCCGCCACGGCCGCCGGCGCCATTACCGGCGGCCTGCCTCGTTTCCCGGCCCGGCAGGGCACGCCCGTGCAATGTGACCCGCTTGGTCACAGTTGAAACAGCGCACAGAGTTCCGTGCATGGTACAGGGACGGACGAGGCTGCTCTCGCGCACGGCCATCCGTGAGCGCGTTCCGAACCGGCATTTCTACCCGGTGACGCTGTCCGTCTGGAGGCGTAATCCCTTCGCGATCGTTTGACCGACCTTGGGAATCTCTGTCGGGCGGTTGGCGAGAGACTGACCAGACTCCCGGCCGTGTGACCTTTGTTGCCCTGAGCCCGTATGAGTAGGGATCCAAGGCGCGATCCGAGACTTCGAAAAGCGCGCCTTGAGCCGGTGCCCGAGCGGACTCGCTTCGTGGGCGGGTGCTGCCGTTCCAGGTGCAGCTGGGCTCCAGTGATTCCGATGGAGGTGGTGGGGGCCGGTACGCGCGGGCTGCCGAGATTTCGGCTTGTACCCGGCGCGCTTCCACAGCTAGCTCGTTCAAGTCTCCGCAGCGATTTCCCCGCAGATAGAGAGCAAACGTGGGGTGGCTCTGTCGGACTACCCTTTCCACTCGCTCCGCGTTCGAAGCTCCGGGATCGGTGTAGTCGTAAAGCTCCTGCATCGCCCTGACGTACTCGACCAGAGATTCGTCAGGGGCTTGCGTGCGCAGCTCCAACTCCCGCCGCATCCGCAGCTGGTAGT
Source organism: Amblyomma americanum (assembly GCF_052857255.1). NCBI lineage: Eukaryota > Metazoa > Arthropoda > Arachnida > Ixodida > Ixodidae > Amblyomma > Amblyomma americanum. The sequence continues at coordinate 18,386,080 of NC_135505.1, read as the reverse complement.
CGTAAGGAAGGAACTCCTCCCTGAACATCCTGCGGAAATCGGCCATCGTGCTCGCGGTGTGGCCGACCAACCGGTGCCACCGAGCGGCCTGATCGCCGAGCGCAACAGGGATCACTCTCCGAAGCATATCACGCTCACTCGTGCCTGTTGTCTGACCGTACTGGTCGAGAGCCAGCAAAAAGTGGTTAGCGCTCGTTTGATCGCTGTAGCCACTGTACTTGGGGACCGGAGTTCCGATCCGCGGCCTGGGCTGTGCGGATTGCAGCGCTTGCTGTAACGCGCTGGCCAGAACTTCGGCGAGATTTGCCGCGTTTGCGGGTGTCTCGCTGTCAGGAGCCGTGATGAGCGGTGACCTCGTCGCATGTGGCGCGGTCTCGGTTGTGCCGTTTGGCAGGTGTGAGACGGAGGGCGATGTGCTCGCCTGTTCCCAGGCGGCACGCGCCGATAATGGGTGAGCGCCAAGGCCTGGCGTGCTGGTACCGTGGCATCTGGCGGAGTTTTCCGGCGTCCACGGTGTTGCGTACGTCGCGCCTGCGACGGTGTGTCGTCCCGTCCGTTGAGCTGATTCCGCTGCAGGAGTGCCTGGGGCAGGGCGTTCCCTAGGCCCCTGGCCGAGCTCTGTGAGCCACATCAGATCAGGCAGTGTAGACTGCGGATCCGCCATGTTCGCCGGGAGCGAGTTGCTCAAACGCGTCTGCGCGTGAGAACCACGTTGGGCGCCAGTTGTGGGGGTTCTTACTAAGCCGTCGAGCCTCCTTTGAGGTCTAGCTCCCGGTATCGCACACCACGCGCGTCCGTTCTCACGGCGGCGCAGCAGAAATGCGAAATAAACACAGCACGGAGCAGGACGCTTTGCCCGGGGCCAAACGTTTATTGGGTTCTCCCAAGTCGCTGGCTGCTTGAATCTTGATCTGCGACCCTTGCCGTCTGGCTTGGTCGTGCGGCTGACGGGGCAAGATGGCGACAACAAAGAGGGAAGAAGCGAGGTAATTACCTGACGTCCTCTCGCTGTCGCGGCTCGCTGAAGTCTCCCCCGGCCACGACCGGTACCCGCCGATCTCGGCGCACTTGCCCGTTGTCATATTCGGCCAATCAGCGACCGCTCCGGCGGCGCCTGGCGGTGCGCGCTTGCGACCGGTTTTTGAGGAAGGAGGCGGCGCAGCGCTCTCGAGCAGACCATCTGGCTACTCGCCCGTGGGGAAGGAGGAAAGCTTCCGCTTTCCTGCTTCTCCACAGCGCGCCCCGCCGGCCCGGGAAGGGTACGGCACTCCGAAACTCCCACAAGTCATGACCACACGGTCATCACCTGGTGAGGCACACACTTTGCTGATGTTATTAGCTTCTTCAGCCTTCCTATGCCTCCCTCAAAGCCAAATTACGAATGTGCCCATAAAGGCTCTTGCTGCACAACAAATTTTGCGAGGTGCTGCACACAGTGCACATTGTATGTCATATCCTTCTCGTAGTACAAAAGCTGAGCACCAACAAGAAACTCGAAAAGGCACTCAGTACTGTTATCAATATCGCTTGTAGCCACCTCATCCTCAAGCAGGAGGTATATTCCTTTTACGAGAAGGTTGAAGTGCTTTAAGTACTCAGGGGGCAAGGTGCCATCTAAGCTCACCAAACTAAAGTACAGCAACTACTGTTGCCACTCAGTGGCCTTCCAGAACTTTAGTAGCTGGACTGATCTAGGTAGACGAGTCATGCATTGTAGTGGCTTTAGGCTACACACCCGCTCATCAATATCCTTTAGCAGCTGTGGTGGCCCTATATAGTACGCAGCGCCAACATCTGACAACCACAGCTCCATAAACTGGCGTGTCCCTCTAAGCAGGACAGCATGAATGTAGTCCACGCTGAAGCTCCACACAATATCGAATCCAGCCAGGTTGATGAGCGATGATGGGCCTTTCACACCACGAGCATATTAAGCAGTACGATATGCCTCATTCAGAGGATACTTGACTGTTCCTGTCAAGTAAACAAAAAAGAACACATGTATGAAGACCTCTAAAGAGAAATGCTTTAGGCATGTGCAATGAATATAGAAATAGGATCACACATTTACGTTCTTCTGCCACGCTCCTCGCCATTAGATAGGCCCACTTTTTCTCCTTCATTTAACACCCACCCAGTCTTTTCTTTCCATTCTCTTTTCTTCCCAACACCCCTTATGCCCAGAGGCAATAAACAACGCCATCAAAAAAGCTCAGTAGGCTAGCTTTGTAGCAAGGCTGAATTAGAATTTCAGAGCCGAAAAAGTAGAAGCAACAAAAAAGAACAAGTAACATGAGCGAAGAGAAAAATAGCAGTTGTGTTGTTCTGCGCTGGCAGCACACTGCAATTAACGTGAGGAACATATCTGCTAACGCAATAAGCAACTAAAGAAGCTCTAAAACATGAAATATAATTACATTTTCTTACCTCCAACTGACTTTCCAGGGCGCAAGCACCAGACACATCCGAAGTATTCATTATACTGGACTACATTTTGCATCACTTCTCTAGCTGGAGCGTCGGCTGCAGCATTGAAACAGTAGACCTGCAGCAATGACACGAACCATAAAATCATTGGGTATAAAATTAATGCAGAAAACAAACTGATGACATGCAGTACACTAATGGCTGTGCCTGCAGAAGTAGGTTTGTTGTTTCATGGCTTAAAAACACAGAGATCTTCAGTGCAGTTTTTCACTGCATTTAAATGAGAGTCAAAATAGAGAATGATACATGCACGACCGATGCATCTGTCCAGCGTGTGTCAACCTGCAAGTCCTTCATCTCATTTAAACACACTAAAGAAATGTGTTCATGGCGTGTACAAACAACTAGCTATTCTTTCAACATTAGCAAAAATCATGGCATTGCCTGCTTGCAGCGCAAAGTGAATGCCTAAAAAATGAAAAGCACACTATCAAGAAAGTTGGACGTAACTCAAACAGTACTGGTCAATAACAGGTAAAAACAAGAGTTCAGGATACCCTGAACAACTTTAACAATTAACAGCATTAGAGACAGCAAAGTTTTGTTCTTGTTTTTCTTCTGCCACTTCACACTGATTTCGAAGGTAATTTTCTTGAGTTCTGCTTCGAAATGTGTATGTAAGCAATTGTATAAACCCCTTAATGTTTTTTCTACAAATAACTTGTCCTTGCCTCTCAATGAGAGACCTTTCTATCAACTTCCCAGTTCACACCAGTCTTGGAAAGATAAGATATTTGTTTTACAATTGCCTGCAGCAGCAGCATCATGTCTGGATGGCCTGTACCATACCAGAGCATGGCAACAGTTGAATTTCTGTGTCGCTGGACAGGAGGCAGCTCGTTAATCGTGAGTTGCACAGGCCAGATGGAAAATTTTGAACAGTTGAAGGCAGGACTACCGTCGGTGTGCACAGTCTTAGATAAGTCCATATCATTCAGGTTCAGTTCTCTTCGCTGCTCGCAATACAAATCCCCGTCTGTGACATGACATTTCGAGGTAACGTACCGGCGCCTGGCTATTTTTTGCAGAGAGTTCTTCAGCAACTTCGCAACTTCTTCTGAAGATAGAATTGCATTAAGCTGTTGCTCTGTGGGCAGACTTACAAAAAATTTGCCCTGCGCTGTCAAGGTGTGTGCTGTGTATGTGCATTTGCACAGTACACATGTTAGTTGCAGCTTATTCCTAGCCTTGAAGTCCTCTTCATACTCACCCATAAGACGCATACAGTCCGGGCAATAAAAATGAAAAATAATTGTTACCTCCGAAATACCAGCAAACTTTTTGAAAAGAAACTTTGTATCCGGAAGGTCCTGTCGTTTTGAAATCAAAGCCATTTGTTTCATCGGGTGTTCTACTTCTGTCCACGTGAGAGCATGCGTGAAAGCGAAGTCCATCGCTAATGTTATACTATATCCTGCGCCGAAAAATCGGAACAAGGAGGCGACGTGCATCCGCCCTGCTCTTCTGGGTTGTCTTCCTCTATATAGCTGTTTCCGCCAGCCCAACCGCCACACGTGCCAACGTCGTCAACAAGCTCCTCTTACAAGCCATCAGCAACACGCTCCTATAGCACATCGTCCCCAACACAGCCCTCTGACACGTCGTCGGCAACATGTTCCTTTTGCGAGTCGTCGAAATTGCTTTGTGAGTTTTGTTTTGTGTCTTTGTTTGCACAAGACGACCTGTACTCCGTCGTCCTGAGAAGGTCCACACCAGGAAGCAAATGCTCAAAGTAAAGCTTACGGCCCTTCGGTAGTTTGGATATGTCGACGATGTCAAATTTGCACGAACTTCACAATACCGCCACCAAGCAACACCACAACTTTGCTGAGGAAGTCAATAAACTTCACCCGCTTCGAGAACTACCGCTCACGACAGCCGCCTCAAAACAGAAAGCGACATCTACGGATTTGGCTTGTTTTGAATTTTTTCTCTAACAAATTTACATATATTGTTCGAGGAGAACAAAAAGCAGTAATGCAACTTCTTTTTATACATTAGATATTTTTAGAACTGTGGTTGCATTGCCATTTGTACTAAACTCTGGAGATCGGTGGTGCCAAAAGGGCTAGCGCCACAAACGCGGGTCTTGGCAATTCGGCTGGCTAAACAACCGCATCAATCCAAGACAGGCTTAATTTCAATTCTGCGTGCGGCATGATCGTGTTCGGTACCTGTAGCGAGCAGTGGTGCCATATTTAACTCGATTTATTCTTGTAGACGACGAGATATTCGCTCTGGTACGCATTTTAGAGGACAGGAACAATCGTCGCCACGTTGTTCGTGTTCACGACATCGTCGACTTTCACCCCGTCGACAACATGGACTTCGACAAGAAGGTCATTTATACAGTCCATTGGGTCGATAAGGTTAACAATGAAAACACCGAAGATTAGGCTTGGTGGAAAGCATGCACAAATAATTTTTTCGGCACATGATATGCGTCTCGGCGTGCTGATGATTTTCTACTGCATTTTCTAGGCACTGAACAAGCGCGCGAGGCGCCGAAGAGAATTTCGGCGCCGCCAACAAAATTCGATGTGACCTGCGACGTTGACATGGCGCCGAAAAAGAGCTGGGTGGTATGTGCGGACCAGCTTTTTTTTTTTGCGCAGAAATGCATGAAGTTGCGTGAATGCACCTGTGGACAATTGCCTAAAATGCACCTGTGGACAATTCTTTTTTGGCGCAGTGAGCCGTATTTAATGCTTACGCGTGAATTATATACCAGGGAAAATTAATTAATGCATGTAAAAGTTTCTTATATGTTTTGTACATAAAGGTAGGAAACATTTTTATTTCAGTCAGGCTGAACGCCGCAGCGTGCTCAATCCGTATTTTGCACTCGACTGTACTATGTGTAATGAATATATATGTATATATGTAGATCGATAATCTACTAAATTGCTGGCAGCTCAGCCGTTGATTGCGAATAAATATATTGGAAACTTTTTCAGGCAGCAAAAGTGAAAAAAATTAACCAGGCGTTTCCACGCAAAGACTCTTATGAGGCCATACTCCAAAAACAAGTGGCACAAGCCCATAAGAAGAACAGCGAAGGAAAGGTAAGTAAGCATTTTTCAGTGTAGCGGAAGCCTACTGAACTTTTTATGATGTGTAAAAACTTCCTATGCAGCGGAAAAAATGGACATCAGCCCAAAGCACGACTAGTGGTACGGACGAGTCCACAGTGGCCAAGGGGGAGGTGCTAGAAGAAAAAAAAATACTGGAAGGAAAGTTGTGTGGACCTCCAGGCCCACAATTGATTTCTTCAAGAGCAAGAGCGCCAACTACAGTCAATCCTGCAGGCTAAGATTCTAAGGCGTGAGTGAATATCTGTCCTTTAAATCGTATTTTGAGTGTGGGGGCCAAATTGGCGACTGTAAACGCACACGAAAAATTTTTTTCTCTACATCAACCTATTCAACTGTATCTTAGCTGTCAGCAGTGCGTAGTAATCATCCCCCATCAGTATGGGGTAAAATCTATTTCCAGTTGCCTTTCGTAATTTAGTTTTATACTTTGTTGTGCCACGCGCTCAAATTGATCAAATTTATCTCAACAGTGGACAAAGAGAAAGCCAGTGAAGCAGTGTAAGCAGGAGGCTGTGGTAATTTAGGTATGAAATTTTGGTTAGACTATTAAGATATGTTAACAAGTTTTCATTTTCGCAGTGTCTTTTTGCAATGGGCTTTTTATTGCTTCGTGATGATGGCCATGATATTACATGCGGTCTTTGCATATCTGAGGTGGCTTTGCGCCATTAAAGCTGCTGTTGTACGTAGCAAATGCTAGACACTGCATCAAGTATAGTTAACATGGGAGGCACCGAAGTAATGAAGCATTTCCAAAATGAGGCTTAGATCACAAGGAAGATTATATTTATAGTGACCACGCACTTTCTCTTGAATGCTCAGTTTTGTATTTCCTCTTTACAATATCATCTCAAGGTTCAGCCCCAGAGCTGCAAGCAGATCTGCCTACAACAGATAGGCCTTTGCTTTTGTCTACTGACTTTGCACTCAGCGATTTCCTGACCAAAATTTAAAGCTTCTGCAGAGCATTCCAGTTTAATTTTTTTTTCCAGGCGAGCCAAGTCAGCTTTTGGAGTTGGCAAAATCATCTACAGCAGGTAGGTCGCATTTTGATTCATAATAAACTTGCCCTGCTGTTTGCATTCTCTTTTAGAAAATTCTGGGTAGTAGTACACGCTATGAGCACAGTTTTGCATTTTATGTTTATACACCCCAGCGAACGACCCACAGTGAGCCATCAGTGCCTGGTAAGTAACAATTTGTTTCACACTGAGTAGTGCTGTGTTGAAGCTATGGTATACTTGAACAGTTTTCAAAAGGACTAGTGTGGGCCTAAATGGTGGGTTCATGATAACGTTGCCCTGCTTTGTATGCATTTCCTTTTAGTAAATTCTAGGTTGTATACTCTGCGAAAACCGTTTTGCATATTATGTTTATACAGCCGAGCCATCAACCAAGTGTGAACCATCGGCACCTGGTAAGTTACAATTTGATTCACACTATAAGTACTGCTGTTAGCACTTTGTTGAAGCCATGTCATACTTTCAAAAGTAGTGTGGTGCTAAACAGTGGACAAGAGCATAAGAAAGACATCAGATCTGATCCTATAGTTATGTGTCCAACATTTTCACCACTATTCTATTTTATAGACAGTTTTAAAAACTGGAAGCTGTGAATTGTGCTCTGCAAGTTTATAGATTATTATTTTACAGTTTCGACTGATTTCAGAACATCAAGGCCTGGTGCACTTCAGTTACTCCTCTGACGGCTCTGTGAGCCTTTGATTTCTAATTTGTATACAGGCAATGGAAAACAATTCAGTATTGTATGCATGCCATAAACTGCTGTGGCAGATATTTTCTTAATGCCTGTAGTAGTGATTTTAAACAGAGACTAAGATGTGCATCTGCTAATTCTGAGCCCTTCTTAAGCATATCAAGGGGATAGTGCATGTGCTCTCTTCTAAAAGCCTTTTTTTGAATGCTCAATTGGTGTGCCTCCCTGCATTTTGTTCACATGGATATATTACTCTTAGAAACAACTATTGCCTCCTTTGATAGCCATTCTGTATACCGGCGCTGTTGTTCTATGTTTCTTTTACAGTTCCACCTGCAGAAGGGAATTTTTTTCACTGCAGTACAGGCAAAAGGAATGTTGAACCATGTAAAGCTAAGCCTTTTGATAAAAGGGAGTTCGCAGGCAGTGTCGACACAGGCAGGGCTGGCTGCACGAAGCGTAAAGTTGCACGCAAGAAAAAACATTTGGGGGATCTCCCAAAGCCAGCACTGAGCCCAGAAAAAGTGGCTGTTCTGGAAGGTAGGAATATTTCATGTCGTAAATAAATCAAAATATGCTAAATAATTGCTCCTGCAGCGATTTAGAGTTATTTTTGAATCAATTTAGAGTGCAAGGTTGCAGGATTGAAAAACAGCTGCATTTAGATGCAAGTGACATGCGAGTCTTTGTGCTGTGTGATGTCAGTGAATGTGAAAGACCTCACCAGTGGCTTAACTTAAATTTATCCTGACTGCCGCCAAATTACTACCAATGTATATTGCCCCCGCGATGTACTAGCCTCTCAAAAAATTAACAATTCTGTTTTGTTTTGCAGCAACCCTGACCTACTGGTCTCAACAGAAAGGAATGGACTCCACTGCAGCGGTTGCGAACCTTACAAATATTTTGAGTGAAAAAATACAAGATTGCATGAACGCTCAACGGCGCAAAGTCGAATAAACATTGTTCATGTTCTCAAGAGTCATCTGCAGTGTTATGGGCTCCTGTGATTGTCATGTACTCGCATGTTCAGGTGTATTTTAACTAGGTGGATTACTTGGGCTCAACGATGCCCCATATGTACATCTGCGACAGGGCTGGAGTAGATCCCAGTTGCACCTGGGATTGCAACTGGTCCCAGTTGCATGTGGGATTGCAACTGGTCCCAGTTGCATCTGGGATCGCAACTGGCCCTAGTTGCATCTGGGATTTCAAAAGAGAACCAGTTGCAATCCCAGATACAACTAGAAATGTGTTCCTTAAACCGGATGGACTGGGACCAGTTGGAAACCAGATAGAAAATTTTCTCCTGGGTTACACGAGATCATACAGTAATTAGAATGAAATGGGGCCGGTTTTGCTGATGCCATATATACACACCGTGCCTATACCACCAAGCTAAGCATTGCAGCCACTATCACAAGTGCAGAGGATTTTGTGCTCTACATTCTGAAAATTTTTTTCAATGCACGCTCTAAATATCTGCAATACCATGCACTTGGACATATTTGGTAAAGCTAGGAGGCTCTGCATACACGATGCTTGATCCTCTACTAATTAATGGCACTAAACCTGTAAGCAGGCACTACAACATGGAGATACACTTGATGCAACAACACTGAGACGGACATCTGATGTAGTTAGCCAGCATGTTGCAGAAATGGAAATTAAGGAAGAGGCCAAAAAGTCCGAAGACATAACCGCCACATCTTTGGAGGTTTCTTCCACTTCCTCGATCTGTTCTTTCACATTGCATCGAAGTACAACACATTTATGCACCTTTCATGAAAATCGGCAATGGACGAAATATTTATTGCACCCCATTTGCAATTTTATGCATTTTATGCAGAGTATGCATGAATTCTATAATATCTTCAGACCTACCTGTCGGCTCAAAAATTATAAGGCTTCTTCCTAAGAAAATTCTAAAGACAGTAATCACATTTAGTGCAAACTTTAGCAACAGCTTCTGCAGCATGCAGTGCTGAATGAGACTGTCGTTTTGTGTCTGCATTGGTAGCACGTACAGTTCTATCAAGATATATGGCGATCTTGTTCAAAGCGCATTCATCCTCCGTACCCCCATCACACAGTAGCGGGCTCTGGTCTCACGTGTATGTGCGTGTATTGCTGCCTGCTAGTGTTATTTCCACTCGCTTCCAGTCTCCTAGTGAGGAGTTTAAATGCAAGGTCCAGAAATTAAAGCAACGTGCAGGCCTAGCTTTGAATTTGTCCACTGGCACACACGCTTATATTAATAGATCCTTCAATACCTCGTGAGCGCGGTGCAAATCCGGAAAAAAATTTCACGTTACGATTCGGCACACGTAACTTTTTTCTAGGGTCACCTGTTTTTTCGTATACATAATGCATGACAACATTACCTTAAATTTCTGCACGACCACAGACCTGCAAGCGCTAGACGTATGGTGATCGTGCCGCGACCACTTTTTTCTTCAAGAACTCTTGCAAATACGCAACAACAACTTCGAATGGATATTCCCCCCAACTGCACAGTGACGATTGCAAACTCCGCCAGGCCAGAAGAATGAAAAATAAGCTGGTTGCAGCTTAAATTAAGTATAGCATTGGCACAAGGCATGCTTACACTAAGTAAAATTTTAGGCTTACCTTTCTCAGCCACGGACGAGTTTGTGACCCGGCCAACAAATCCGCCGCGAAAGAGGTCGTCATAGGCACGTCGACAGTGAGCAGTTGAAGGATTGCAATTGCTCAGAACTATTCCAGTACGTTGAAATTTGCAGATTATCGCAGGGACGACCGCAATTCAATGAAGCTACTAAAGGCTGCAGCACTGCAACCGCTGAAATATACCGCAGTGACAGAAGCAACACATGCCGCGCACTCGGAGGATAGATAAAAATCATGCTAAGAAAAATTTTTTAGGCTAACTTTACATGCACAAATCACAATTATCTGTGAAAAATATGTAGATGTTTTATTTACCCCAAATTTTCCTTTCGATACAGGCGATTTCTTGATAATTAGGTTGAATGTTTCTAGAGAAAAATTTCTTTCATCGGTATTCTTCGCAGGCCTCGCGTAACGCGGCCGTTCGATCAACTCGAAGCAGGCGCCAGAAGAAGTAGCGCGAAAGGGGCGACGAAATAAAAACGACGCAAGGCAGGCAATTCCTCACCACATACATTTATATTTAGTCCGGGTACGTTACGTATTCAGGGAACGGTACATGTGTGATCGTGCATGGTGGCCAAAAAGTTGCCAAGCCATCTGATCAATGATAGTCCTGTTAAGTTGCATTCATCATGGTATCCAAGCTAGTTCCTATCAAGGAATCAGGTTGCTGGCCAAGTATGATGGCCATCGATAGCACTCCAAGTCGTGCCCAATGATAGGCCAGCGGCCACTGCTGCTTGGGAAAACAGTGCTAACCTTCCTAACATCTCTGGCATCCACAGCCGCCACATTTGAACAGCCTGCAGAAAAATATGCGCAAGAGGAGCAGAATATTTCCAGGCTCACGACCTTCCTAGCATGCCGCTGCGGTGGCTCAGTTTATATGGTCCTCGGCGCTGATCCGAAAGGCGCGGGTTTCTTACCGAACTGGGGCGGTCACACTTCGATGAAGGTAAAATGCTAGAGCTTTGTGTACTGTGAGGGGTCAGTGAACGTTCAAGCACCTCCACAGAGAAAATCATCCAGAGGCCTCCACTATGGCGTTCCTCATAGCCGTAGTTGCTTCGGGTCGTTGAACTGCATAAAACCAAACTTCCTTCGTCACAGAGTTCTTTCGTGGATGATTCAGCAAAAAACTGAGCTACCCGATTGCTCTTATTATCCCTTCCAGAAGATATCCAGCATAAAGATGCATTCAGGGGCGGTAACAAATGTTGGCTGCAGGACATCACTGTGTGTACAGTAAACTGTAAAATGAATTTCTTACTCTTGCCGATACTCTGTCTTAAGCATTCATGCACAATCTAGACAGCAGACCTACAAATTTGTTGAAAACAATGGTTCAGCTGTTCACCCTTACGATGCAGTGAGTCTGGAAGAGCAACTCAATTCATAGCACAGAAAGAGCTTGGTGCCACGCCATTTGACCTTATACTAGTTGTTACTAATCAGATGTGCAAAATGATAAGAGGTGCCGTCGCATGCCATTGCTTACTGTTCAGGGGCTATGAACCTTCTGAAGTGGTAATAACTTTCATTCTCCCCTTTTTCTAAATCTGTAATGATGACAAAAATAAATCCTTCTTTATGTGAAGGGGACTGGTAGAATTTTTTTTCACAGTGGTATTATCACCACTGATAGCTGGCACGTTATGCCAAAAAGAAATAACACCAGAGACTGGTGCATTCTCCTTATAAAGCTCTAACTATACTTAATGGGAACTTACCAAAGCAAATTCATTGCTCCACGCTGGCTGATGATTTTGCATAACAGGTGGAATGCACGTGTAGCTCGAATGTCTGGAGGAAAACATTCACGAAAGGCAATGTAAATTTCGTAGTACGATATACAGCTGCTAAAATTATCCAAGCAGGTCAAATTGCGTTCTACCTGCATTGGTATATTTTTAGAGCTCTTAAAACATTTGCCCTTTTAAAAACTAGGCAAGCAATAAACTTTCAAATTTCATTCAGTGCAACAATGAAAAGGACTCCTCAGTAAGTTTATGGCAGCACATTTCGATGTCTATAGCTGGAAATTTTGGCTAGCCTGCATTACTTTAACAAATGATTTAACCCTGCAATGCCTAGCTTATTAAATTTGATACCGTGTAAAAATGCACATTTCTATTTATACTCACATCAGTATGTGAATTGCTGGCATAAGTAAAGTTTTATGTAACTGTCTTCTTCAACATGTTAAGCAAAGCAAGGGCAATGGGTAAGCTACCAGATATGCATGAGACCGAAGGATAAATTCATGCAAAAGCTAACCCCAATGGCAGAACAGCCTGAAATTTGTGGTCGTAATGCTGCATTCACAGGGGATGGAGCAGGTTTGGATTTCGCTCCTGATCTACTGTATCCACTTGGATATATCAGTGCAGTTGTATCAACCTTCAGCGCACCAAAATAATTGAAATTAACTCAAATTAGATATGCTGTATACACCATTCCCATGATGAATCTTTAAGTTGTTTATACTTCTACAATGAAGTGATCACATGCTTATGAAATCCTGGAAATTCTTTTTTCTGGTGCTTTCAATTCCTGGTCATTACAGGGCTAAATAGCATATGGTTCTGTGTTGTGAAATGGTATTACAATTCTGGAAAGTTAAAAATTCATTAATGCTACAAAAACAACTTACTGCAAGTATGAAACAGTGACATAAGCTATAAGTAAAAAAACTTCCATTTTAACTATAAACTGACATCCACTTATACTTGCTTCGCTTGCGGCTGACCTCTAAAGGGTCGACCTGTAGCAGGTGCTTCATGTCTTTCTTCCTCGCCTTTAGCGACCCTAGAACAGCAAGGCTGGTCACTTGCTAAATGCCATCTTCAACTGCTTTGCAGCAGTCTTTTTTCAAGAGCAACTTGAAATCCAGCAGGAACTAAAATTTGATTTCACAAGTGACAAACAATGAGTTGACAGTTTTTCGCCACTTCCTCAATCTAGTCTATGCACATCAAGAACAAAAGTGAGCCGAACACAGGATCGACATCTTAAGTTGACTTTTCCAGTAGTGCACAACTTTGCATTTACTTTGCCCTATAGCTGATGCTACAACGGATGAAAAATCATGCACTAAACAAAACAACTTGCCTGCTGGGATATTTATTTTTGTACATTATTCACGCTCCTCATGCAGTCAAGATGAGGAAGCATAATGCGTAGGATTCACTGAATATGCAAAAGGTATTTTTTCAGCAGCATCAACAAAATAAATTCTCCAATTCCTTTACACAACGTGACCACTGATAACCCATGATTTAATCATTGCTGTCACAAAAGATCAACCTTTTTTGTGACACGTACGGTGCCCATCACTTACTGCTTTTTTTCACCATGTCTTCTGGCTTGACAATCTCATAAGTTAACTGATGGAAACTTCAGCTCATGACATACCCCACAGTATTTGCAGTGCCACAAAGGACGCTAACACATTCAAGTGGGCTGGTTAGCGACCGCTTACATAACACACTTTTTCTAGTGCTTACAAACGTAGAATAAGCTCTCTCTTTTTCATAGGTGTTCTTGAATGAATAAAAAATACATGCAAAAGAGGCGCCTCATAAAAATGATCAATGTACATTGCACCTAGCTGTGCTCAGAAAGTGTATCATAAAGATGCCTGTTCATTTAGCCTATGTAGCAAACACTTCATATTAGATGCATTTCATAACCAACTAGCGCTTTTCGCCACTGAGTCAAACTTTACGCTCTTTTCACACCCAGGTAGGGTTACCGGAGGCTTGAGTAATTCAAGACAGCTCTTAAAGGTTGTCAGGGAGGAAGAAGAAGAAGACGAAGTGTCCGTGCTAAGGTGGCTGCACATCGCTCCAGTTAAAAATCTGGCCATCCGCATAAAGACGTTCCTTATATCAAGAGAACTGACTTCGCACCATCTGAGGAAGCTCCCGAGGCTTATGCGCTGTCTGACTGGGTGGCAGTAAGCAAATGTCCTTCAGTCATCCCGGCAGCTGGACTGGGATCCGAGGCTAGGCCTAGAGCCACCGATGACGGGCTTGGCAGAGGTGGCTTCGCCGGCGTCGGTCCCTGCCCCCGGTCCATCAGCGGCAGCGCACATCCCGCCTTCTCCAAATGCACCTCAGCCAGTGAGCGATCTGCCCTCTGGGCGGAACTAAGCAATGGCTGCCCAGCCTCCACTGCTGGATGGGGCTTCAACCGTGCAGCGTGAGGAGGAGAGCTCTCCAATGGACCTGTCTTCAGCACCTCCATCCGTGCCACCGGCTTCTCGCAGTTCTCAAAAGCGCCCATCAAGGGACACTGCGCAGGATTCGTCTTCTGCCAACTGCAGCTCACAAGGCAAGCGTTGCTGCCAAGCGTATGCCAACCAGGTGGCTATGCCGACATCAGAATCGGTATCGTATAAAGTGGCCATTAAATCTCTGGCAGCCAAAAGCCTGACAGACATTCCGAACAGGATTCTTCAGGCGAACCTGGACGAGTGTCTTGGGACCAAAGGTTTTCGTGGCTTCACGTCCAGAACGAAATCTAATACCGTCGCTGTGTGGCTCCCGACTTTGGCGCTCGTGCATCGTCACACTACAGGGCCAACCAACTCTTCCAGAACGACTTTACTACTATGGCTGTATTCTTCGTCCTCGCCCTTACAAACCGAGTGCTGTATATTGCTGCAGCTGTTTCAGACCTGGCCACATTCGCCGATCATGCCCTTTGCAACGCAAGATGAGGCTCGGCCACAAGCCACACCGTCTTACAGGTGCGGACTTTGCAAGACTGACGACCACGAGATCACCTCTCCAACTTGCCCAACAAAACAGAAAGCAACTGAGAAGGTTCGGCGTGGGATCCGTAAGCAAGTGCCTCCGATTGAAAACAGAGCCCCGATACAGACATCCAACAGGTTTGCGGCTCTTCAGTGGGATGAAGACGACTTGCCGGAGCTCTCTGAGCCCAATCCACCTGCAGCCCCTGCCCAGCAGTCGTACAGTGATAAAGTGCGCAAGGATCGCCGTCGCTTTCAAGCCAGACAAAAGCACAGCATACTGGAACCTCTACGTGAGGACATGGCAGCAGTTGACGACCAAATTGCACGCCTTTTAGCCGAGGTTTCTAAGCTACGGCAACGCCGTGAACTGCTTGCTCGTCTTAGACAACTAGCGGAATCCCACTCCACGCCAATCAAGGCTCCAGCGCCTTTGACTACGTCCAGCCCTCATGCGTTTTTCGGAGACTCTACCAGGTCTTCTGTAGCACTGCAGGATAACTCGACAACATCCCTCCTCCGATTTATGGTAAACCAGTTATCTAACCTGACATCAGTTCTATTACAACGCTTGGAAGCCTAATCGAAAATGTCAAGTACACGTTGTTGTGGTGTGCTCCAATGGAACTGCAGAGGCCTCTTCACAAAGTTGGAAAGCTCAAATCTCGACTTCGCATGAACAAGCTCCAGGTGTGGGCCCTGCTACTGCAGGAGACCAATGCCTTGCCATTCATTCCGGGGTTTAATGGATACATGTCTCCTTTAATGAACAACCGTCGTGTGCACACTGATGCCCCTCCGGGAAAGGCGGCGGTGTACGTTACACGCGTTTTCCTCATTTCGCCTCTCTCTAGAAAATTGGTGCATCTCGTATCAACAGGTAGTCGCAGTGGCTGTGAAGCTTCCAAGGCAGCTGTTGTGGTAGTGTCGTACTATGTAAGACCCGCCGGTGGAGCTCCCTCCCGCATTAATCTGGAGTGGTTATTAACTCTATGACGACACCACCCAGGGCGGCCTGTTTTAGTAGGTGGTGAGTTTAACGCCCCTCATCCGGACTGGCGGTACCCCACTTCAAGCCCCCGTGGTAGGCGCTTGCGGGACGCATTCGCAGATGCGCTGTTTGTTTTACTCAACCATCCAGATTCAGCAACGCGGACTGTGCGCCATGCTCGCAGTCCAACATATGCTCCGGACTTTACGTGGTGGTCAGGACACGGGACTCCATCGTGGCACCTGGAGCCAGACTGCTGGGGTAGTGACCACCATCCTATCATCATCGGTCTCCATCCATCAAGGGCCCTTCGATTACGCCGTAGGTATTTTGTGGTCAATTGGGACAAGTTTCGCACCACCGTCGAAGATCTCTCTCTGCAATCATCTACACTACTTGTGGACTGCTTACAAAATGCGCAGAATAAGGCTACTGCTGTCACCTGGACGGACGTGAATCGCCCGGCGCCGGATGTTGGTCTGCTTAGCCTCTGGGCTGCTCGCCGACAAGGGGAGATGGCAGCTTCCCGAGACCCGACTTTTGCGCAAGCACGGACAAGGCTGAATTACCTTACTGCCAAGGCTCGCAGATATGAACGCGATATTCCGCGACGGCAGTGGCATGCCTTATGTGAGAAGTTCTCGACAAAGTCATCGAATGCTCCTCTCTGCCGAAAGTTTCGTGCAATGGAACATGGTTCCCGTCGTCCTGACGCAGCGGCCACATCATGCTTCGCAGCTAACTTAGCTCCGGATGATTTCGCCAGAGAAGCAGCGCGGAAGTTTTTCTCCAAGTATGATGTGTTGCCTCCAAGTGTCATAGGAGCCCACTTGGCTGCCATTCCAGCATGTGTCGATAAGCTCCCATATACAGCCGACGTCAAGGGAATTGCAAGCCCATTTTCAATGCCCGAGTTGCTTGCAGCAATACACGAGGCCCGTCGGAAGACTGCACTCGGCCGGATTCCATTCCGTACGAGGTTTACCAGAACTTAAGTTCCGCTGTGCTGCCTCAACTCCTCGCCACCAATAACAAGGTATGGATAGAAGGCGTCGTACCAGAAACTTGGAAATCGGCTATTGTGATCCCCATACTAAAGCCGGGGAAGCCGCCGACAGACCTCGGAAATTCCCGGCCTATATCGCTTACGCTAACATTATGCAAGCTAACCGAAAAAATGCTTGCCACACGACTGTCGTGGTGGCTTGAGCACCATGGCTTCTACCATCCCGCCCAAATTGGTTTTCGTACGTCCATAGGTACAGAAGATGGACTCGCTGTCTTGGCGTCAGCAGTTCTGGCCTCAACTCACAGCCACAGTGCACGTACTGTACTGGCCATGGACGTTGAAAAGGCGTAAAATAATATCAGTCATGCTGACATCCTGGAATCGATTGACATGCTGCATTTCCCCTTTAGAGTGCGCAATTTTGTAATATCCTTCCTTGAAGGCCGACACTTTGACATACGCCTCGGTGGTGAGGCCATCGGATCATTTGTGCCTCTTCGCGGCGTTCCTCAGGGATCGGTGTTATTGCCAACATTATTTAATATTGCTTTTATCCCCCTTGCTTGGCGCTTGCATGATGTCTCCGAGATTAAGTTCTTATTGTATGCTGATGACGTAACAGTGTGGAGCTCTCTCAACGACCTCATCACTCAAGCAGCAGGCCTACAATCAGCCATAGATATTGCGTCGACTTTAGCTTCTTCAATTGGTTTGCAGCTTTCGGTGAGCAAAGCCACGTTCGTGTCAGTCGCTAACCGCTGGGAGCGCCGCAAACTGGCTGCAACGCCAAATCGTCTCCATCTATCCGGACCTCCAATTCAAGAAAGTTCGACCGTAAAAATATTGGGCTTGTCAATACACGAGTCAGGAACACGTACTGCTAGGCTTTCTCGGGCTAAAAAGCAAGCAATTTAGGCGTTGGGTCTAATTAGACGCATTTCTCCTAAAACAGGTGGAGCCCGCACTCATGTTGCGCTACAGTTGGTGCGGGCGGTTGTGCAAATGCGTCTCGTTTGCCAAGCCCAATTCCAGCATTTGACCAGGGCTCAATTGGATCGTCTAGAAGCGGTTAATCGAGAGGCAATGAGGGTCATCACTTGCCTTCCCCGTATTACCCCGATCGTGGCGCTCCTAGAACATGGGCAGCTGAATACACTAGATGAGCTGGTGCAGCAACGACGCGATGCTCGCCGCCAAAAGACAAGCCTTACACACACCACGTGTGCACTCAGGGTATATGCTTCATCGCACTCCATTCTACAGCCGCCCCCGCCAGTTCTTCCTCCCTGGCGCTTTGTGCAGCTAAGCGACAAGTGAACTGATCTACGTCGGCCATCATCTACCCGCGCGGCATCGTCGTTTCGCGACCGAATTATAGAGCAAGACGCCAATCTGCGGCATGGCTCCATCGTTATGTATGTTGACGCAAGCATTGAGGCCAGCGAAACAACAACAGCAGTTTACTGTCCTTGCAACCCTGCTCTGAACAAAACGTCAAGGTTTCGCCTATCAGAACCTCCTTCCTCCTTCTGTGCGGAGGTGCTTGCGGTTCAAGAGGCACTTTGCTCTGTGGCCGCCGTTCCCATGCTACCCACGGTCCGCATTGTCATTAGCACCGACGCCGTACACGTCACACGCCTACTACGACGAGTCAGTCGCTCCCCAGAAATCTGCCAAGACATCCATCGTCTAGCGGCACGCATCCCGCAACAAATCCGTATTGAGTGGGTCCCGCGTGACCTCCTGAGCGCACAAAGCAGCGCAGATTCTGCGACCCGCTTTTCGACCCCAACCTCGTCTTTGCCTCGAATCCTCACTCTCGATGACAGCACCCTCCTTTTAACAAGAAAGGAACACGTCCGGCGCCGCACACGTGCTCTAATACCTCTGTGTACGTTAACCCTCCCCAGTGGTCTTACCCGTGCAGAGGAGGTTGCGCTTCGGGGGATACGGGTCGCGGTTGCCCCAACTCCAGCTGTGACACGCAAGTGGCCGGATTTTAAAGATTTATATCCCCGCCCGGGGTGTCCAGTCTGCAAGAACAAAGACTGCGAGGCGGATATTCACCACCTGTTGTGGGACTGCCCGGCGCTGAAGCCGACGAGAATTCGGCACCTGCCATGGTGTCAGTGGGACTCTCACCGGAAAAACCGGATTCATATATTGCATGGACACAGGGTCCATATCATCCTTCACTTCTTGATTTCTTCAGATCAGCTCAACTTTTTTCATTTATTTAAGCATATTACTCATCTTTCACTTCATAGTTTTTATGCCCTGAGGTAAAGCATCGCTTCAGAAAAAAAACTTTTGCTTTATAGTGTGCGTCAACTGTAGAATCTGCGAGATAGTCACTATCCTCTGTTTTCCTTTAATGCAAGCTGAATAATGAGTACAACAATTTTATTTATTCTCAAGCCTCTCAAGATGCAATTCATTCATAGAGACCCACATATGCCTCACAAAAAAAGACATCCGAGAATGTAACTTTGCGGCCTGAAACAATATGGAGACTTGTTGGCAGTATTCTTGCAGAATAACTTTAGAGTAATTTTCTGTATAATAAAAAGCTGTTGAACCAGCTGGTCTTCCATATATAATGGGGAAACAGTGCAACATCAAACTTACAAAGAAAATAAAACAGGACATAATACAGCGCTGACAACTCAATCAGTCATAAAGGTACGGAGTGGATTCTAAGAGAAAGTAAGCGTTGCAGGGGGCGGCAGTAGGTTAGGTGGGCGGATGAGATTAAGAAGTTTGCAGGCAAAGGGTGGATGCAGCTGGCAAAGGATAGGGTTAATTGGAGAGACATGGGAGAGGCCTTTGCCCTGCAGTGGGTGTAGTAAGTCTGGGGATGATGATGATGATGATGAAACCTTTCTGCCAGCTAAGCGAACAAAAACAACTCTTTTTCCTTAGAGGCTCAAAGGCCCATGCAGAGCAAGCGGTAGACTGAATAAACTTCATTGCACAAATATCCATGTGCGCCAAGACTTCAAACCTGAAAATAGAAACGGTTCTCGGGTAAACTGGCAGAAAGGTTTACTGCAAACTTGTCCTTTAAAAAACCTCAACAGGTCACCTCCAAAAGCTGTTGCTGAGGGTTTCAGGCAGAACACTCCCAGGTTCCCAAATGCTTGTTTTCTGAGGCACTTGCTGGGCTTGTAGGTGTCACTTATTAGGAGACAAATAGTCATGAATTAGCTGCAGCTTGCAAAAAAAGAGCTGCCCCGTACATTTGGCAGTTGTCGCTCACTGCAAAAGAAACAGCTAATATTGGTAAAAGCATAAGTAACTTACGCATGGAGGTAGATGTCTTATAGGCTTTGTAAGCACAGGTGTAACGCTGACCAGCAGTGGATTGGACGTCTTTTTGCTGCATTGCAAGGGATGTAGATGTGTCCCATGATCAGCCGATTTGTGTTGTTACTGGCTGAAACGGTCATCCAATGACACAAAAACTCCGGAACCAGAGAAAAACGAAAAAAATGTGTTTGTTAGTGTGCAGCCATCACTAAATTTTTTGTTCTGCAATCAGCAATTAAGGGCAGAAGGGGAACTTAAAGAAGTACAGACACCTAATTTTGGTGGCATGTTTTCTTTACAAAAATGCGGAAGAACACTACTACGCATGAATCATCATGTGATATTTGCCTACGACAAATAAATAATTTATAATCAAATTTTTTCCTGTCATTTTTAGGTTTAAACATCTTAACGATGGCAGTCACGTCAAAGAGTGCTTTTGTGTCAGAATCAAACGTCCACATAATCGCCGCTTCATCGTTTTATTTTACTGCAGCGCTGAAGTCAGCCTTCGTCAAGAGCCACAATGACAACGAACGTGAAAGCAGATACTATATTGCAGTTTTTTCATGTCTCACATGATCTGTAAGCACAAGTTGACGTCACAGTCCTCATTTGGCTGTTGAAACCGAAACAGCACGAGAAAGAAATGAGACTTTATATCATTTACTGGTCATAGGATAATACCAGGTGGTAATCCATGTATAATTATACTTTATGCATCATTACAAATAAGAAAACAAGCACCCCACTTTAGGTGTCTACTCCATTAAAAAAATTTGTATTAATTAAGCCAAAATTACGAAGTCTTCAGAGAACATCCATTTTTACATGCTGATTCCAAATACATATTTCAATTGTATGTAAAACAAGTCCGTGCACACATATCAATACATTAAGTAACTTTTTGCCGAGAGCTTTCGGGATGTTTTTTGGCAGAAAACTTGCTAAAATGTGTTGTTCATTTCATTTCACAAACAATGCAATGAGGGTAAAACTATTATTCTGACTATTACAGAAGCGGAGGTATAGGCAGGATGATAATTTTACTCTTATTGCATTCCTTCATTTCGCAAGAAAGCAATGAAACACATTTTAACAAGTTCCCTGCAGCAAAACTTTTTGAAAGCCCTCAGCCAAAAATTGCATGAAATATTACAGTAGTTCACGAGAACTTGTTTCATATAAAATTAATTTATATGTTTGGAACACGCATGCTTGTTTCCTGAAGATTTTAGAACTGTGATTTCATCAATAAATTTTTCCCTGACCCTCTTCGCCCCTTAAGATGGGCTCGTGATGGGCACGCTATCCTTAAGTTAATTGGAAAATGCATTTACTCTCCGGTGTTCCCAAGTATCAAGCACTTGCAAGTTGAGGGCGGGCCATTTATGTTACTACTTGCCGTCTGATCTGTGCTATGTGAATTATATGTAAGCAGATGTTAAAGCACCCTGGAACTTTGATTCCATTTTTTATGCTTCCGTCCCTAATTATACAAAGTGCCCAACTATCTTGCATAATTTGTACATTTACGTATGTTCAACTCAACAGTATTAGGATTATTTCATAGCAGTAATGAAATACTCAAATAAGTAACGAGGTCGAGGATTGAAGAAGTTATTTTTGTATGAGTACAAACTGCGCGAACAAGAAGGGACGTAAGGCACACAAAAGGACAGACAAAGCACAGACTTTCAACTGGCTTGACGACTGAAAACATCAACAGAATTTTACAGGACATTCAGAGCAGGTTTGTAACACGATCATGCCCTTCTAAAAACTCTATCTCTTGTGTCGATAGCAATAACGAGGGTGAGCTAACGCAGTCGACACCCCTTTTAGCAATCAGGAACGCTTCGATAACCTCCCTTTCAGTTTTGCGGCGTGCATTAGAGAGGAAAGCGGTTTTGTCCAGGTAAGGAATGCAGTTGCGGCTTTCACAGCTTTTGCAATGCAAAGGCAGATTGCTGCCTGTGCCGGTGTGCATCGACCTTTTATGCTCCAGGGCTCGCTGACTGAAGCACCGGCCAGTTTGGCCGATGTAAATCCGCCTGCAAGATAGAAGTATCTGGTAGATAACCTCGGAGACACACCTGGTGAACTTGGTCTGATGTTTTTCCTTGCACGAGCTGCGTTCTGTTCTTGTTCCTTTCTTTTCTTCTGAGAGCAGGGGACATACTTTTTTCAGCTTACAAGGCACCGGAAACACGACACCTATTCCGTATTTACCTGCCACCTTCTTGATGCTGCAGACAAGGCAGAAGGGCAGACAAACAGGACATGATGCTACGCTTCATTAACTTAGAATGAGCACTTTTATAAGGTAAGAGAATTTTGTTAGACCTAGGGCTGTAAGACTAGCAGACATGAACATCAGAAAGATTCAATTTTACATCTAGAAACTGGATGCTGTTCTCTTGTCACTTCATGAGTAAAACGGAGTCCTTGCCCCTCAGAATAGAAAGTGGCGAGAATGCTAGCAACAGCATTGTCTAGATAAAGCTTAGAACAGTTATCTAATATCACATGATAATTGTCAACATAATGAAACACATGTAACACCGGTTCCGTGCTTCACACCGGCTCTGATTGTCCTGTAAAATTCTGCTGATGTTTTCAATCGTCGAGCCCTATGACGATAGTGTTTTTATTGTTATGTTCGATGGCCTTATAAACCATGTATTTTCTCAAACAGAATCACTTGGAAGTCTGCGCTTTGTCTTTCCTTTTGTGTGCCTTAAGTTCCGTCTTGTTCGCGCAGTTTATACTCATTCTCTTCATTATAAACCAACTAGCCCGCCAGAACGTCTTTCTTCAGTATAATTTTCTACAATGACATTAGAATCACTGCAGGCCTTAGAAGACACAGGGAATTTTCACTACAGTTCACCGAAGTAAGACACCCTGCAAACTGTGCACAAGAAATAATTTTGTGGCAGTGATATTATCTGACACTGATTCCACGTAGAGCGGTGATTTCATTCTAATGTGGGGAACACTAATGTTCACAATGAAAGCAGCTGCTTCCAAGGTTCTCCTTCATAAAATGCACACATGCTCTGATGTGCATAAGATAAAGAAATTTCTCGAGAGCTGCTGCTACCGCCATGCTGGCCAGCTGCTTCACTCGCGCCGTGTGTGTTAACTCCAGTCTGAAGCTCATTTGAGCAGTGTCTCGGTTTGGCTTCTTAAACTCAGCCATAAGCCAAGCTTCATGAACCCCGAGGCTATGGGAGTCTTGACCACAAGGAGTCAAACTCTAAGCCTGCATTAAATATAACACTAAGATAAACAAAAATGCCGAAAGAATAAACTTAAATCACTCACCAAGGTGCGCCCAATAGTACCATGTTGCAAGTCGACCCCGTTATCGTCAACAGCAGACAGCCTTTTTTTCACACTGCTTCCATACTTCTGCCGGTTCTCAACAACTCTGTCCGATGCAAACTTACATCGCTCATTTTTATACCTGTGGCGAATCATCATGATCCACGAAGCCTTGAATGTAATAAACGTGCAAACATGTGCAACTGATATTTTTTGCTAATGCATACGTCTCCCTTTTATAAAAATTGTGGGGTTAAACTTACAAAAGCAACATATATAGGAATAAGTTGGACCACCTGGTGTTCTCTATAAAGTAGTACAGCGGCGAAAGTTTTGCTTATATGTTTCCTTCTTTCAAATGATGCGTTAGACATTAGTATACATGGATCACCCTGCAACTGCTGAGTAATTATTAATTTAGTTTCTATTTTTATGCCATTTCTGTTTCGACAATTGAATGTTGGTGACTTGTAAGAAGTGTGTATATCACTCAAGATCAAGCGGAAAGAATGAACAGCACAGAGAAGGAGGGACATTACATATGCTACTTGAAACTGTTTATAGATTCCAGAAGTGGCTGATTATATAACTTTGAGGCGAGGATGGAGGGAAGGGAGAGCAAGAAAAACAAGTATATAAGCATGTGGCAGAACATGAGTAATGCTAAGTACACGTCAATCATGAATTTCTTGAAACATACTGAACTGATTTTCAATTTTTGTATAATCAATGATGGAGTGCCAACAGAGGATCTCCCGATTTTTCTGGTAGAGCCGCACAATAGTGCGGCTCTACCAGATCACGTGCACTGGTGCGTCTTCCTTACTTCCGCTTACAGTACTAACACCTTGAGGCCTTGCTTAACTTATTTTCTGTTCATACTTCCCGCAGTCCTGACTGACGCGGCAAATGTGAATCTGTACCGTTTTCAACGATATTTCCTCTAAGGCGCTGTCACTGATACTTCAGTCCAACTGGCCGTATACACTTTCCCACACAACACAATTCTATAAATGAACCTTGCAACACACTTCACGAAAGTTTTTGCATGCTTCATTTGACAATCTGTTTTCTCTGTACTAGCAGATTCAATCATGCGGCGGGTGCAGTGATAAGAGAGTTTTCAGTTAGGGAGTAATTACTCATCGACATACACCCGAGCGCAGCCATACGGCTACAAAGGAAAGCTATTCAGCTTTCCTCGACCAGGGCGAATTTTTCTTTAACTACGAAGTTTCTGAGAAAGCTGTATCCTTTGAAGCCGTATGGCTGCGCTCGGTTGAATGCCAATGTGTAATTACTCCCTTATTACAAATCTACTCCACCTTCAGGGATACCCAAAACATTTGACCAAGAGAGTTTGCACGGAGCAGAAAAGACCATAGGAACTTTGTACCAATGGATAGCAACCGGCTTCAGATCATGAGCAACTCTGTGGGAGTGAGCATCAATCTTTTTCAGTATCTCCTCAGCGACTGAGCTTAAACAAAGAAGGCAAGCCTGCCTGGCTTAGCTTTTGAATCTGTCCATCAAAGCCTTCCTGCGCTCTATGACTACACAGAGTGCAGAAAATCTTTGACAGATTCAAAAGCTAACCCAGCAGAATTTCCTTCTTTGGTTAAGGAGAGTCGCTGAGAGTTACTGTTCATAACCTTATTAATTAAATACTGTGTTTTTCCTGGTCCCCAAAATTTCGCACATCACTGTCACATGAACAAAAATGGCCAATACAGAGAAAACAGAATGTCAAAAGAGAATGCACACCCTTTTGAGAAATGCGCTAAGGGCGTTGTTTACAAATTTTACCGAACAACATTTCTGGCAATTAGATGTCTACTTGTACTTGAAACGGAAGAATGCTGCCCTGCCATCAGCTTGTATCACATTAGAACAAATCACCTAAAACTTGCATCGCAAAATACTCACATGCCCACTACCACATGTATGAGCTAGGTGTGGGTAGCGCTGCACAAGTGAACATCCTACTTTCTCAAAAAACTTTTTCGAAGGGTACCCACAAAATATGATTCCCAATAAAATAAATGAGCAATAGAGCATACGTATTAAAATTCTGAAAGGCTAACGAAAGACAACGCCATCATGCTTACATTGTGTGCTTTAGCAACTCTTGGTACACAGCATCAAAAATTATTCTTGTTGCATAGGAACCAATGGGGCTGTCTTGTCCTTCATGCAAAAAGCTGAAATCCGGGAGGGGAAAACTTTTCCCATCGTCATCTTCTTGGCTAAAGAGAGGCGATTGGTATATCTTAGTTTCAAAAAAGAAAGCCCCCCCCCCACCCCCCCCCCCCCACCTGGACAAAAAAGTTCTCCGAACTGAGAACTAAATCTATGCAAAACATACAGGGAAAAATAATGAAACACTTTGTCAGCAATTGCATCAAGGCTAGAAAAACAGTTATGCTTTCGTGCTAGAGACTTAGGCTACCCAATGGCCCATTAACTGAATATAGTAGAATCGTGAACTCAAAACAGATTTCACACCAATGAAGATTCTGGAATGCCAGTGTTCAAAATGTTCTGTGCAAATGTTGATAAGATATTCACAGTAGAATGGTGTGAAAAACAATATGGTGAGGAGAGGGAATTAAGTTCTTGGCACGCATAACGCATTCTACCATACTGTAACAGCACGAAAGATGACATACCAAGAAAGAGGGAAGATAGCACAGCGCAGGCTAATAACTGAATCTTTTTTTTGAAATAAATGTTTTATAGGCTCCAGCTGAAAAACTGCACAAGCAATGAAAAAGATGACAATGAAAATGTTTAAACGAATATCGGTGTAATCACTAAGTGAACACTGCAGGAAAAACGCAGTCAGAGGCGGTGAGTTATGCCTTGCAAGAACAGATTGCAGGGCTGTACTCTATATTTATGCAGGTTCACTAAAGCCTTTGCCATTCACAGTTCTCCCGTCTACCAGGATAGAAAATTCTTTTATCACTTCAAGTGACACTTGGTTCCGACTTCTGTACAGTATCCGTGCGGTTTTCAAATCTGGTCGACAACCCCTTGGTCCGTCAATGCGTGACCTGATTAGCTAGCTAGGCAGTTTGCCCTGAGAATGCAGGTGTTCTTTCAGGTGTGTACTTACACCACACCCAGTTTATCCTGTGCATGTCTTGTCACAGCCACGAAGAATTTCATACACTACCCCTTCCCTGCATGGCAAAAAAGCCACTTTGTGACGAATACTGCGTCTGCTCCTCGTGTCGTCATCTGTATTGCTCAGCCGCTTGCCAACCGCTGGACATATCCTCTTTGAGCTTATCTTCTTGCCATCGCACATGTTCACGGGGTTTCACATCACTTAACAAGATTGGCAATAGGTATGAGGTTCAGGTCGTTTTCAAAACAAAAGATAAGGTGAACAAGATAAGTCCAGCAGTCAAGCAACTGAGGAATTTGGATGACAGCAGGAGCGAATGCAGTATTCGTCATGAAGGGGCTTTGCCATACACAAAAGGGGTAGTGTATAAAATTCGCCTTTACTGTGGTAAAACGTACATAGGGAAAACTGGGCGTAGTGTAATAGACGCCTGAAAAACCACCTGATTTCCTTGGGCACACTGCCTTGCTCTAATCATGGTCTGCGATGCTGGGACTGCAGGGGTTGTCAATATGATTTGAAAGGCACGCGTATACACAGAAGTCAAAGCCAAGTGTCACTTGAAGTGGTAGAAGCGTTTTTTATCCTGGAAGACGGGGAAACATGTATGGCAAAGGTTACATTGAACCTGCATAAGAATGAGTGCGCAGCCCTGAAATCTGTGCTTGCAAGGCATGATTGATTGACGGAGACTGTGCGTTTTGCCTGCCATCTTGGCACTTTGCGTTTGCTTGAAGGGCTGGGACAAATACAAATGTCACACTGGCATAAGTTTAAACCATTTTATTGTAATCTTTTTAACTTCTTGAAGTGTTTGTTGCATATCCTCTTTTCCATGTGCAGCCTTTATATAAAAACAGTTCTTCCTTAAAGGATTCAGTTCAGTTATTAGCACTGCATTGTTTTGCATCTTGCTTGGTCTGATATTTTCAGTGTTGTTAGAACATGACAATTCAAACCAACTGCCCAGATTTTTGTCCTCCGGACGATGAGATAGTGAGAGCTTCATACATCCAATTGTAGTAGGAGGCTCTTCATGGCTTGCATTATCTAAAAAAAAGCTTTCGCTTCAGCTTCTAAGGGAAATGAATAGCAATTTTCACTGTTGCTGCCACCCCTCACTTTTCCCTAGTCCTCGCCAATGCATATAAATTTCTGAAATACTGCTTAGAAACCCAATTATGTGGGCCTTTCTAAAATGAAATCAATAAGTTCATAACCCAAACAGGTCAAAGTATAAATGTCTGCTTCGCAGACCAAAAAAAAAACTTTCCGCTGCTAAATAATTTTATGCTAAAGCAGATATTTCCTCTCTATTTTAATGCACCACCATATCAAGCAACCCTGATTTACCTCTTTGTTAAGATGAAGCTGACAGGCTCTTCCGAATACAACCCTGCACGGCTAAGTCCGATTGATATCATAGGGATAGGGCTAGGAGCCATTGATGTCAAAGTGCTGGGTGCACTTGATGTACCTGCCTTAAAAGTATATTCAAAGAACAGGAGTTACTGACTTTAATTCTGGCTTATGCCAAAGTGGTGCAGTTAATGTAGGAGTAAAATACGTGCAAAAGGAAATAAGTGCCGATCATAATGCTGCATGCATCCAGAGTTCCGTCTGCTTGCTTCCAGTTCGACCGACCAACACACTAAAAGATGAAATATGTAAGAGACATTAGGACAAGATTTTGTTTGGGCATGCCACACTGTCATCCAGAAAATGACTATGTATGGTAATGTACTATTCAGGACCACACTTCTCCAATTTTCCTGCAAGCGAACTTGCTTTTTTTCACACTTCCTTGCCTTTCATCATTCTTGGTTCTTTAGTTCTATAGCTTTGTGCATTGCTTTGGTAAAGGCACTACTGGTCATTCTAAACGTCCCTTCTATTGCACAGTGCAGCAAAAAATAGCAAGAACAACATACAGTAATACACATCCTCTGTTGGGATCCATGTGCCAGTAAGCTGCTCCACAACCCGAACAGCAGCCTTGTCAGGGACTTCATCAGCATCATCCATGAGGTCAACATACTCATTAAAATCTCTGTCTAGGAACTGTGCAGAATGCAAAAACAGGACTGACAATAAATACTTATAAAATAACCAAGATGCAAAAGTCGCCACAATTCCTATGTTTTTGCTCCAAACTACACCAGCAGACCGATTTAAAAAAAAATGCAGAGCTCATTTGAAAGCTGGATTTTTCAGCTTTGAACCCATAGAGGTGCTTCATTGATGTCAACTGCTTATTGAAATAGAACAAAACAAAAGAACAAAAGAGTTTGGTAGCTGCACAGTCCAACATTTTCATACACATAATATTTATCATTGCAAGTTGGTGAGATTAGGCTGAATTTCTAGGGTGCCTAACTCATCATCAGAATTAATCTGTACTTATGGCTAACAAGCACTCTACTGAGTGACACGTACCTCACATTTCTTTTCCATAGTTGAGCAACATATGTGAAGTGCACGTTCTGACCTCAATAACACTGCAAATGTGCAACACGAGTGCTCCCTGAAGGGGAGTGCAAAATGAATCAATGCACCTGCCAACCACATGTTTGCAAAGTGAAGGAAAAGGGGAGAATTTGGCTGCTGCAGAGTGGCAGGCATCCTTCTACCCTATGCAGCCACAAACATTTTCCATCAGTGTGTAGGCCTGGTGTGTTGGAAAATGCAGTGCACTACTGAAAAAAATGCC
The DNA here is from genome assembly GCF_052857255.1 of Amblyomma americanum. NCBI lineage: Eukaryota > Metazoa > Arthropoda > Arachnida > Ixodida > Ixodidae > Amblyomma > Amblyomma americanum. Next base: position 18,356,886 of record NC_135505.1, on the reverse strand, counting down.
ATTCCTTTCGCTTTTCGGGCTCTTCAACATCACCAAGGTGCACACCTCCACATGTAGAACAGCCCAAAAAGCAAACAAGAGATTGGTACTTTTTTAAACTTGTGAAATGAGAAATAGTGGAAAGTATGCAAAAATAATATACAAGCAAAATAGAAACAGCGTCCCTGTGCATTATTGCCGAACTTAGTCGAAGACAAGTCACAGCAGTAGCATGCGGAACACCCAGGCACCACTTTTTTTTTTTTTAGAGAAGGGGCTCACTCATTCCCCTTGGTAAGACATTTATGGGAAAACCAAAAAAATCCCCGTTTTTCTACAAAGGCAGTTTAAGAAACGCATTACGCAAATCAAACCGCCCCTCCCCTTCCCCCTCGATTTTCACCTGCAATCTCGAAAGCTAGCTACAAATCTGCCCCTGAAAGCACCGATTGTTAATTTTTTCCAGGCAGCGAAGCCCCACCATGAGCAGGTGTAGGGCAGTTGCTGCGTGCGCAGAAATCTGCACGGCAAATATATTACCTAGCACCTTCTTTGTACGGATGTGACAGTAATTAAGCTTGCAACAGGCTCCTTTGCCAATACAACTCAATAATCAACACGATGGTGCGAAGCACTCGCTGTTGAATTTTCATTTCAGGTATTTTTGAGGAGCAATTCCTGAGAATATTTAGCCTACCGAGCATATAGTCTTGCTCCCGCCGACCATCTACCCTTCTTCTGTGGACCTTTGAAGGTAACATGAATAAATAAGTAAATAAGGTTCTCGGACATTACTATAAATACTCAAACACCCACTTCAGGACGCAGTAAGTGCTTTCAAAGACAATGTCATGATGTCACAGTTAATCCCCTTGAAGCTAGCTGAGCAAGGGGAGTGCTAGTCACAACAGCGTAACAATAATTGCAGCAGGGTCTCTTTTAAAGGGACATTTGCCAGAACATTTTTTAATTGCAAGGGTTAATTTATCTCCAAAAATTCTCCGCGTACACTTCAAGTGCGCGATTACATATATAATTTTATACTTGCAGTTTACGCGGGGTCGTAAAGACTTGCGCATTGGCGTGCATGGTTTCGTTTTGTTTGATGGCGTCTTTGGGCCCTACCCCATGCGGCCCCGAGTTGAGGGCGGGTTGAGACAAATGGGGCGCAAATTATGACATCTGGCTTTTCAACGTGGATCGCCCTATTTCGGTGAGCCAGGTGTCAGCAGTTGCGGCCCAACTTGTCCCAATCCGGCCGCAACTCAAAGCAGCATGGGGTTAGGCCCAAAGACGCAAACAAACAAAATGAAACCATGCCCGCCAGTGCGAAGTATTTGCGACTGCAGGAAACGGCACACATGAAATTTCAATGGAAAGCAAGAACAGTCCCTGCGAGATGATGCGCATGCTTACTGTGGTGCCCTTGCGCCTGTTATATTATCAGCGAACAATCAGCGAACAATGCGCCGGAAAAGAAGCAAGCGCGCCTGCCATCTTGGGTTCCTTCCCCTTTCTTCGTGATCGGTTGTGTGTGTACAATCAGCTTCCATCCTGACTAACGTTATGTCAATTGAACCTCTGCGCAATGAGAAAGCAACAAACAGCGTGCAAAACGCGTTTACTGGTGGTTTTGAAAACCCTTGATGAATATACAAACAGAAGCGCATCAATGAATTATCAGCTAATACATTACGCGTTGAAAAGTTAAAGCGGCCGACGGCAACATGAACTTCTCCAGCCAGGAGACCGCAGGCACTGATGGCGGCTTTCAAACCTCTTAGACTACGCTCAGCCAGCTTCAACTTTCTCCGAGAGCCATCGTCGCCTACCCGCAACAAACAAACCGTACCTTCGTCGCACGCCACCTTGAGCTCCGAAGCAACTGCACATTTGAGCTGCAGCGTACCAACCGCGCTTGCTGAGTAACGTCCGGGCAGCGTGATACTGTCTATACGCCGTCAGAATTCGAACTCGGCGCGGAGTGGCGCCAGCATCAACGTTATCCTAGAAGACCGCCACAGCTGAAAAAAAACGACTTGGCCGCATGCGACCTTTCTTACAGCTTTCATTCTAGTGCACAAAAAGCGCACGTCTGCCGAGTTATCCATCTCTGTAAGCTATCAATAAGGACTGTTTTTTTTTGAAACTATGGCCACTTCGGTAGAAGCACGCGTGAATGAACACGCGTAGGAGCGGCGGCTGGCGTCTGCTAGTGACCTGAAGCAGACGACGCTGCACCCAGTCATCGCAAGCGGTGAGCAATTGCTTTCAGCTCCTGCATTTTCCACTAAAATGCTAAATGTTATTTGATGTTCTTATTTAAGCCTTTATTTCATGAAAAAGAAGGCAACTTACCGATAGTGGCGAAATACAATGTGGACGAGAAACGTACATATTTAAGATGCACAAAAACTGAGTGGTTCTATAGTTCTGAATTCGGCTTGTATCGTGCCTTGCATGGAGATAGCGCTGGCAGTGCCTTGGCGTGACCGCATGATTGTAACTTGAGATATTAACGGCATGCCCAGCAAGACTGTAAGCATCGTAAGATTCGTGCAGCAAGCCCCGGGCCGTTCTTGCGGTAACTTCAAGGCGTACCGTCGGCGGTAAGTATCATTTCTCGTCGAAATTTACCCCATCACACTTCGACACGCAGAGTACATCACTCGCGGCGATCAAATCCCTCATGAAGGGCGCATCTCCTACTCGTTTTTTTAATACAGAGGCATATTGTAACGTGCTTCCACAGAACCTCGACGGAAGAAGCAGAAGATGAAGGACTGATCCGCGGAGAAAGAGGAAGAAAAAGAGAGAGCTGAAGGACGCTGCTAGGCTTCCTGCTTTCATCCTGCTTCGACCGGTCCCCTCTTTGAATAAACCCCCGTGCGTGCAAAGCACGTAACAGGTTGGTGAGAGGTGCCGGGTATCGACCACGGAGCATTCCATCTACCGAAGGAGCCGTAGACTCGCAGGCTTCCCACCACTGCCATCGGACATGCCTGGAGACGACAATGCTGAGCAACCCGGGCTATCCACAGCGAACAACTGGCCACATTATCGAGAGCCCCGCACATTTTTTGGAAAACCTGAAGAGGACGTTGACGAGTGGCTGAAACACTACGAGCGGGTGAGCAAATACAATCGATGGAACGCTGCTACTAAACTGGCTAACGTTGTGTTTTTCCTTGCCGCCACTGCCCTTGACTGGTTCGACAATCATGAGGATACACTGAGTTCATGGGCTACATTTACGACCGAGATAAAGAAAAATTTTGGGGATGAATCGGCAAAGAAGAAGCGTGCGGAACAGACATTGCTTCACCGCGCGCAAGTACCCGGAGAAACTTGCACGGCATACATCGAAGCCATCTTAAAGTTATGCAAGCTAGTTAACTCCAGAATGCTTGAAGAAGACAAAGTCGGCCACCTTCTAAAAGGAATTGCGGAAGATGTTTACAATTTCCTGATTAGCAAAGAGAGCCTGAGCACCACCGCTGACGTTATAGAACATTGCAGAACATTTGAAGCTCTTAAGCTGCGTCGAATCACCCCTAAATTCGGAAGATTGGCCAATGTCACCTCTATAGCCAGTGTTGAAGCCAGTCCTCCAAATTCTATGGCTGATATGATTCGAGAGATTGTGCGCGAGGAATTGTCCAGATCCCGGGATACCTTCTGCCACACACAATATCTGCGGCACAGTTCTGCACCGGAGGAAGATGTTGCCGCCCTGTCGACTCCGTGGGCTCCACCCAACGGCACTTTGCCCATGGACGATCGGAACATTGCCCAACGTTATCGCCACCAGCCGACAGAAAGGAGGCCCACCTACCCAGAAGACGTGGTTCGTCAGCAGCGAGATCCTGGCTTCAGCCAACGTCGCGACTTTGTTCGCCAGGACTCTTATGGCGGTCGCTGGCGCTCTCAACCTTTGTGCTACCGGTGTGGCATTGCAGGGCATATCGCTAAATATTGCCGCCGTCGTTTCCCAACTTCTCAAGACTGCCAACCCCCGGCGAATACTTACGGGCAACTGCACACCGCGCAGCAGAGACCCCCAACGTCCGCTTGGGACCCGTACCGTCCGAGCAATTTGCGGAGTTCATCACCCGCATCTGACCGCAGTGTGACGCCGCCACCTCAGCGCCAACGGCGGTCACCTTCTCCTCGACGTCGTGCATCCCCTCCGCCTCCGGGAAACTAGGAGGCGCGGCCGATGGAGGTGAGGCCGCCGGCGAGTCGATGACGTCCAATCTACCTCTGCCCGTGTTTATGTTGAAGAACAAACTGGAAGTGTTTATTGATGGTGTGAAAACAATGGCTCTTGTGGACACTGGTGCTACCGTATCCGTTATGAGTTTGAGGTTTAAGAATCGTTTAGGTAGGAAAGTGATGTTTAGTGGTGACCGTGCAGCGTTATTCCGTGGTGTCGGTGGTGAACCTTTGGTTCCACTTGGTGTGTGTGCTTCGGATGTTGTTATTGGTGGTCTAACGTTTAGAACAGAATTCGCAGTGCTACCACGGTCAACGCATGATGTGATTCTTGGGATTGATTTTCTGCAAGAGTGTGGTGCAACTTTAGACTGTCGTACGGGAGAAGTTGCTTTGAATTCTTCGTTACTTTCAGCTCTTGTGGATAACTCGACACCGGATTTTGGAGCATTTGCGGTGGAAGAAGATACTATTGTACCAGCTTTCTCTGCAGCATTCGTGCGGGTTTCCTCTATTCACAATCAGTGCGAATCTTTTGAAGCTGTGGTAGAGCCTACGACACTCGCCTGCTCTAAGAAGAGTATCGTCGTGCCTCGTTGCGTCGTTCCCGTGGTGAGAGGCCGTACCGAGCTGTGGACAGTGAACCACTCTGAAGAGCCAGCTGTGTTGCCCCGGGGCCTCAAACTCGCCCGTTTCGAGGAAGGTGTGTCAGGTTTCGTCGCGGCGTTAACCAACTCTGTCAGTGAGCAGCACGTGAAAAGAGATATGGAGACCCAAGTTAAGGCTATGATTAATCAGGCTCTTTCCCCAACCGAGCGTCGCACTCTAGTGGAACTCCTTTTGAAACACGTGTTCGTGTTCGACTTTGCCAAAGACGATTCAACACCACCGCCTACCAGTCGTATTCATCACACGATCAACACCGGCTCCGCACCTCCTATACGCCAGAAGCCCTATCGAGTCTCAGCCACTGAACGTAAGTTAATAGGTGACCAAGTTCAAGAGATGCTAAAGCGAGGCATAATTCGAGAATCCTCCAGTCCTTGGGCGGCTCCAGTTATCCTTGTTAAGAAAAAAGATGGAACATGGAGGTTCTGTGTTGACTACCGTCGCTTAAATACGGCCACGAAGAAGGACGTCTACCCGCTTCCACGTATAGATGACGCAATTGATTGTCTGCACTCCGCTTCATACTTTTCTTCTATTGATTTGAGATCCGGCTACTGGCAAATCCCCGTGCACGCTGCAGATAGGGAAAAAACGGCATTCATTACACCAGACGGACTTTACGAGTTCAACGTTATGCCTTTCGGATTATGTAATGCACCTGCAACATTCGAGCGGTTCATGGATACAATCCTGCGTGGCCTCAAGTGGCAAATTTGTTTATGTTATCTGGACGACGTTGTAATTTTTGGCAAAACGTTTAGTGAGCACAACCGCCGTCTGGATATTGTGCTTGATTGCATGGAACGAGCTGGCCTTATCCTCAATTCCAAGAAATGTCATTTTGGGAACCGTGAAACAATTGTTCTTGGTCATTTAGTTGATAAAGAAGGTGTTCGACCAGATCCAAAGAAAATTGAAGCTGTCAAAAGTTTTACGGTGCCTCAATCAGTGAAAGAGCTGCAGAGTTTTTTAGGGCTCTGCTCGTACTTTCGACGCTTTATAGCTAGGTTTGCGGACATCGCTTACCCACTCACGTGTTTGCTGCATAAAGATGCACCGTTCAATTGGACCAGCGAATGTGACGCAGCTTTCCGGCATCTGAAATTTCTTTTGACCTCGGGCCCCATCCTACGCCACTTCTGCCCATCTGCACCAATTGAAGTGCACACTGATGCAAGTGGTATCGGTATCGGCGCTGTACTTATACAACGCCATGGTCACGATCAGCACGTGGTAGCATATGCCAGCCGTTCGTTGAGTAAGAGCGAAAGAAATTACACGGTTACTGAGCAAGAATGTCTCGCCGTTGTTTTCGCTGTACAGCGCTTCCGCTCCTATCTGTACGGGGAATGCTTTCACCGTCGTGACCGACCATCACTCGCTTTGCTGGTTAGTGAGTCTTCGTGACCCCTGTGGCCGGCTTGCTCGATGGGCTTTGCGCCTACAAGAATTTAATTTCACTGTTGTGCATAAAAGCGGCCGTAAACACTCAGATGCCGATTGTCTTTCCCGTTTGCCGCTTCTAACGACTGAGGACGACGCAGACAACTTTGATGAATACTTGTCGTCACTTTCACAAGCCTTCCCCGATCTTCAAGTTTTTCGAACTGAGCAACGCAAGGACCAAACATTAACCTCTTTGTTTGATGCCGCTCAAGATTCTGTAAAGAATACTTTTTGCATTCGCGACGGTTTGCTTTATAAGAAGAATTTCGCTTCTGGAGGAGCACGCATGCTTCTTGTCGTACCCGAAAGCCTACGCATCACAGTTCTTGAAATGATGCACGACGACGCCACGTCTGGGCACTTGGGAGTGACACGCACACTTCACCGCACACAACAACGATTTTACTGGCCTAACATGCGTTCAACCATCCAGCACTATGTAGCCAGCTGTGTGCAATGCCAGCGCTTTAAGCTGCCGACTTCAAGTCCACCGGGCAAATTGCGGCCAATCACACCTCCAACAGCCCCGTTTGAGCAAGTTGGCATTGACCTCCTTGGACCTTTCCCACGATCCTCTAAAGGAAATCGATGGATTCTTGTGTGCGTAGACCACTTAACCCGTTATTGTGAGACAGCCGCGATACCAGTTGCTACTGCGTCTGAAGTATCTAACTTCTTACTTCGATTCGTCATTCTTCGGCACGGCCCTCCTGCAGTTCTCATTAGCGACCGTGGACGTCAATTTACAGCGGACGTTGTTGAAGAACTTCTCCGCCTCAGCAGCTGCAGTTTTCGCCACTCCACGCCATATCATCTCCAAACGAACGGTGTGGTAGAACGCACTAATCGTACGCTCACCACCATGCTTGCCATGTACGTCGCTGCAGATCATAAGGACTGGGATGGCGTACTCCCGTTCATCACTCATGCGTACAACACCGCGCAACATGAGACAACTGGCTACAGCCCCTTTTACCTGCTCTATGCTCGCTCGCCTCGCTGCGGCCTTGACACCATGCTACCATTTTTCATCCACGATGAACCTTCTCTTGCGACCACACTCTGCAGAGCTGAAGAAGCTCGCCAGCTTGCCCGCGTTCGAATTTTATCTTCGCAAGAGCGTTCCAAGAACCGCTACGACGTCCAACACCAAGAAGTTTCTTATGTTCCTGGTGACATTGTGTGGTTGTGGACCCCTCTACGCAAGCGTGGTCTGTGTCAGAAACTGCTATCCCACTACACTGGACCATTTGTTGTGTTGGAGTGCATAAGTGACGTTAATTACGTTATAGCACGACTAACTGCTAGTGGTCGACGGTCACGCCAATCTCAGGTGGTGCATGTAGCCCGCCTCAAGCGATTCCATCCCAGACGGTCTGTTTAACTCGCCCGACGGGCATCGTCTGCGAGGAGGGAAATGTAACGTGCTTCCACAGAACCTCGACGGAAGAAGCAGAAGATGAAGGACTGATCCGCGGAGAAAGAGGAAGAAAAAGAGAGAGCTGAAGGACGCTGCTAGGCTTCCTGCTTTCATCCTGCTTCGACCGGTCCCCTCTTTGAATAAACCCCCGTGCGTGCAAAGCACGTAACAATATTATATGTCCAATTAACACAAAAGCCGGCGTCCGTCGCCGTCCATGGTACGAAATTCGCCGTCCGCCGTCGTCTATGGCACGAGCTTCGAATGATGCAGTACGCCGGTGTACGATGTCACAACAAATATGTAGCGAACATGTACAAACTATTGCAATGCTAAACGCGCACCGTAAAATGCTCCTGCCAGTTAAATGGCCCGCTTATTTGCGCTGGAATTTGACGCAGAGATGAGATACGACAGTCTTGCTTTTTCAGTACCAAGTGTGGATTATGTACTTTTCTGATCCGACCAAAATTAATTATAAATCCGCGTCGTCAGCAGCATTGCATGGCGACCCCCCCCCCCCCCTTTGACAAGCAGCCTTCGCATAGCACACGTTTAGCGTTGCGATAGACTGTATAGTCATGAATGATGAAACGCACATACTATGACCTATGAAAGCCATGACTAAGTCGTTCTGCAGCTGTTAATACTTTATTGCTGGAGGCAGGGTACAGATTGGCTGGAAAGCCGCCGTCACGTGACACATGGTAACACAGGGTTGCTTGGCCCCAAGATTGTCCTGCTATAACACTCCTCCCCCTACGTCACGAAGTCCTTCAGATACGCGGGACGGCTGCGTTGGCGCTGTGGTCGCTGGACTTGAAGGGATGCGCTCACTTCACGGTCCTCACCACAGGAACCAGATTCGGTACTGGGTGTTGCAGCCTTGTCTCGTATTTCTCCTTGGTCCCGTCTTCCAGTGTCCCCTGGGCTTGGAGGAATGCCAAGTTCGGAACACCTTGTCGGGGAAGCAACCAATGCTTCCTCCTCTTCGCACATCCCAGAAGTGGAACTGTCCAATGCGTAGCTGGCAGAATGACTTCTAAGTTGATTGACATGACGTCTCCAGCGACGTCCATCCTTGGCGAGCAAGTACGTCACTGGTCCAGGGACAGCATCCACAATGCCTGCAACCACTTGGGCTCATAAGTATAGTTAGGGCAAAAACACTCGATCTCCCACTTCGAACAGTCGCACTTTCTGGTTATGGCGCTGCGTCACCTGATCCTGTTTCTGCTGCACACCTGACTGCAGGTCAGGATGCATACGCTCTAACACAGTTGAAAGTTTCCTGCCCATTAGCAATTCAGCTGGGCTCTTGCCTGTTATAGCATGAGGCAGAATATGTTGGATCATTAAAAACCTAGTAGCCAGACGTGTGTCGATATTGCCTCCAACCTTGCTCTGGAGTACTTCCTTGGTTTCGCGCACCATCCGTTCTGCTTAACCATTCGAAGAAGGGTGATATGGGGCAACAGTCACATGTCGGATTGGATTTCGGCACATGAAGTCTCTGAACTCCGAACAAAATGCAGTTCCATTATCCGAAACAACAGTTTCTGGAATGCCATGGGTACCAAAAAGAAAAAGAAGCTTCGCGCAAACTGCAGCTGCCGACTGGGAAGTCATTCGGCACACTTCCAACCACTTTGAGTGAGATTTCACCACAATGAGGAAGACGTTGCCTTTGAAGGGCCCAGCAAACTCGATGTGTAGTCTTGTCCAAGGATGCTTTGTGAATTCTCATGGGTGAATTTTTGCAGCTGCTGGCGCAGACCTGGATTCCTGACAACGTGCACGGTCCCTCACTTTTTACTCAACACCTCTGCTAATTACTGGCCACCACACGGCTCCTCTGGCGAGCCCCTTCATCTTGACAGTTCCTGGATGAGCTGTGTGAAGAATGTCCATGACATACGGTCGAGCTGGCTCCGTAATGACCACACGACTGCCCAACAGCAAACAACCTTGGTACACCGAGAGTTCATGCTTGCGGCTCCAAACGCCGCAAACTCATCTGGTAGCTTGCTCTCTGGCCACCCATGCTGTACCCAATAGCAGACTCTAGCCAACAGCTAGTCCCTTGACGTAAATCTTGCCACCTTCCTAGAGTTCCATGTTATTTCTGGCGTCATTTCCAGCATTCCTATTTCAAAAAGATGCTGCTCCTCTTCCTCTGCCTTACTGGCCATCAGTAGTAAACGATTGAATGCGTCAGCATTGGAAAGCTCCGCTGGTCGATACTCAATTTCATAGTCATATGGCGATAACATTAGAGTCCAACGCAGCATCTGTAACACGTGATAGCACCTGGGAAAGGGGCTTGGCATGGTGCGACAGTCCCAAGAGAGGTTTGTGGTCCGTCACAATTTTTTAATGCCTCCCATATAGAAACTGATGGTACTTCTTTACGCCAAAGCCTAAGGCGAGCGCTTCTCGGCCTGTCTGGGCATAATTGCTTTCTGCCTCGCTCATAGTTCTCGATGCATATGCAACTGGTCTCTCACTGCTATCTTCACACGCATGACTCAACACAGCACCCAGTTCATACGGGGACGCGTCACAGGCCAGCACTAGGGGCTTGTTGACATCATAGTGGACAAGAACGTGCGATGACTGCAGCAGACCATTCGCCTGGCGAAATGCGTCTGCCTCAGCTTCCGTCCAACGCCACTCGCGACCCTTGTCCAACTGCCGGTACAGGGGCTCTAAGACATGAGCTGCTCCTTGAAGAAACTTGTAAAAGTTCAGAGCTCCCAAAAAAGGCTTGAAGTTCCTTTTTGCATGTGGGCTCCGGGGCCTCGTGAATTTTGTTCAGGGGGGTTTAACGTCCCAAAGCGACTCAGGCTATGAGGGACGCCGCAGTCGAGGGCTAAGGAAATTTCGACCACCTGGGGTTCTTTAACGTGAACAGCACGCACCTTGTCTTCTGTCGGCTGCACACCTGCAGAGTTCACGCAGAATCCCAAGTAACACACTTCCTCAACAGAAAATTTACATTTGTCGAATTTCAGGCGCAGACCGTCTTCATGGATTCTTTTGAGCACTTCTTGCAAACGAGCATGGTGCTGCGCCTCATCCTGTCCACCAATAAAGATGTCATCCAAGAACACAAGAACACCATCAATTCCATGAAACAGTTCTTCCATGCACCTCTGAAAAAGTCATTGCCACTGCCACGCCAAATTGAAGACTGGTTACACGGAACAGTCCCTGATGTGTTGTAACCGTCAACAAGTCAGCTGTTTCTTCATCAACAGCCTTGGTTGATACGCTTGTCCGAGGTCTAGCCTTGAAAACTTCGAGCAACCTACCAGCCTGGCCAGCAGCTGCTCTGCTGTCGGCAGGGGAAACGTTTCCCACTGCACTACACGATTGACTGTGCTCTTGTAGTCCCCGCAGATCCTTATCAATCCATCTTTTTTGACAACTGGAACGACAGGTTTTGCCCACTTAGAGTGCCGTACAGGCTGGAAAATGCCTTGGCTCACCTACCTGTCCAGTGTTTCTTCGACCTTCGGTCTCAATGCAAACGGTACTTGTCGTGGGATCAGAAATCGCGGCGGAGCTGCCGGGTTCACCTCTATGCGTACAGGAGACCCTTTACTGGTCCGGAGTCCAGGCTCAAACACTGAAGAATACTTCTTTATCAAGGCAGTTTTTCCCTTACTGCCAGTTCGACTCGACTCGCACACACTGTGAACACCACTCAGACTTATTCCCAAGGACTTGAACCAGTGCTGACCGAGAACCCCAATACTAGCACCCTTAAGCACCACCAAACGAAGGCGATGCTCCTGCCCCTTGAATTCCACCGTCGCGGTCAGTTCACCCAACACTCGTAGTTCCTTGTTATTGTAAGCTCGGAGACGAGGACTACTTGGGCGCAACGCCCTTTTCGATATTCGCAGCTTCCACATAGTCCGGTCGATGATGACTGAACACACTGCACATGAGTCTACCTCCATCTCTAGGGGACTTCCGTTGACATGCACTTCCACTCTCACGGCTGACTCCTCACCAGACAGCACGAACACGTCGCAATAATAATAATAATAATAATAATAATAATAATAATAATAATAATAATAATAATAATAATAATAATAATAATAATAATAATAATAATAATAATAATAATAATAATAATAATAATAATAATAATAATGATAATAATAATAATAATAATAATATAATTGGTTTTTGGGAAAAGGAAATGGCGCAGTATCTGTCTCATATATCGTTGGACACCTGAAAAGCGCCGTAAGGGAAGGGAGAAGGGAGGGAGTGAAAGAAGAAAAAAAGAAGGAGGTGCCGTAGTGGAGGGCTCCGGAATAATTTCGACCACCTGGGGATCTTTAACGTGCACTGACATCGCACAGCACACGGGCGCCTTAGCGTTTTTCCTCCATAAAAACGCAGCCGCCGCGAGCGGGTTCGAACCCGGGAACTCCGGATCAGTAGTCGAGCGCCCTAACCACTGAGCCACCGCGGCGGGGCACGTCGCAAACGTCCGAGTCAGCATTCCTGTGGCGGCCTCTATTGGCCCGTTTTCTGTTCGGAAAGTTGTGTTCAGCCGAAGGGCGAGCTGCAGCCTTCCTCCTGCATGCTCTCACTATGTGCCCTCGTTGCTTGCAGAAGTGGCACTGCACACTAATGAATGGAAAACTGCTTGGCAAATGCGCACCCTTGCAGCGGAAACATCCCCTTGTGCTCCCAGGTGAACCAGCCTGCTTCTGGGTACCCTCCTTGGCTGTCACTGGCGCAGAGACCTTCGTAACACATGGGTCGAAACGCTTCCCGCTCACGCTACGAACTTCAGACGATGTGGCACTGCCGCAAATTTGCTCGGTCTCTCACTGCGCAGATTCCATTGCAATGGCTCTCTCCCGAGCTGTCGCAAACGTAAGCTCCGGCTCCGCCAACAACCGACGCTGAAGAGTCTCGCTTCGCACCCCGCACACCAGCCGGTCGGGCAACATGTCGTCGAGCGACGCACCGAAATCGCAATGTTCCGAGAGACCTCGCAGTTCTGCGATGTAGTCGGCTATTGACTCGCCAGGCTGCTGCTGACGCGTGCCAAACTTGAAACGCTGTACTGTCACCGACGGTCGCGGCGAGAAGTGGTTTGAGAGACGCCTGACGATCTCATCATAGGCCACCGCCGAATGCGCATCCGGAGAACAAAGGGAGCGAACGATGGCATACGTTGCTGGGCCGCAAACGCTGCAGAGCTTTGCTCGCTTCTTCTCCTTACCGTCAATGTCGTTTGCATGAAAGAAAAATTCGAGGCGCTCCAAATACAAGGGCCAAGACGTCGCCTCCGTCGGAACGGATTCCCCAATCGTGCCCAGTGCAGCTGCCCTTTTCTCTACCGCCAACCGCTTCGGCTAGCGCTACGCCCAATCAGGCCTAAATTTTGATCCTTCGTCGCCAATTATGTTACATCCTTTATTGCCGGAGGCAGGGTAAAGACTGGCGGGAAAGCCGCCGTCACGTGACACATGGTAACATAGGGTTGCTTGGCCCCAAGATTGTCCCGCTATAACAGCAGCATATCATGATGAGCACTTAAGTAATGAAAGGTGTATAGAGTTCGTACAAAGTCCATGTGGTCACAATCTTGACCCATGACTCATTCTGCAATGCAGCTTGACTAACCACTTTACAAGTAACATAATGTAATATGTGTGGAGTTTCAACAAAGTATGCCTTGTCATGGCTCATAGTCACAGCCATGACTCATAGTCATTCCGTAACATAGCATGACTGAGCACTTTAATGCTTTCGCATTCGCGCATGTAAGCAGTCTTAAGCGTCTCTGCCGAATTTTTTTATCATGCATACTAGCCATATTGAAGAGCCCTGTGTGCTTAGTTTTAAGAAAACTGGGCGTCACCTGAAATCCAATCGCGCCTGCAGTAAAAACTCATCATTCTCTTGATGAGCCACTGATTCTCAATCGTTTATTAAGATTCGAGCATGAGCTAGAGAGAGTTTAAGTCAAGATGTTTTCCTACTACTCTGAGCAGCTCTGAAGCAACCGGCAAGCGCGGGGAAACAAGTTTCTCTGGAGCAACCTGTGACTGAGCGTTAACCTTCTTTTTGGCTATGCAGAGAACTGCACTGGCTCCTTTTATCAAGAAACACGGCTAGGTGTTTTATTAAACGAGCTAGCAGCTGTAGAAGGGAATTTTCATGCAACAAGATGCTGCATATTGCACATTAAATTAGGATGTCGTTACTTAATGTTCCTAGTTGCTTGTAGGGGGCGCACACTCAAGAAGTTCTTCAGAATGCCGTCAGCAATCACCGACAGTTACAAAAAATGAATAATATATGCTTTGCCAAACATCGAATTTATGCTGTTTGGGCAGCAACAGTTTGGGGCTGTGTGTCTGATGCTATCGTTTTGGCTTTCTGAGCACTAGGAGTCAAAGAATTGTAAATTATGAATTGGGGGTTTTAACATCCCAAAGCAACCACATTATCTATGGGGTTACCACAATGGAGGGCTCTGGATCAATTTAGACAGGGTGGAGTTCTTTATTGTGCCCTGAAATTGCACTGAAACAGAGGGAATATTAATGGAGAACATCACGTGGCTTGCCTTTAATTCATGCAGAAACTCATCATGTTTTAAACGCCATGGTTGCTGCTGGTATGGCTGGAGGCTATTACCATGATTGCTAGACCAAACCCCCAATCTTGCCGCGGCCATGGGGATGCGCATGCTGTTACAGTACTACATCTAGCAATATGAGAGGTGTTTAGCACCATGAATTAAGTATTACAGCCTCAGAATATGAGAACAGTTCCTTAGTACCTCTTAGCACTATACGTCATGTGTTCGGTTTGGTTTGGTTTGCTACTTTGGAATTAGGCATTAATAAAACTTGCAAATTAAATATGGTATTTTTCCTCTTGATACTTTTCAGATGCCCGGAATGTGCTTCTTTCAGTGCCACAAATGTCGGAAGAGAGAGGTGACCTTGATATCACTCTTCCGACACTTCCATGCAGCGCACGGCCATGAAAGGAACTGGCTACGCGGTCTGCAGGGATGCCTGAAGACATTTAGAGCATATGGAGCATACCGGAAACATGTGTCAAGGCATCATTTGGACAGCTTAGACAGCTTCAGTGCTAAGGATCTCGGGTTACACTTGCAAGCAAGAGTGGAAGACAGTGGTGACATTGAAAGCAACAGTGACCTTAAAGGGACACTGAGGAGAAATTGAAGTTGGCTTGTATCGATAGAGTACCAGCTCCTGATCACAAAAACGCCGCTCTTACTGAAAACAAAGCTCTTGTAAGGTATAAAATAGCAAGAACCAAAATACAGGTATCGCCACCACAGGCCAATCTCGCAAGTACAAGCGTGGTGACGCCATAGGCCAAGAGACGCCACCTTGGAAGAATTTTCCATCCTACTTTGTGTCGCGAATCTCTGAGGCCGACAAAAGTAGGTTGCGCAGATCAATATTGAAGCAAGTTTTGTTTTAAAACTAATAGTGCACTTTTCACAAGGAAGGCAGGCAAAAGACAACTTGAATGTTGGAAGCAAAGAAAACGGATGCTTGGCGGCGCCACAGGCGGCCAGGAGAGTTTCGATTTTTTATGGCGCTTCGCGTCTATGAGCTTTGCGTGCCCCGTGGTTTTGTTTTTGACGTGCTTCGATTTACAAGCGCCGGACAGCACAGAAATTTCAAGTGCCGCTTCAAGTGCTAGTTAACCATTGAAGGAGCCTGTTAATGCTTGTCAGGTGATCGCCACGGTCGATGAAAAGCTATGATGGCACGATGGTCGGTGATCGTACAAGGCAACACTTATGTATTCGCACGCTTGCCCGGCGAAACATTCCCGGCTGTGCCAGTCAACTTCAAACTACTTAACGGAAATAGTTTATTAGGGACTGAAGACGAGGTACAAGGCAGTTCAGAAAAATTGCTGATGGCCTAGCTCTGTTAGGCCAGGATATACCTAGCGAAAGCGCGTAGATTTCTGCATCAGAAGAGAGCATTCACTAGATGCGCCTTTATTGACGGCTGTAACTTGACCCGTCGTGGCGGAGCGGTAGCGTTCCCGCCTCAAACGCGGAAGGCCCTGGTTCGATTCCGAAACTCGGCATCGGACTTCTTTTCGTTTATCTAGT
This sequence comes from Amblyomma americanum, assembly GCF_052857255.1. Lineage (NCBI taxonomy): Eukaryota > Metazoa > Arthropoda > Arachnida > Ixodida > Ixodidae > Amblyomma > Amblyomma americanum. Next base: position 18,341,002 of record NC_135505.1, on the reverse strand, counting down.
GAGTGGGCGGGGGGTTTCAGTGGCTCCCATGGATGCCGCCGCTCAATACGTTGGTTAGCGGTTAAGCGCAGGCTCTGTTAGGGCGCGTTTATGATGCGGCGAGGCGCGCGCGCGCGCTACACGACGAAGTCACGTCGGTCAAAGCGAAGACCCTCTGCACTCCAACTGCGCTTGACCGCCGACGCGTTCGGCGGCTTCGGCGCACTCTGATCGCACTGGCGGGGAGACTTGGAGCATGTCTCTATTTCGCGCAGAGTGGGCCAGCCGCCGCCGGCCCGGCCAGACTGATTTGGCTCCGCGGCGAGGTGCGCGTTATATTCAATACCTGCGGCAGTTCGGCGGAGCTGTTCTTTTCGAGCTCGGCTATTTTAATCCATTCGCAGTGCATATCTGAAGGTACATGCAAGTTGGCGAGAGAGCCAGATCCAGTGGACCCGTTGGATCTAGCGGAAGCCGTTGAAGCGTCGTGCGCCGGCTTTGGTTTCAAGTCGCCGACTTTAAACGCGACCGCCCTCGAGCACAATTTTTTTTCGTGGCAAAAAATAGATAAATAATTTGACCCATGCAACCGTGGGGGACCTCGACGATGCCTGCTGCGCCGTGCAACCGCTCCGTTCAAGGAATCACAATCCGTTGGCCCCAAAGCCCCGGCCAGCCTCCGATGGGCGCAACGCACCCCTCGCGACTCCCCGCACTGGGGTTATGATATTTAGTTTGCAACGGCTGCTCTCTGAGGAAGGGGGAAACCACCCGCCGGCGCCTAACCTAACCGTGCTCCCTCAAAAGCATCGCACGCGCTGTGGGGCTGAGGTCGCTGAAATGCAGGCCAGAGTTTTTGCGAGAACTACGTCGTCGGGTTCGGGAACGGGATCCGTCGTAACGCTGGCAAGACGCCGGTGCAAACGTAAACGAAGCGACGGTGGCGACCCCCGATAGATACCTTCAACGTGCGGCGGCGGTAGCTTTCATTTTGGCAGCTGCTAGACCGCACCGCTAGCCGCCAGAAATCACGGAGTCTTCGTTTACGTCACGTTTCACGTCACTCCGTTCTGTGTCGTCATAAGAGTTCTCCGTGTCGTCATAAGAGTTCTCGAGTTTGAATCGGAGCGGCGGGAAAAAATTTTTCAACTTCGAATCCAAATTTCTCTGAAATAAATGCATCTTTCGGTCCCGGACAAGCGTCAACAAAGCCATGAAATGTCGAACTATCAGATATTGCTAACAAAAAAATTTTGATAGGGTTCTCCTCAGTGTCCCTTTAACTGTGCAGAAGCTGACCATACCAAGGCAGGTGCTGCATTTAGTGAACATCCAGATCTTTTCAAGCAGTTTGCCCTCCTTCAGCCGAAATGGAAGGAGGGAAAGCGGCTGCCAAGTACAACACTCCAAGATATATCAACTGATTTTGCTATGTAGGCCTACCTGAAATCATTTTCAGACCATTTCTTATCTACGGCATGAGGGCACCTCCAGAAACAGCAGTTATTTTATTGAAACTAATTTACAACGTATCCTGAGTGAACACCGGCGTCATAAGTACTGGAAACATGTTCTGCCATTTGTTTCAGCTGAGACTATTTCTCTTGGTACGGACTCAAGTGGAAAACAGGAGACCTACAGTTATGTCCCAGTACTGAAAGCCGTAAAGTACTCTCTCCAAACGTCCTTGGCTGATGCGTGTTCCAGATGTCAATCAAAGCAAGGAGATTACCTTGTTGATGTGTTTCATGGGAGTGCATTTAGACAACATGTGTTCTTTCAAGGAGATACACAAAAATTTTGCCTTCCACTTTATACCGATGTGTTCGAGGCCTGTGATCCCCTTAGAAGCAGGCGTGGCAGGCACGAGATTCAGGAGTGCACGTTGTTGGGCGAGTCGGTCGTACATACTTAAAGAAGGGAATTGCGCTAAAAAAGACATGGACGACATGGACGAGGTTGCGCCCGTCCTTGTCTTTTCTCGTCCATGTCTTTTTTAGCGCAATTCCCTTCTTTAAGTAGGCACGAGATAATTGCAGTTTATTACACTGTTCTGAATGCTCCAGTCGATACAAGATCACGGCTGTCATCTGTCCACTTGTCAGTGCTTGCTAAAGAAACCCTTGCGGCCAAGTGTGGATTAAATAAGATACTGAAGCCTCTATGTAATGACACAGCCTCCCTTGAAACTGTCGGAATCGTAATCAATGGAGAAGTCAGAACAGGATCCGTGGTTTTTGTTACTGGTGACAATCTTTGCTTACACAGGCTGGGTGGCTTTAAACGCAGTGTTAGACATGGCAGAATATGCCGGCACTGCATGGCCCTGCGTGATGAATTATCTAGAAAACACCTGCTATCAGACTTTATTGAAAGAACACCAGCATTACATGACCAGCATCTCAGCTTGCTTTCCCGAGGACTGAGCCCTTTGTCTCTGTATGGAGTGCGCAGCGACTGCGGTTTGCACTTTTCAGGTTTCTAGCCAACATAGCATCTTCCTCCTGATGTTATGCATGATTTGCATGAAGGTGTGCTTCCATTTTTTCTGAAGCCAGTCTTTTCTTGTCTTGTGAAAGATTGTTTTTTCGCAATAGAACACTTAAACTCGGCCATTGCTGGATTTATCTACCCTCAGAGGGATAGGCGCAATAAGCCTGAATTGGTTTCAGTGGCTATGCTGCGAAAAAAGACCATAAAAGGAAGTGCCCCCCCCCCCCCCCCCCCCCCCCAAGTTTATTGCTTGTTTCGATACCTACAGTTCTATATGGGTGAGTTGGTTCCAAAAAGACAACAGTTGTGGGAACTGTACCTTCTTTTTAGAAAAAAAGTTGACGTAATTATGAGTAGACAGGTAAAAGTGGAGCATATTGCCTACCTTGAGCGCCTCAATATATGTTTCTGTGTAGATTTCAAAGGGAATTTTTCCATTTGTAGCTGTACTTTGCAAGTGGCACTTTTTGATTCCCTACCCAATATACATGATGATGTATGGTCCGCTTGTCAATATTTGGGTCATGCGGTATGAAGCAAAACATCAGTACTTTAAGGACCTGGCCCGAAAGCTTAAGTGCTTTAAGAATATGACGCTTACTCTTGCAAGCCGGCAAAAATCAATCAGATGTATCTGCAGTCATGCTCCGAGAGTGATACATTAGAGCGCACAGTGGGATTCAAATCTGTCATCTTTGAAGAATAGCCCTTGGATGCGAAAGACTGCATTTCTGCAAATGGTATGAGCACCAAAAAGATATTTTCTCTCAAATCAGTCTGTCATACTGGTACTGCACATGCTGTTCGTAGCATCATAGTCGCAGACGCGTCTTCAGATTTGCCCACTTTTTCGCTGCTCACTGGCATTTTTTCTGCAATCAGGTGCTTGCTTTTCATCTTGCAAAAACTTGAAACATTGCACTTTTAAGAACATTTTCATGCCTATGTGGTAAGGAAGCTTTCACAAAGTACTGTTGTAACTGACATGACGTGTTTCGGAATGGACAGCTTTTCAATTCACGTTATAGATGATGAACCCCTTGTGTCTACAAAACATGCTATAATTTGAGAGCTACTTCCCTGAAATCTATGTGTCATGTGGCTTGCTTAACTCTTGAAAATATTTGTGCTGACTATAAGCACATGTCATGTAATGCTTATGCTACATTGCACTTACTCACGTCTTCATTTTTCTCTGAGTTTTGCTGTAGTACTAGATGTGCACTTGTGAATAAACATTTCTTGACAAAAAGAAGTGACATGTTCCATGCATACTTGAGTTCTCTTATTGGCGTTTCAATAATTGCTGATAGTACCACCCCAATCAACCACTGTGCATCCAGTGGACATATGAACAACGTCCCTTTTCGAATATACGGATATCCATGTGAGATCCGCCGATATCCGACGGATCTCCCAAGGACGTCCGACGAACGTACATGTGTAACTGTAACAATCTCCGACGGACATCTCATTAGGATATCTCCCGCGGTTCTAATGAGGTAATTCGCATGCCGTGCCTTCGGCGCTCTCATAAAGCAGGCCTTCCAGTAATATATCTGGCAGTTCCCATGGATTTTGCTTTCAAACATTCTGTGTGCTTTTATACAAGTCCATGGAAACTGCTCGATGTATTACTGACTGCAAACACCATATGTCCACCATTTGTCGGATATGCATGGCTCTATGAACAAACCGCCACAAAACAAAATGTATCAGTTTAAAGGCAATTTTATTAACGACAATAAATCTGCTTTCAATCTTCAAGAAGAATTATTCAAGCTGGTCATACTATCAGAAGTTTCATGCTATTGGAAGAGTTACTGTGAGCAGACAGTACTTTCATGGTTGAACTTTGTATTCCAAAAGGGGATGCTCTGAAAAAACAAATGAAAAGACAAACACAATACCGTTACTAAACAGTTGACCATTTTTTAAGTGCGAGATACTGCAAGTGAAAAGGTTTATGAAAGACAATACCAGGAAAAATTCATAATTTTAACACAGCCTTGCTGCAACATACTAATGCAACTCAGTGATGTGATAAGAGGTACGCCAGCGTTTACAATGCATATAGCACACAAAACAAAATTAGGCCAGTAGTCTACAATGCCACAGTGCGAACCGCAGCTTGCAGAGGTATGTTACCCTCCGGTTGCAAAGGTCTGAAAAAGGACGGAGAAACACGACGAGGCAATTTTTTTTTTCAACTGGTTGCATTCGAATATATAACACCACACTGGTGTTTCCCTACATATTACTAAAATAGCGTTCATTTCCCCTAATGATACTGAAAATTTTTATCCATCACTGTACAAGTACACATCACAGAGCAAAAAAAGAAAGCGTGGATTGCCTGAGGGGAGGAAACTTGCAATGGAGTTCAAATTTACCTGCAGGCTTCTGCTGTACACTGCAGGTATTATATAGGTCATAGGTCAGTCACATCCACACTGCATGGCCAAGGAAGTAAAATATGAGAGAGCAACTTGTACTGCACTTTGGCAACATAAGGTTAGATGTCATGAAGTAGCAAAACATGATCTTGACACTACCCTGCCCACAAGGGTCACTCATAAAGCAAGTATCCAGCACTAACAACATATTTGATGATCCATAGCTCCACCGGAGTAAGGGAGAAAGGTCAGCTCACAATCCACGGACATGTAGCTCTAGGGGTGCCATATATGGTACTGCTACCTTGCTCAGCATTAAACTCTGTGGGCATGAACATGTTTAACAAAGCTGTACCAATGCAATGCATGATCTGACTGCACTCAGTGCGCAGGGATATGAAGACACTATCCAGTAGCAAAGTACCGTGCCCTAGATGTTTGCAAATATCCTCTCGACAAGCCTAACATTGAAACAAGTCGATAAGCTGTACAGGTAGATAACCTTTACATCATTTTCAACTTAACTGTGCTTTTCATGGCATGGCGTTATTTAGGCACCACTACACTCCACACTCTCGCCAAATCCACACCGAAAAGGCAGTAAGAAACATTATTCTTTCCGTGCTTGTCTAATTGCAGTTGAAGGGCAAGAGACAGGCTCGACGCTCTGGCTTCCGGAGATTCGTGGTATGCTCGCGAACGCGGGCAAACACATTTGCGGCAGCTACCGCATCGTAATTGTAACTTCCACTCCAGTACAAACAAGTTGTGCAACAGAGTGTAATTGTGTTGCAGCGCTTCCCTCATCCCACAGCAACATCCTCAAAGTACTTTTAAAGCATAGTTACTTATCTCGCAAGTGATAACACCGGGCCACTCCTTTCATTCGAAGCAACAAAGCGTCGGCGTCTCAGCAAGGGATCAGTTCGATTTCACGAGAGATTCAGGCGCAGAAGGTCTTGTCGAGTGTATAGGTGAACCATCACATTTCGAGCGCAGCCAAGCAACCACACAACAAGAAAACCGCACACTGTAGCAAAAATAAAGACTGAGAGAAGCACATCGCAAACAAAGATGACGAAAGACAATGAGGACTACGCCGGAACTGCTGACTGACGGATTGGATTGGATCGACGTTTAGGCCCATTGGCGCTATAGCTCTGCCGCGGCCCCTAAAAGGAGTTGTAGCTTTGATGGAAGGTTGCGTCGCTGCATGCCTCGTTTACCTCGGTGGAGTGCTGGAGAACAAAAAGGTGTTAAATATGAGCACTGGTGCCAGAAAGTCATGCAATTAAATCCAGGTTCTTTCGTGTGAGCACAATATTAAACTAATTGCTGATATAGAAATTTCATTGGCAAAATTTTGTCATTTCCAAAATTAAATACCGTTTAAATTTATTGTCAGAGGAAAACAATATACATACCTCTAGGGGTGCCATTTGGTAAGCTCAAATTCCTAAAAGGATATTCACGGATACCCGTCGAACGTCCGTCGGCGGAGAACCGCCAGCCATCCGATAACGAATGTCCATCGGACATACTCCGAATCTGCAATGCGTATATCCGGATATGGACGTCCGCAGGGATGCTGTACGGACATCCTCACCTGGCGCTTGAGATTCGCGTCTTAATCGGATGTACCACGGATATTGGTGGTTGACTGGGATCACAAAGGATCAACATACAGAGTAAGACTTCTATTTTTATTGCAATCGGTGCAATCCAAGAGGATTATAAACAGAGCTGCTATACTATTTAGGAGAGTGGAGGTTTTGAGCACAGACACCAAAAATAAACAGTGAAAATAACAGGAATCAGAGAAAAAAACAATTCTGTAGAGCAGTAGCCACCCATATATCGGCCTGATGCCCCGAATCTATGCGCATGCTGATGCTAAAGAGAGAGATTATTAAATTTCGCCTAGAGGTTATGGGCTGCACTACTACTGCAATCCATCTCACAACTTCTTTCAATGGAGTGGAACTGATGTGATTGAGCTAATAGCTTCCACTGCATTGTGGCTGGCTCACAAGCATCTTCGAGCAGCACACTTATGAAAGTGATCGCCTTTTCCTCGAAGCATCTAACTTAAACAAGATTTCAGAGGTAGCATATGCTACTCCTATCTCAGCGTGTGACGAATGTGCTGGATTAGGAGCAGTAGGCATCATGGCCTTTATGCTCCCACAAGTTCAAGCAATTTGGGGCTGGGAATTGGTTTAAGGATCTTTTAAGTGCTGAAGCAACACAGTAGGAGGTTTGCTACAGTGCAGAGTGCAAGGCTATTTAATTTTTTTAAGCACCTTAGGAGCCTTTTAACATATGCATGAAAACATCTGTGCAAAATTTCAGTCTGCTTCTTAAGTTGCACACGCTTAGATGTCGTATACATGAGCATGACCAGTTAAAAGGGACCGAACCTTATTTGAATAGAGGTTGTTGGCCTGCTCCTGAGAGATGCATGGAGCACTAAAATCACCTTGGAATGTCAACTGAACTGGATACTTATTTTTGCATTTAAGATTTACTAATTATTGTCCTATACTTAATAAATTGCTTTTTTGTCCCTTTCTTCCACTCCAGCTGTAATTTTTAGCAGGTGAATTTAAAAAGAAATGCAGCTTATCTTGTCGCTGAAAATGAATTCAGGCACAAAAACAACGGCAGTCAAGGCATAGCACATTCTATGACAGCCCTCGTATTGATGCTGAATTTGCTTGGGATGGCGCACGTTCCGTACTAGGTTCGATGGCCATTGATAATGGTGCATGTACATTGGCACGGGGAGGATAGGAGCACGAGGAAGAAATTTCTACGGGAGTCGTGCGGTAGCATTCATTTCAACACATGTGCTCTGCGCCATGGACTATTTGGTGGTCCTTATTAGTACTCTTACATAGATACATGGTACGTGCTTGTTGATCAATTGTTTAGCCGCGTAAGCTGAGGCGAAAGCCTACTCAACCTCCACTCGCGCGCCGTCCTGGCCCACGGTTTTCGAGCGATGAGACTGCTCGAGTTATGCACTGGGCCGATAACCCAAGCAGTCTTCGCTTGGTCCGTCACTTTCGAAGGCCTGCACAGGGGCGGCGCTAAAGCATTCGTGGCAGGGGGACGCGGAGAAGGAAGGAAGGAATGGGTGGGTAGATAGGGATGTAAATGTTTTGTGATGGATTTCAGTGTTAAAAGCATGACGCTAGTTTTTGTGTAGACATTCATAACATCGTCATAGAAACGCAACAATTAAGTTTGCCAGGTTGAGGTTTACATACAAAAAATTTTCTTCCTCTAGCTGTTGTCATTGTTTTTAATTACGCTCTTGAACGATAAACAACATGTCTTATCCGTCTGCCTCTATGATGTACACCGACTGAAATTCACTGTCGCATCAAGTAGCAATTTTGCCATGCGCTACAGCTACAGCATTGCAGTTGCTCGTAACTGCACTCAATTAATATTGTGTGGAGCGCGAGATTATCCAAAAGAGAAATGAGCAATTATTCCAACCATATATTCTTTACTGGCATTTGCAAACAAGTGAAAAGGGAAAAATTTACGTTTTTTAGCAGGAAGGAAGCAAATATTTCCATCCTCCTAGCTCGCATGTATGTTCTTGGCCACACACCTAAATGAGGGCGTATACTATCAGCATTGTCAGAGCATTCATATACTGAACCCCATTCACAATTCATTAAGTTCGGTTCGCATTGTGGCACAATATACAGGGTGTCCAGACTATCTTTATCCAAGGGTTAAAAGATAAGATATTTGAGGTAGGCTAGGGAAACCACTTACATACACTTACCAAACGACTTGCGCATAATGGACAATTTTTAGTTCAGCAAATAATTAATTAGCAGTGAAAGCTATTTTTCTAAATGCGTAATTATTGACGTTAACACCAAATGTGAATAGCAAAGTTGAAAGCACCTTCAGAAACCACCATATCTTTTATTTACGATAAAAAAAAGCCTCACGTGTATCCTTTTTCCGAGCTCCAAATAAAGCCTGCGAAATACAAAAAAAACATCACGTGACAAGCGCATTAGTGCGCCACGGTTGTGCTGCCCTCAGTCCTGGCTTGAGTGAACGAAATCAGCTGCTGGCAAGGCGCGACGACACCACTGTTCCGACAGGCCGATATGTCGACGGTGGTTGGGACGCCTGCGCGAGCCAGTCTGCAAGCATGACGTTGCACCGTCATGTTTAGCTTTCGGACATGAAACGCCGCATACCACGGCATTTACTTTTTATAGGTTGCAAAAACACCTCCTGCTACTCGTTTCGTCTTGGAGAGCTACGTATGTCGAGGCAAAATAAAATTTTGTTTTGCCCACTTTGCACTCTCTCAAGCTCTTCTGGGGACCTAATTAAATTCAGGTCTCCAAGCTGCCTTTCTTTCAGTTCACACATTGGTTGCTTCAAGAAATAGCTAAGTTTGGCCCTGTTTCTTGTGCGTGATTTCGTGTTTAAAGCAGAATGATTTGGCGCAGACAGTACTCCGACTTCAACATATTGCCGCAAGACGTCAACGTAATGACTTCTCTATTCACTACGATGCAGTCGTAACTGCTTTGCCTTGATATGGATTCAGTACAGGAGCACGTTATTATCAAAACAACCAATGAGCCTCCACATTCACGGCATAGGAAACATTCCAACAATTTTATTGGCATTTGTAATAAAATCAATCACTCACATTTTTTTTAGGCTGCAAGTGAACCAAATTTTTCTTGCCGCTGCAAGTATGTTCTCGGCTGAAAGCGAAATCCTAACGAGCGCATAGGATCGGCACCATCAGCGCGTTTGTACTGCTTTTATAATTATAGTTAACTTTTATCGCCATGCATGAGGAATGTTGCCTTAACAATCACGTCGATGCATTAGTAAAACGTTGATAAAATGCCGAAAATGCATGTTACTGCTTCACATGTGCATGTGATGTCACAGGAACTACGCTAGCATACTTTGTTCCGTAAACCACAATTAGCTAGGGCTATATTTGTTTTCTGTTCATTTTTTTTTCCTTATTTAGTCACACATTCAGCACTGAGGTGAAGCCAACTCTACATTTTTTGAAAGGAACACCCTTGCACCTCGACGGCACTACCAGGAGTATTAGGGCCAATGCACCCGTTCATGCAAACTTCTAAACTTCTTGGGGTGCATAATGGGAGCATGCGTAATAGAAACTCCTAATTTGTCAGATGTAAGGGTGTGCATGGTTATGCACCCTTTAAAGGTCCGGAATTTTTTACAGTGCGCCTTTCCTGTCGCGAAGAGCTCCTCGGAGCTAACTGGGCTGCTAACCTGTGTGCCTAGATCACTCGGCACCTGAGGCAACTGGCCACAAAAACTACGAACGGCGTCAGTGAAAGGGGCTGAGCCCCGCCGTCCGGCGCCAGAAACAAACAGTTGCGAAAAGTTACGCGTAAAAGCGTCAGAGATGACAGCCGCACTGCTGCTCCTGGAACCGTCCGGCAGAACCACCTCTTCCACGCGAACCTGCCATGCCTCGTCCGGTCTACCTGCTCGCACCTGACGTAGCACGGAGGGATCCTAAGCTGGCCTGCCCTGTACGAGCGCCTGGCTTGCTTCACGCGAGGACTGGTGGAGTAGCATGTGGTTGCGCGCTTTCAGTAAATTAAGATAGTCGCGCATCGCCAAGGTTTGCGGCGGGCCTCGCTGCAGGGCGCGTGTACGGGCAAGGGTGTTGTTTATATCGCCCGTGATGCGCTTTCTGCGCTGGCTCCTTTCGCAAACCAAAAGCGATCGCCAGGCTGCTTTTTTTATCGTTCCAGGACTTGGGACCTTCCTCGTCTCCATCCAGGCTCCCCAGCGCGCGTTCCAGAGCTACCACGCTCGACCAATCTGTCCGCAGACATAGATCCATACGCCACGCGTCTAAACGTGGGGCACCCCCGCCCATGTTCAGTACTGCTGACTGAGGCCGATGATCGCTAATGCGTGGGGTGCTCAGGAGAAACGCGAGCACATCACAAAAAAACCACACAGTTAAGCCCGGGATACATGCGACGTTTTTTCGACGATGTTCGCCCGGCAGAAAACGTCGTGGCGGCCCAACGCCCGGCCGGAGATACATGGAGCGAATAAGCGGCAGCCCGCCGTCGCGTATCTCTCAGCGCGAAAGCAATGTGATGAAGTCGTAAATACCATTGAGCGAGGAGCTCTTTGAGAGCAGCGACGCTGACTCTTTTAGAATAACGAAATTGTTCATATAGACACCACTGTACTGATTGCAGCATGCGTGCATAGATATCTGCAAGGTTTTGCGTGCTCGAATGCATGCGGTCTCAAACATTTCGATGCCGGCTCAGCCGTGGCTACCATCGGCTGCGGTTTTCTTCGGCACCTTCGCCTCAGGGAGGAAAGGCGGGCATTTCGATCCAAAATTCGGTAGTGTCCTCTAAAACCACCGGGCGAAAATCGCCGTCAAAAACGCTCCATGTATCCCGGGCTTAGCGGGCTAAGCGGGCTAGTGGGCTGGGCGGCGCTACAGAAATGGATCGCCTAACTGCCTTCGCTTCTTCGTTACGCAGTTCACTCCCCTTTCCTGGCCCCATCTGCTCGCAGTTCTCGGAGTGCGGTCCGCATGCACATCATCGACAGTCGTCCCGTTGCATGTGCTTCCCTCTGCGCATGTCCGTACCGACATGGAACAACCGCTGCAAGATCAAGCTTGGACAGCCAAGTGCGATCTTCACCCTACAACTACGGATACTTCGTTTCCGCTGCCGTCATCACTATCTGCGACAATCACCGTGCCCTCCCCAGGATTCGGCTACATAAGGCCCGACCAAACCATCGCATCGCTTAGTGGGCTCGGCGGCGCTACAGAAATGGACCGCCCTAACTGCCTTCGCTTCTTCGTTACGCAGGCAATGAATTATCACAGCCTTTACGCCAAGAGCTCCAGTAACCGCTGTGTGTGTGCGGCCGAGCCCACGGCGATCTATAGCTACCTTTAAACAATGTTCCCACATGTTGTTGAACCTACTATTGCTAGCCGGGGATGTGGAAACAAATCCTGGGCCTCTCCCCTCCTCTGCTGTTGAAAATTCCAATGATATACTTGCCGCGCTTGCAGTTTTACAATCTGGACAGTCAACAATCCTTGACCAGATAGGCTCTATCAAGTCCACACTTGAAGTGCTGCCTTTATCACAGATTTTTCCATTGTTCACCCCGCGACAGCAAGTTCATTCTACCAGTACGTCGCACACCCCGCACAGGCCATCCAAACAGCGTCATCCCGCATCGTGCCCGCACTACTACATTTCAGAAATAATTTTAGAAATTGCGTACCATAATGCCTTTGGCAGGAAAACTTGACTCACTACTCGAAATAAAAGAAATCGTGCTCGGTCTCCAACCTTCGGTGCAGCATATGTCAGACAGATATGATGAGGACCTTGACAGACTTACGAAGGAAGACCATGCTATTCCCAGCATATTGGTTCGCACTGAACGCGTGAAAAAATGAACCCAACAAAAAGACGTTTCACGCCTTAAAGACCAACTAAGTAACCTAGACCAATACGGTCGAACAAATAACCTAGAGATTCAAGGTGTTCAATTTCAAGAAAATGAGAACCAGCTAGCCAAAGTGAATAAGTTGGCAACAACCATCGGTGTTCCTCTGTTGAAAGAACTAGATGGCCTGCATCGACTTCAATCAAAGAGTGAGCGTGGGCGGCCCGTTTTGATTCGTTCTGTCTCGCGGAAAACTAAGGAAAACTGGAAAGAAAAAACAATGCAGAAGCGGCGAACCGGCTCAGGTGTAAACATTTATGATAATGCAACCCAGAAAAGGTCAGAAGTGAGCCTGACACCGCAGAACAAGCGCCTGCTTTGGTTGGCAGGCACACGCGCTCAAGAGATGGGTTATCAGTTCACATGGCAAAACGACGGCAGAGTATTTGTTCGAAGGGCTGCCGGTGAACTGGCATTGCGCATCGCCAGTGAAGCTGACTTATCTAAGATACGTCCACTATCTGTGGCCTCAGACGCCGCTCAGAACGATGAAGTTGCGTAGGACACTTGTTTAAAGTAAATCCGCAGTTCCTGTACTCATGGAAATGCTTCACGATAGCCCGCCTTTCAATGACATATATTATAATGTGGATGATTTTAAAGCTCTCTTAAAACCAGTTGCTTCAAAAAATAAACTCCTTTCTATGTTTTGGTTAAATTCTCGGAGCTTAAGGAACAAAGTGGATGATGTCGCTACATACATATATCTTGTCGAATACAAATTTAATGTTTTAGCGTTTACTGAAACTTGGTTCACGGACAGCTTAGACATTGCTAACATAGATGGTTACTCTGAAGTTTCCCTTTACAGAAAGAATAAGAAAGGTGGCGGCGTGTCATTGTATTTTTGTCGTGGAATGCCTCATTCTTTGTTGGAAAGGTATTCAGTTGTCCATGATGATTATGAAATCCTGTTTGTGGACTCGTGTGGCATTACACTCATGTTGGTGTATCGGCCGCCATCAGGCAATGTAAAAACTTCTTGACATATATTGAAAATACACTAGATGATCTGGTGTTACTGAGCAAGTTCATTGTTGTCATAGGAGATTATAACATTGATGTAGAAAAGGACAGTACTACGATAAGAAACTTGGCTGATCTGATGCTTAGTTACAGTTGTAGAAATGTTATTAATGTGCTCACGCAAGTAACGCAAAGCACTCAGACAACTATTGCCTTGTGTTTCACAGATGTTCCTTGTCATTAAATAGGTTCTGCGTCTTTGTTTTGGATATAAGTAATCACCTTCCGTTTTTCGTCCTCTTACCCCACCCTAAAAAAACTACTGTGGGAATCATACTCACAAGAATAGAGAAATCAATACTGAAACGATCAATACATTTCACTGTCCTGTACTTGAGGCCGACTGGTCAGAAGTATATAGCGAAAACGAGGTGAATGAATCCTACAATATCTTTATCGCGAAAGTGAAGAACTTGTATAACACGGCAATTCCTCTTGTCAACCACGTTAAATTTAAGAAGGCAAAAAAACCTTGGATAAACAAAGAACTGTACAAACGAATATTGCACAAAAATAAGCTCTTTGCCCGCTTTTTAGAAAAACAGGACATAGCCGTTCTACACCCGTTTAAAAAAGCGAAACAAACTTAGCTCTGACCCTAAAAAAGCAAAACAAGAATACTACGAAAGAGCCTTTTACAACAAACACAACTCGGAACAAATCTGGAGAACATTCAACAATTCATTGAGTAGGAAAACTGCAACCGTGCCCTATGAGATTGTAGTCGACGGCCAAAGCTACAGAGGTCTATCACTTTAGAACAAATTCAACCAGCACTTTCTGGCAGCAGGCGAGCGCGCGAATTCACAATACACCACTCCTGACCCGTTAACATTCCTCACCAGCTATCAAGAGCGTACATTTTTTTGTACCCCACAACAGTATCGGAAATCGCACATTGCATAATTCATTTGAAAGATAATTCTGCTGCTGGACTACGCAACATTAAAGCCCAAACTGTCAATGCAGTTTGTACAATCATAGCTCCAGTTTTTTCACATATTTGTGATTTAACGCTCAAAGAAGGTAATTTTCCACAACAGCTGAAAGTTGCAAGGATATCAGTTATACATAAAGGAGGTTGTCAGAATGATCATAACAACTATCGACCAATATCGGTCCTCTCTGTGTTTGCGAAAATTGCTGAAGAAGTTATTAACACCCGCTTGTTAAATTTTCTAGAGAATTTCTCAGTCATACTAAGAGCGCAACACGGCTTTCAAAGAGGAAAATCAACAGAGACTGCTTTATTAAATATAAAAGACACACTACTCAATAATATTGAAAATAAATTGGTAACACTCGGCTTGTTCCTAGACTTTAGGAAAGCGTTTGATTCCGTTGATCACAAAATACTCTTTAGCAAACTACAGTTTTATGGAGTACGTGGTACTGCACTCCACATAATTTCTAGTTATCTAGAATCGAGAAACCAGTACACCATTGTTCACGGTATTCCTTCGGAATGCGGCTTAATATGTACTGGCGTGCAACAGGGCTCCATTCTTGGGCCACTTCTCTTCCTTATACATATAAATGACATTGTAAATATACCAAACACTCCTGAAATAATACTATATGCGGACGACACAAATGTGTTTTTTAGTTGAGAACGTATTGAAACTATTGTTAAGAAATACAATCATTGGCTGGACGAGCACTCTGTTAGTTAAGCGCTAATAGGTTAGAATTAAGTGTCAATAAAACAAAGTTGGTATCCTTTAAACCTAAAAACAAAGTTATAGACAAGGAACAAAGTATTATTTTTAGAAATAATGTTATCCAGCGTGCTGAGTCTGTGCGGTTCCTCGGAGTCATATTTAATGAAAAGTTGTTGCGGCATGATCACATAAACTCTGTACGATTTTAAGTAGCACGCTCCATTGGCATCATCAATAAATTTAGATCTATTCTTCCAAGGTGGTTAAAAAAAAAACTTTACTTTTCGCTTGTGCTATGTCATCTTCACTACTGCCTTCTAGTTTGGGGCAGCACATCGGGCTCAAATTTGAAATAACTCTTTTTGTTACAAAAAAGAGCGATCAGAGTCATTGCAGGTATATCTTATCTAGAGACCACAGTTCCACATTGGGGCAGCGTAAAGGTATTAAATATTTAAAAACTAAATACACTGCGGCTTGTCAGTCATGCTCACCACTTGTTTTACAGAGGCACACTTTCACACATCATGCACACTGACCAACACCGAAAATACCAGCTAAGAGATTACTGTTCCCGGCCGCCCAGAATAAGAACAAATTATGGCTCTCAAACTTCCATGCACCAGATAAAAGTTCTTCTAAATTCAAACTAACATATAAAAGATCTAATCTATAAATACAAAAATGAGCGCTTATTTAGGAAAAAATTAAGACATGCTTTCAATAGAACCCCCATAAACTTACACTAATAAAAATTTTCCTGATCAATGGTGTAAATGAGTACTTATTTTGTTTCATTTTTTTACGTGTTCGTGGTAATCTTGCCATTGTAATTCGTTTGTGTTAATTTATACGTTACATGTTACGCTTATATGTTACATGTTACGCTGTGTTTCTGTGCCAAGTGCACCAAGGGGGACGGGCCTCGTCAGGCTTAATGTGCATTTTGCCCTCCACCTCAAGTATGTACACATGATGGAATAAAAAACTTACTATTTTTGTCCACACAGCTCGCGACTGGAATGACTTTCCCTGCGACTTAGCACTGATCCCTGATCCAGCCCATTCCAAGACTGCCATCGAGGAAGCCATGTGATCGTCATGATTTTCATGTAACATTTATTGTTAACCGCGGTTCTTGTGCCCACCCCTCATGTAATGTCCTGCCAGAGAACCTTGAAGTTTGTGGGGACCTGCCCTGCAGCCCCTGAGTTTGCTTTCCCCCGAGGCACCGTGCAGCGGCGGTCTCACCTCGAGGCTGAGCGGATTCCCTTGTCAGTTACATTAACTTGCAATAGAGGGCGCCAGCGTCGCTGCGCGGGAGACTGCTGAAGCCTGCCCGCGGGAGATGGGCTCTCTTCGGCCGGGATAAGGAGCCTGAGTGGACGCGTCGCTCGGGGGCTCCGCTCTTCGCCGACGGGGCGAAGAAGCGACGGGGAGACCGGCTCCCGTACTCGTCCCGTCCGGCCTGCGGAGTTTATATCCCTTGCCCTAGCGCGGGCGAACATTCGCTCGGAACCTTGCTGGTGAGTCGGACGCCCTCGATTCATTAGCGTACCTTGTTGCTAGCTGGCGTTATTGTTTCTGTAGCAATAAATGCCTGTTTGTGTCAGCCAATGTGTCGTTCCTTTGTTCCCCCAGAGCAAGGCCCGCCGTGGTCGGCGAGCGCTCGGTAGCGTACGCGATCACGGGGTGGGGTCCGGGCGGCTTTGAACCGTGTCAGCCGCGATTGAGTGGGGAGAACGTACTTATCTCCCCAATTCAACCCCACGTCTGGCAGCCCAACGTGGGGCCTGCTCTTGGAACATTGGACGACTGTCGGTTCGGTTCGAGGAACGCTCTTTGTCCGGACTTGACAAGTGCTAGGCCTAGAGTGAATTTTGATCGCTAGGACCTGCGGCATGCTTTCTTGAGTGCGAGGTGTATTGCGCTGCAGCATGCTTGAACTTTTCGACATGCTCAGCACATTTTTTTTCCCTGGAGTTTCTTCGTGAGAATGACTTGGTCCGCATCGAGGGAGTTCGAGGCCTGGCGCCCGCGGATTCGCCGAGCCCGAAGCGAGTGAGTACGGAAGCCGCGTGGGTGGTCCGAGTTTCTGTATATATTTTCTCTACTATCTCTTTTTCGACTCTGGGAGTCGCGGCTCCGGGAGCCGGGTGGCCTGGGGCCACGGGTGCCGCTACAAGCTCGCTGGTATTGCAGCTCGGCACCGGGCGCTCCGACACCGTCCGATACGGTGGGCGCCGACCGCTCAGAAGCTGCTTTGTGCAGTGAGCGGTGTAGGACCACCCCACAAAGCTGATGTCTCCTCGCGGCTGCGCGCACAAAACCCGTTTCGGGTCTTTGTTGTGGTCACGGTCGTTGTCGGAGTGGTCGTTAGGCCTGAGGCTTTTCGGAGCTGCCTGCACCACATTAAAAGAGACATGACCACCGGACCGTGACGTTGAGAGGGGGCGCACTTTGCTGCCCGTCGGTTTTTTACAACCTCGCACGAACTGAGCAGTCTCGTTCAACTCAAGAAAGGGCTTTGTTCACTCGAACTTTGCGTTTGCACAGCCGCCGACACGTTTTGCTAGCAAGTTAGGCATTGTGCCACGAGGCCCTTGCGGATGCCGTTTCCCCTCCCGTGACCTACGTTAAAGGCACGCCGAGAGCGTTTCGACAATTTTGCAGATCCGGTGGAGCCACCCAGGCTTGCTGACCGGTGCACATCGTCTCGCTGCCACCTGCTGCGACGGAGCGGCCTGTATCCTGTTCGCCGCATCCATCCGGGGCAGCTGTGGCGAGACCAGTCAGCAGTCACCTCCGGCTGCTGCTGCCCTGGCGACTACTGCAGGATCCTGGCCTGCAGTTTTCCCACCGGCCTTCGATTCGCGGGCCTGCGGACACGGTAGTCCGCGGGCCATACGAGTCGTCCCAGCGGAGACCTTCACGCCGCCTTCGGAATACCGCGGAAGTCTGCGTGGACGCTGTCGGCGTGACCTCCGCTGCAAGACGTGCCTCAAAGACATGAAGACCAGGAGACTCCTCCATAGCATGTACTTTCAGGCACGTGGGTCTATTTAAGGTTGAGGGGATGTGGGGACCTGCCCTGCAGCCCCTGAGTTTGCTTTCCCGCGAGGCACCGTGCAGCGGCGGTCTCACCTCGAGGCTGAGCGGATTCCCTTGTCAGTTACATTAACTGGCAAGAGAGGGCGCCAGCGTCGCTGCGCGGGAGACTGCTGAAGCCTGCCCGCGGGAGATGGGCTCTCTTCGGCCGGGATAATGAGCCTGGGCGGACGCGTCGCTCGGGGCTCCGCTCTTCGCCGACGGGGCGAAGAAGCGACGGGGAGACAGGCTCCCGTACTCGTTCCGTCCGGCCTGCGGAGTTTATATCCCTTGCCCTAGCGCGGGCGAACATTCGCTCGGAACCTTGCTGGTGAGTCGGACGCCCTCGATTCATTAGCGTACCTTGTTGCTAGCTGGCGTTATTGTTTCTGTAGCAATAAATGCCTGTTTGTGTCAGCCAATGTGTCGTTCCTTTGTTCCCCCAGAGCAAGGCCCGCCGTGGTCGGCGAGCGCTCGGTAGCGTACGCGATCATGGGGTGGGGTCCGGGCGGCTTTGAACCGTGTCAGCCGCGATTGAGTGGGGAGAACGTACTTATCTCCCCAATTCAACCCCACGTCTGGCGCGGACGCGTCGCTCAGGGCTCCGCTCTTCGCCGACGGGGCGAAGAAGCGACGGGGAGACAGGCTCCCGTACTCGTCCCGTCCGGCCTGCGGAGTTTATATCCCTTGCCCTAGCGCGGGCGAACATTCGCTCGGAACCTTGCTGGTGAGTCGGACGCCCTCGATTCATTAGCGTACTTTGTTGCTAGCTGGTGTTATTGTTTCTGTAGCAATAAATGCCTGTTTGTGTCAGCCAATGTGTCGTTCCTTTGTTCCCCCAGAGCAAGGCCCGCCGTGGTCGGCGAGCGCTCGGTAGCGTACGCGATCACGGGGTGGGGTCCGGGCGGCTTTGAACCGTGTCAGCCGCGATTGAGTGGGGAGAAAGTACTTATCTCCCCAATGCAAACCCCACATCTGACCCAACGTGGGGCGAACTAGGCAATCGAGCAGTGACCTTTGTTGGAGCGAACGACTACCGTCGCCCTAACAAAGGATGGCAGCCGACAGGAGTGACTTGCAGTCTTTGTTTATGCTGTCAGAGCCAGCGGCACATAACCAGGGCTCCCTACTTGACGCGTCGTTGGAAGGGTTTGAATTTGTGAATCTTGGGCGTTCCACGCGGAATAGCCGAGTAACATCCCCTGACGCGTTGGTAGGACTTAGGCCTGGCATGGGGGGCTCCACATCGGGCGCCTCGCCGCTCCGCGGCGCGAACAATGAGGCGGCTAGGCCACATCATTCGACGCCATCAGCGGCTGCGCCCAACTCCGGGGGTGTTAGTCCGCAATCATCCGAGGTGCTCTTGCAGAACGCAATGCAGGTTATGCAGAGTCTAGCGGGTATTTTGCAAAACAATTTGCAAGCCCCGGCCCAGTCACCACGTGTTAGGATAGACTTGCCTACCTACACGGGGTACCACGACATTGCGGGAGCAAATGAGTACCTCGACCGTCTGCTGCATTATCAGCAAGTGACAGGAATCGCAGACGCCGAAATGCTCGCGCGTGTTGTGCCTGTTTCTTTGACGGAGCAAGCGGCCCGCTGGTACCGACTAGCCGGCAACCGAGCGAGGACAATGGAGGAGTTTTGCGCAAGCTTCCGCGACGAATTCCTTCCCGCAAACTATGAGTGGCGTTTGAGGAGAGAGCTGGAGCTCCGAACCCAGCACCCCGACGAGTCTCTGTTAGAGTACGTCCGAGCGATGGACGAACTTTATCGCCTCGCTGACCCTCGCGCCACGAACACGGAGAAAGTTGAGCGTGTCACGAGACAAGCGCACCCGACTTTCACGGCTTACCTGAGAGGAGTCAGGTTCAGAGATTTGGATGAGCTGGCAGCTGAGGCGAAGCGCATTCAGGGAGACATCCTCTCTGCGCGAGCGTATCGGCCGCCCCCACCCGCATCGCTGTCACTTGAGCCGCGCTGCGCGTGGAATGGCAGCTCAGCGCGCAGTCCATCTAGAACTGAAGCGTCAGCACAGTTTGCTGACGAGCGTGTCCCAAGGGGTTGGGAGTTGACCGACCGCGCTTTGGACCCATTCAGCTACGCGTTGCGAACAGCACACGCTGCCGCAGAGCGGAATGAACCAAGGCGAGATCGCGAGGCCGACACGCGGCCCCCACCATCCGCGCCGCGAGTTCGAGATGACCGACCAGAACGGGGCGACCAGCGCCTAGCCCGTCGGGGCCCGGGCAACCGTTGCTACCGGTGCGACCAGCCGGGACACTTCGCCCGCGAGTGTGGCCGCCCTCCCGCCCGTGACCAAACACGGTCGGGAAACGGCCAAAGCCGCCGGTGATCGACCTTCGATTCCGCGCGGCGTGCACAGAAAACCCCGGTTTGCTAGCGCCTTTGGCATGTCGCGTAGGAAATTCTGTTGACCTGTCAGCGCCGTTCATTGAGCTAACAATAGCTCGAAAGAAATTCACCGCGTTACTAGATACAGGAGCAAGCGCTTCCTTGTTCGGTGACGAGGTGGTAAACCATCTCCGCGAGAACAAAATCCGGCTGAGAGAGTGCGATACCACTTTTCGCCTCGCGAGCGGCACAGCGCAATCAAGCGGTGCAGCTAAGATA
This sequence comes from Amblyomma americanum, assembly GCF_052857255.1. Classification (NCBI taxonomy): domain Eukaryota; kingdom Metazoa; phylum Arthropoda; class Arachnida; order Ixodida; family Ixodidae; genus Amblyomma; species Amblyomma americanum. The sequence goes on along the minus strand of NC_135505.1, from coordinate 18,320,169 downwards.
GTGGTTCGCTGGGAAAGACGCGTGCGGCGACAACGCCTCGTTCATCTTCCCTGTTTATCCGTTCCTGTAATTCTTGGACGAGACTTCCTAGCCAAGACAGGTATTGTGATAGACATCAGCAACGGAGGCTACAGGGAGCGCACGTCAGGCGCCTTGAAGCCTTTCGCGAAAGCGCCCGCGGCGTCGCACACCATTCAGACTCCGAACGCGGCGCGAGCGGGGGGAGACCGTGACAAATCCACCGCGCCAGCCCGAGATCCAGGAGGCGAGCGGACCATCGCCGCTGAGGGAGAGGGCAGAGAGAAGGTTGCCGCGGTAGAAAGTTGCTCTGCCGCGCAGGGAAGGTCAGCGCACCCCTTGTTGTCGGAAGTGAACAGCGTGACGGAGAGGGAGAAGGCACGTTTGTCATCGCTCCTCTACGAGTACAACGCGACATTCACTGACCGCCCGGGCCTCACTACCCTAGTCAGGCACCGAATAGACACGGGTGACGCACTGCCTTGGAAGTGCAATCCTAGACCAATTAGCTTGGCCAAGAGAAAAGCACTGGACAGCGCCTTAGACGAACTTATCGACACTGGCGTTGTTGAGAGGTCTAACAGCCCTTGGGGCTTCCCGGTAGTCTTGGTTCCAAAGAAAGACGATACATATCGACTTTGCGTGGACTACCGCAAGCTGAATGAGGTTACGAGGAAAGACGCCTACCCTCTACCCACCATTTCTTCCCTAGTGTCCAACCTAGGTGGGGCGAACTACTTCACAACGCTCGATGCTAGCCGCGGATACTTTCAGGTTGAAATGAATGAGCGGGACAAGGAGAAAACTGCTTTCACTTGTCACAGAGGCCTTTTCCAGTTCAAGAGAATGTCTTTTGGTTTGGTAGGAGCACCCGCTACTTATCAGCGCCTAATGGACCGTGTTCTGGGAGATGCGAAGTGGCAACATGCGCTCGCGTACCTAGACGACATCGTGGTGTACTCGAAAACGTTCGAGGAACACCTGCGCCACTTGAGGGACGTCCTAGAGAGGCTGAGGTCCGCGGGAATCACTTTGAACCCGAAGAAGGCACAGATCGCCGCGACCCGAATAACACTGTTGGGGTTCACGATCGACAGAGGCCGCATTCTGCCGTGCGACGATAAGCTTGAGGCTTTGCTTAAGTTTCCGTCGCCCACAGATATAGCCGGACTCAGGCGCTTCCTGGGAATGGCGAACTTTTATCGCCAGTTCATCCCAGAGTGCGCAGCGCTGCAGGCGCCTTTGACAAAGCTTTTGAAGAAAGGCGAGCGCTGGAGTTGGGGTCACGAGCAAGAGGATGCACTGCGCAACCTCACCAAAGTGCTCGCTGACACGGCTGAGTTGCAGCTACCCGACCTAAACAGGGAGTTTGTGATTCAAACCGACGCAAGCGACCTGGGCTTAGGAGCAGTGTTGCTTCAGGAGCATGAAGGCTTTCTCCGTCCGGTAGCTTTCGCGAGCCGTTCGTTGACGCCGGCAGAGAGAAACTACTCGGTGACAGAGAAGGAATGTCTCGCGATAGTTTTTGCTCTGCGTAAGTTCGACTACTACGTCGATGGGGTGACATTTGTGATCGAGACGGATCACATGGCGCTCACCTGGCTGAGACGACTCAGCGAGCCGAGCGGCCGCCTAGCGCGTTGGTCCCTGTTGCTGCAGCGGTACGACTTCACCGTGCGCTACCGCAAAGGGAAAAACAACGCTGTGGCTGACGCACTCTCGCGAGCGCCTGTCCAGTGCGAGGAAGGTCACGCGACCGACCGCCCGACAGCCGGGGAGAGCGAGGGACTGACCCGAGCCGTAGCCCATGTAAGGAACGCCGACCAACCGTTGATCCAGGGCGAGAGCGTGAACCACGTGGACTACGCGAGTTCCGTGGGGATCGTGTTCAGCAGAAAGGAGCTGCTCGAAGCTCAGCAGAAGGATCCGTTTTGTCGAAAGGCGTTCGACGGGCTCCGGGAGCCGGGCGGCAGGGCCGCCGCGCACAAGGAGACAGCTGGTTTTGCTGTCGGTGCGGAGCGCTCGGAAACAGCTGGTAGTGCTGTGAGCGCGATGGATTCGTATCTGCTGGATTCCGACGGCGTCCTGCTGAGGTATATCACCTCCGAGAACGACACAAACGAGGCGTTCAAGGTGGTGATACCGCGAGTATTGAGAGCAGCACTGTTACGCTACTTTCACGACTCGTGCATCGCTGGGCATGCAAGCGGCCCCAAGACTTACACTAAGTTGTGTCGCTTTGCTACCTGGCTTGGCATGAAAAGGGACGTAATACGCTACGCCCGCTCGTGCCACGTGTGCCAAAGTGTGAAGCCCCGAGGCGGACGACCACCCGGCCTCATGCACCCGATTAACAGCCAGACTCCCTGGCAAATCGCGGCGTGCGACATCATGGGACCGTATCCTATGACACCGAGTAGGAACAAGTTCTTGCTGGTGGCCACGGATCACTTCAGCAAGTGGGTTGAACTTTTCCCCCTTAGAAAGCTGACGGCACGAGTGATCATGGAGAAGCTGATGGACGTATTCACCAGGTTCGGTTTCCCAGAGCAGCTGATAACGGACAACGCGTCCTACTTCACTGCGAAGGCGTTCGTTGATTCGTGCGCTGCACTCGGCATTAAGCACAAGAAAACGACCACCTATCATGCTCAGTCGAACCCCACGAACGAGTCAATCGCAACGTTAAGCACTTGCTTGTCGCGTACTCTGAGAGGCACAAAGATTGGGACTCCTATCTGCCGGAGATCGCGTTTGCTTTGCGTTCGACCGTTAACCGCTCGACTGGGTATGCGCCGTGTTCTCTCAATCTGGGTAGAGAGCTGCTAAATCCGATGGACCGGATTCTATCGGACAGCAGGAAGACGCCAGTCGCTTCGTCAGCACGAGCTGAGTACGCGACGCAGCTGCGCGCTAAGATGACGGAGGCCTTACGCAAGGCTCGCCGCAACCTGAGCACCGCTAGGGCGCAGCAGAAAGCACAGTACGACCGCTCGCACCGGGATGTTCACTACGAAGTGGGCGATCTGGTGCTTCGACGCCAGCACGTTCTCAGCGACGCTAGCAAACAGTTTGCGGCCTCGTTGGCGCCGAAATGGATCGGGCCGTTCCGCGTGCGAGAGAAACTTTCCTCGCTCGTTTACAGGCTCGAGGACTTGCGGTCGAAACCGACAGGCGCACCGGTGCACGTATGCGACCTGAAACGTTACGTGCAGCGAGATGAGTGGGTAGAGGACACAGCCCGACCCGCGCCGCAGTCGGATAACGAGATCTGCGATCAGCCGGCGAACCCCGCGTCCCGCTATAACTTGCGCCCTAGGCAGAAACAGAATCTGCCTGCGCAGCCTAGAGCGAGGGCGCGAGCCGGCAGGCAGTCTCGTTAGATGCATGAACGTACGGGCCGCTCATGCCGATCAGTGTCACGCAAGACTGACTTGCATTAACCCTCATGACTCTCGTGAGGGTCGAACAGCCACGCAGCACGCGCTGCGGGAGCTGGCTACATCTGTGTTGACCTTTTCCAGCGCAGATGGAAAAGAAGCAGGGCACATCGGAACGACACCGTTCCACTACCAGCCACCATCCAGCTTCGGCAACGCGCCGCGCCCAAGGCTCGACGCTACGCCCCGCCCGCGACCTGCAGTTGCCACCCTGGCCACCCCGGCTACCTGCCACAATGCATTGGAGCTGCCCACCCGTCGACTGTGCGCCACCGCCTGCGGGGCCCCATTACCACCGCAACCCTGGGTCCTCGCCTGCTGACCAGGTATGCCAGGGCAGCCCAACCGCGGCCTCAACCATAAAGCGCCGCAGCCCTGGCCCCTGAAGCCACCTGACCCAGTACCTCAGGCGCGCAGCCATGGACCTGGCCTCCAAGCCATCCCAGCCGGCGCCAAGGAGGCGGTCGACCGAATTCGCCGGAACGGCGCAGCCGCGCGCACTCGGAAGACCGTGAGAGGGAGCAAGATTCCAAGCGTCATCGTGCGGGAGGCCAAGCCCTCGGAGCGAAGCAGCTGATCGGCGGGGGCGTGGCGCGGCCGTCAACCGATGCACCGGCGGGAGCTGAAGAACTTCGATCCCAGGATGGCGGAGATCAAGTAATGTTGCCCCTGTTTCTGTGTTCGGGAGGCTTCTTAAGGAGGGGAGGATGTGGGATACACTGGTATCCCCTCCTCGTCCCCCGCGCCAGCGGCGGCCGTGACTTATACGGGCGCGCTGGCCACCAGGAATGTGGAGAGAAGGCACCCCCGCGACTCTGCTCATTTCCGCCCCAGCACTGACGTGACGTCACGGCAGCGCGCCGCCTTCTGCGGAGAGGGTAGCACGCCTAAGCTTGACGGTAACGATTTGCTGCCAGGGAGGGAATGATCGAGGGGATAAAAAGGGGTGATCGCGCGGCGGGAAGGGCTCTCGCCGCCGGACCTGACCTAACTGCCCCACGGACCCCTTCCGCTGCCCGCCGGCCCCCGAACACCAACGCCGGTCGACGTCAACGACTTGGTGAGCTACTGAACATCTATTTTACGGATAGAACATTCTTCCGCAGTGTGCTTTACCTCGCGTTAGGATAATAAACTATTTCCTAGCGTGCCCTGCCGTTGCCTATTTCGTCCGGACCTGCCGTGGCTGCGACTCTGCGCCACGGGTTGGGGAAACGTGTTGCGTGCTTAAATAACGCCTGCGTGTAGCTTGCACGGAAGCTCGCCTTCCCGGCCGGCTGGACGCAGAGTGACCCCATATCTTGGCGCCCAACGTGGGGCGCCAGATGTGGGGTTTGCATTGGGGAGATAAGTACTTTCTCCCCACTCAATCGCGGCTGACACGGTTCAAAGCCGCCCGGACCCCACCCCGTGATCGCGTACGCTACCGAGCGCTCGCCGACCACGGCGGGCCTTGCTCTGGGGGAACAAAGGAACGACACATTGGCTGACACAAACAGGCATTTATTGCTACAGAAACAATAACGCCAGCTAGCAACAAGGTACGCTAATGAATCGAGGGCGTCCGACTCACCAGCAAGGTTCCGAGCGAATGTTCGCCCGCGCTAGGGCAAGGGATATAAACTCCGCAGGCCGGACGGGACGAGTACGGGAGCCTGTCTCCCCGTCGCTTCTTCGCCCCGTCGGCGAAGAGCGGAGCCCCGAGCGACGCGTCCGCCCAGGCTCATTATCCCGGCCGAAGAGAGCCCATCTCCCGCGGGCAGGCTTCAGCAGTCTCCCGCGCAGCGACGCTGGCGCCCTCTCTTGCCAGTTAATGTAACTGACAAGGGAATCCGCTCAGCCTCGAGGTGAGACCGCCGCTGCACGGTGCCTCGCGGGAAAGCAAACTCAGGGGCTGCAGGGCAGGTCCCCACAAGTTCCAATAAATAAAATAAAAAAACAGCACTCCAGTACGCGTGGAAACAAATTTTATCATGGCGGCTAGCTGACCTGCCCCGCTCCCAGGTGCCACCAAAACTATCACCGTGTAGCTAAACCCACGCGTCGTTCACAACAAACTCAATACAAATATACCGTAGAGACCGGGCCCCTGCTTAGGGTCGCCGCTGGCCTGTACCGTGAACATCTCGTACGGGATCCAAAACACAGTTGAAATCACAGACAAGAAAACGAGGGTAACAGTCTAACTGAAAAGAATCTAACAAATGAAAGAAATTAGAAGAATCGGTATGGCAGGCTGGTGCATACACCGCTACCGCTCTTACGCGCTTACCACCCAAGTAGAAATCGACCGCAAGTGGGAGGCTGGCGAAACCATGAATGAAATGCGCGCCAGAGCGAAGGGAATGGTTCACTAAACCACACCAACACGGCAAGAAACCGAATATATTAACGAAAAATGGTAAGTTCTAAAGAAAACATTAGAATTCATTGCAAAAAACTACCTCCCACCTAAACGAAAAAGTATGAATCGGTAGCCCTGATATTTTCATGATGGGTATCGGTAGGCCCGTAAAAGTTATCGGTAGGTCCGGAACAGTAAGTTTTGCTTTACTGCACATAAATAATTCTGTTTTTTTTTTGCATTTGCCTCACTCAAGAGTAATTTTTTTGATGGTCTGTTGGGTTCTTCGGTTCTTCAGCGGAGGCGACGGACAGAGCGGACGGTCATTTTTTCGACTTGTTCACAGGTGCACCCGGCCAGCCTTCACTCACCTTTATCGAGTGCCAATCAAGCTGATTAACGGAGGCAGCAGCGCAGACTGGCGTCAGCAAGCCCAGCGTGGAGCCACGTGGTCCGCTTCACCTGCCTTGAAAAGGACGACGCCAGCGGCTCAGCTCTCACTTGGCAGCGGAAGCGATGGACAGAGCGGACGCTCATTTTTTCGACTTGTTCACAGGTTGGAACTCTTGAGTTTTGGCTGTTTCCTGCCGGTAGTTTTTTCCGTTGCCTTTGCTGCCATCTGTTGTCAAACATTTTTGTGTACTGAGCCTTGCAAGCGCAGTGAAATTTGCCATGGGAGCTGAACTGGCTGACTTCAAACGCGAGATGCGCAAAGAAATCCGTGAGCTAAAAGCCAGTCTAGAACACATGAACCAAGATGTTGAGGACTTCCGAAAGGATTGTGCTAACTTGAAGAAAGAAAACGCTGCTCTCAGAGCAACTAATGCTGAAATGACAGATGAGCTTCAACAACTGAAAAAAATTGCAAATGAAAACCCGTTGCGAATCACTGCACAGGAGCAGTACTCTAGGCGGAATAACATTGAAATTAAAGAGATTCCCCAAAAAGAAAATGAAAACCTAGTTGATATCCTCGCTAAGGTTGGCGATGTAGTCAGAGAGCCAATAACCGAACAAGATGTCCAAGTGTGCCATCGGGTTCCTACACGGAATACCACCACCGACAGAAATAAATCCAATGAAAGTGACAGTGAAAGGCAGCAGGAGAAAACTGGACTTGGCTCAAACATTGTGGTGGTATTCAATAATGGTGCGAAGCGTGATGCCGTTCTTGGAAAAGCAAAAAAGATGAAGTTTGAATCAGATGACCTAGGTTTCTCTGAGAAAGAACCGGTCTTTCTAAACGAGCATCTGTATCCGAAGCTGAAAAAATTGCTAGGCATGACGATCGGTAGGAAACGTGACATGAAATGGCGTTTTGCATGGGTCAAGAACGGCAGAGTGTACACACGTGAATCGGAAACCTCTCGTGTGATAAGAATTGACTGTGAAGCTGATCTGCACAAGATTCATAATGTTGTCTCCACCCCTTAAGCACACAGAAACTTATCTCTTCTATTTTTTCTTGTTTTTATGGCTGCACCTAAAGATACCGCTTGCCCTCTCGACAGCAGCTATCTCACCATCCTGCACTGTAATGCCCAAATCGCGCGAAGCAAAGTAGATGAACTCACTCTGTTCCTTAGTGAATTCCGTTTCAGTTTTTATTTTATTATGATCACTGAAACATGGTACACATGTGAGGATGATGTGTTGAGTCTGCCTGGATACAGGAGTTTTTATTTAAATAGGAAAAACCGACGTGGCGGTGGTGTGCTGCAGTTAGTATCGGAACAATTTTCATGTTCTTTGCAACCAGCATTTTCAGAAGTTAGGGACGACTATGAAGTTCTAACCCTACAGTGTAAAAGCAAACTATTTGTAGTCCTTTACCGCCCCCCTCAAGGAAATATAAACAATTTTTTCGGCTATTTAGAAAAGTTGCTCAATTTTGCAACTGTTAATAATATGCATTTGATTCTAGGTGGTGACTGCAACATTACTTTATTAGAAAACACAGTGCCGGCACGTTAATTTAAGATACTTCTTGATTCATATTTTTGTCACAATGTTATATCTGTACCTACATAAATCAGTCATCACTCCGAAAGCCTTTTATTCTTACTTGTGACAAATAACATTCATGACTGTGCAATGTCGGGGAGAATTGTGACAAGCTTAAGCGATCATTTCCTTATCTGCATGTTCTGCAAAGCAGGCGACTTTCTTAAAAGGAGTAAACTCTGTTCGGAGACATATACTCTGCCAGAAATAAATCCGGAGACTCTAGAAATATTCCGAAACAAAATTTCACTCATATGTTGGGACCGAGTGTTTGAATGCACATGTGCTGAAAGAGCCTATGAAACATTTATGGCCCTTTTAAAAACATGTTACTATTCCTGTCTTAAACTTAAAGTGGTAAAGAAGTGTAAAAAACTGCGTAAGCCGTGGATGACAGATGAATGTCTTGTAATGATAAAAAGGAAGAAAAAATTGTACGAGAAGTTCACAAAAGCAAAGAACCTGGATGACCTTGCAGCTTTCAAAAAATACAAGAATTATGTAACAAGCTTTTTACGTAAAATTAAAAACACTTACTTTGTAAATCTTTTTTCCTGTACAAAAAGTGGTGTCTTATGGCGCGAACTCGGCAAACTCTTGAACTCTGGCACTCGCCACAATGGTGAATTTCGTTTAACACTAAATGATGAAATACTTGAGGGCGAAGAACTAGCAGAAAAGTTTAATGAACACTTTGCAGCTCTCTCCTCATGTTCGCACACGGTTGACAGGAATGCCGCTAAAACATTCTAAAGCTCACAAAATTCTAAAACTGCATTCTTTGAGCCATGCACTAATGAAGAAATATATTATTTTTTCATGTCTCTAAAGCAAGGCCAGAGACATTGATGACTTAGAAATCAGACCTGTAATATATGTCCTCGACCTTCTAGTACCCCAACTTTGTTTTATCTTTAATGCTTGCTTACAAGCAGGTACTTTCCCAGAAAGCATGCAGTGTTCCAGAGTAAGTGTTATACATAAATCTGGTGACAAAACCAATTTATCAAACTATCGGCCAATCTCTGTGCTACCCATTTTTTCCAAAAGATTGGAAAAGGTTATATGCAAGAGAATGATGTCTTTCTGTGACAAGCGTATGATTCTCTCGGAGCAGCAATTTGGATTTCGCAAAGGTCGATCTACAGTGTTGGCCCTCTTAACGCAGAAAGAATTATTGCTTAAAGGTTTTGAGGAAAATATACTTACTTTGGGTGTTTTTATCGATTTCTCAAAAGCGTTTGATAGAATCGACCATACAATCCTGTCTACCAAATTAGACCATTATGGTTTCCGCGGTATTCCTGGTACACTTCTTAAATCATATCTTAATCATCGCAAGCAGTGTGTTGTAATTAATGAATGGCGTTCTAGTGTACTAAATATTACAGCAGGGGTACCAAAGGGCAGCGTATTGGGACCGATACTAATTAACATCTATATAAATGATATAATAAATATAAGCAGACATGCATATTTCATTATATATGCAAATGACACTAGCCTTTTCTTCCAGTCGAATGACTTAAACGATTTAAAGGTTTCCGCAAATACAACACTAATGAAATTGCTTCAGTGGACTAAAGCTAACGGTTTAGAAATCAATACTAGCAAAACAAAAGCTATGTTATTTGCGCCTGTGCAAAAAAAATATTACTAGGGATCTCAACATGCAGCTTGGATCAGTGGAAATAAAACTAGCAAGTGAAGTTAAAAGCTTCGGGGTAATCTTTAATCAAAACTTAAGTTGGAACACGCACGTGGACCATGTGGCAGGAAAGCTAGCGAAAGCTACGGGTTTGCTTTCTCGGTTCCGTGTATGGGCATCATAGGGAGCATTTGCTACGTGACGAATGGCTTTCATCTGCAGCAGACGCAATTTGTTTATGTTGCGTTGCCTTGTGTCAGCCCACATAAGGCTACAATAATTGATATGGTGGAGAAACAAGAAATTATAAAGCATAAGTTTAATTTTCACTGGAAGCCTGTGCCGGATTATATAATTGGTTTTTGGGGGAAAGGAAATGGCGCAGTATCTGTCTCATATCTCGTTGGACACCTGGTTCAGGTGTCCAACGATATATGAGACACATACTGCGCAGGTGTCCAACGATATATGAGACAGATACTGCGCCATTTCCTTTCCCCCAAAAACCAATTATATATTCCGGCACAGGCTTCCAGTGAAAATTAAACTTATGCTTTATAATTCCTTGTTTCTCCACCATATCAATTATTGTAGCCTTATGTGGGCTGACACAAGCCAACGCAACATAAACAAATTGCGTCTGCTGCAGAAGAAAGCCATTCGTCACGTAGCAAATGCTCCCTATGATGCCCATACACAAGTACTATTTCCCTCCTTTAATGTGCTTCCTTTACAGCATGTCCACCAATTTAACCTCATAATGAAATACAAAGAAGCCATAAAAGATGACAGCGTCACTTTTATAAAGCTTTGTAATCTCAGGAAAAATCCAGAAGCACCCTATCCCATTAGAAAAAGAGAATTCGGGTCAATTCCCTTTTCACGCACAAATTATGGCCTACACTGACTACAGTACCACATACCGAAGTACCTTAATCTATTGGAAGCAAATAATATTGTCATATGTAACATCTCAAAGAAAAAATGGAAAGAATACCTCATATCACAAAGCATGTGACTCTGCTATTTTTTTATGATTCCGGAGTATATATAATTATAATTGGTTTTTTGGGGAAAGGAAATGGCGCAGTATCTGTCTCATATATCTTTGGACACCTGAACCGTGCCGTAAGGGAAGGGATAAAGGAGGGAGTGAAAGAAGAAAGGAAGAATAGGTGCCGTAGTGGGTGGCTCCGGCATAATTTAGACCACCTGGGGATCTTTAACGTGCACTGACATCGCACAGCACACGGGCGCCTTAGCGTTTTTCCTCCATAAAAACGCAGCCGCCGCGGTCGGGTTCGAACCCGGGAACTCCGGATCAGTAGTAGAGCGCCCTAACCACTGAGCCACTGCGGCGGGTTATGATTCCGGAGTGGCAAAGACGGTATTTGACACAAATGTGCATTTCAATGTTCTATCCTTTTTATGTTTTCAGTCTTATTGTTGTTGTTAATCTCACCTGTAAATGACTTATGCGATGTTGTGTTTGAGCGCGTGTATGATTATGGCATTATTTAAGTTTTGTACATAAGTGCCTGTTGTCTGCTACCCACGCCAAGACAGGGGCAGGAACCCCGTCAAGCTTCTAGGATAGTAGCTTTTTGTTCCTGTCCCAGTGTTTTTTCCTAGCTTATTATGGAAAAAAAATGTTGAATAAAAGGATTTGGATTTGGATTTCGACCCTTTCAAACGTTGTTGTTCGACGGTGATGAAGGGAGATGTGCAGATGAAGGTCAAAGAGAGAATATATTTACAGTATGTACAAGGGCAAACTGCGTTACAAGTTGAGTCACACAGACGGTCAAGCTGTAACTGACGAAGACCATTCTCACACAGAGAAACACTCTCTACAAGCCCTTACTCATCGACGCGAGGTTAGAGTCTAGGGTTGTAGAATTACGAGCCACTGCACGGAGCCTCCAGCTCAACTAGACAAGGCTGCCCTCCAATGATTTTACATTCAGTTTTAAAGCTTTTGCAAACAAAGAAATTAGGGCGGTCATATATCGAGGCCCGCCCTAAGCTTCGACAACCAATGGAGGTAGCCACAGCCCCTGAAGGTAGGACCCAACTTCGAGCCCGGGGCTTGGAGATAAAGAAAAATAAACATATACAGAAAACATTTTGAAAACCCTCTCCCCGAGGGGAGTTCTCGGCCTTAGCGCTTGATGCTTTCCCTTTCCCTTTCCTTGAAGCGTTTTTTTTTTAGCTAATTGGCGGGACCACTGACCCACTGGCTCGCCGCAGGAATGTCAGACGGTGGAGAACCGCGACGCTTCCGTGCCATCGAGAATGGCAAAAAAAAAGAAAAAAAAGAGGCCCATCGCGGAATGCGAGGTGGTTCGAATTCTGCCGCCGTGGGAATGCTTCCTGAGACCAAGCGGCCCCACGTGCTCGTTGTTCGCGCCTCGCATGCTTTCTTGGCGCCAGGAGTCCTCGGCCGTCACAGTGGTGCTGTCAAGTAGCCAGTGCTACCTGCGCCTTTGCCACTGCTTGCGGGGGTAGGGGGGGGGGGGGGGGCGTAGACCGGAAGCCCGCAGTGACCTCAAGCTAAAGGAATAAAAAAGATATGCGCGTTGATGAAGCGCGGCCTTACACGTCCCCCCTAAGATGTTAAATGAGCTTGGAGTCCGCTCATTTACGCAAAACCAAATAAAGGCCGCGGCAACGTGAAACTCAAATTGCAGCCTCATGCTGCCAGAAATAATCAGTTCTACAAACAAACAAAAAAAGTCGCGGCACTGACAAAAGAGCAACACACTTCGTTATAAATTCTTCATAAATGAAGTTCATCACAGTACGAGCGTCAGCGTGCCAGCGTCCTTGCACATGGTTCCGGTCACACACCACGGTTCACATCACAAAGTGCAGCGAGTGAACGGGAACATTCACGCCTGCCTGAGGGGTCATGGCTCAATTATTGCTTTGCTCTTTTCCCCAGCTGATGTTGGGGACGCGAGATGGTGGTGGTGGTTTTTATTAAAAATAATAGTAAAAAGGAAGGAAACGATTTTTGCTAGCCCCGGCATCTGCCATCGATACTGAAGCACCTGAGCTGGGGCAGCGGAAATAAAGGATAGCAGGCAGAATGGAGAAATGAAATGAAAAATTCGGGACGCGAGATAACGCGTCGGCGTTGCCGTTGCAGGCGCCTCACCTGTGCGTTACAACCACATTGTAGCGCTGTAAGGCCAGTGCCCACCTTGCTAGTTTCGCACTATTAGGCGTGCTCGTGACGTCAGATAAGCAAGAGGATTGTGATCGGAGACCACGTTAATCTGTGCACCAAACACCCAGTGGTCAAATTTCTTAAGCGACCAAATTATGGCGAATGCCTCGCGCTCGATTGTTGACCAGCGGGTCTGAGTTGGCGTGAACCTGTGACTGGCGAAGGCGACCGGTTCTTCTCGCCCCGCCTCTCCCACGTGTGCCAAGCAAGCTCCGCTTCGCAAAGCGACTCCTTTAGCTTATCAAAAGCCTGCTGCGCTTCCAGAGTCCAAGGAATCGCGTTTGGTACCCCTCGCTTCGTTAAGGACGTGAGTGGCGCGGAAACCTCAGCGTAGTTCTGGACATACTCGCGGTAGTAGCCACATAGCCCCAGCAGGCTACGCAGCTGCTTTTTTGTGGTGGGCGGCGCTAGGTCCTGAATAGCGGCTAGCTTCTCGGGGTCCGGCCCGTGGGTACCACCTCCCACTACGTGACCTAAGTACCTAATCTGTGCCTGTGCGACTGGGCACTTCTCCGGGCTGACCTTAAGTTTTGCTTCGCGGAGTAAGCCAAACACAATGGTCAGATGCTTCATATGTTCCTGCCACGACGTTGAGAAAATAGCAATGTCATCGAGATACGCCGCAGCGTAGGCCTGATGCCTGGACAGCAGCGTATTCATCATTCGTTGGAAAGTGGCAGCCGCATTTTTTAGCCCAAATGGCATGACGCGCCAAGCGTACTGTCCTTCGTGGGTCACAAACGCGGTCAAATGTTGGCTTTCGGGGACCACTGGTACCTGCCAATAACCTCGTCGCAGGTCTACTAGAGTAATGAACTTCGCGCGGCCTACCCTCATAATTAACTCCTGTGGGGGTGTCATCGGGAATGCATCAGTGCGTGTGGCTGCGTTTAGCGCGCGGTAATCGATGCACATGCGCACTGAGCCGTCCTTCTTCCCCAGACAGACCACGGGATGAGCGTAGTCGCTCTCTACGGGGTATAAGAGACCCAGGTCTAACAACTCGTCAACCTGGCGGCTAACCTCAACCCTAAGAAGCTCGGGCACTCGATATGGGAAGGCGCGTTTTGGCTGGTACCCGTCTTGTAACCCGATTTTGTGCAGTCCCACTTCGGCCGCTCCGGGTGTTTCATCGAACAGGTCAGCGTAACCGGCGAACAGTTTCGCCATTTCAGAGCGCTGCTGAGAGTCCAAATGTGCCAGTTTCTCCTATTCGATGAAAAAGGGACCCGACTGTGTGGGTGCAGGGCGAGGTGTGCACTCAATTTCTCCGAAATCCGTGTCCTCGTCGAATACGACACGAACGTGGCTAACCCGCGCGTAGTAAGGCCGAAGCCTATTTGCATGCACAAGTGGCGCAGCTCGCGCTCCGGTATCGATCCTGTAGGAGTTTTGCCTTTCCTGCGCGGTTATGGCATATGGGCCGAGCCATTTAGGAGCTAGTTTGTTGTCGCTGTCGGTATCAAACACGAGAACTTGATCTCCGACGCTGAAAACCTTGTTCCTAGCCTGCCTATTGTACGCCTGCGCGTAGCTCCCCTGTCTTGCGCTTGCCGTTAGCCCCGCTACTACCGCGGCTATCTCTAGCTGTTCGCGCAGCTGCTCAAGTAATTTTCGGGCTCTTCCCTTACTGTGTTTGGGAGTGGCTGCTCACCCGTCCAAGTGCCCTGCAAAATGGCCAGCGGCCCCGTAGGATTCCTGCCGTAAAGGAGTCGGAATGGGGCAACCCCTGTGGTGTCATGGGGTACCTACCTGTACGCCCAAAGCACAAATGGGATGAGCCTGTCCCAGTTTCTCGGGTCTTTCTCTATTACATGAAAAAGCATGTTTTTGAGGACGCGGATCCACCGTTCTACTGTTCCGTTGCTCTCGGGATGTTCTGGAGTCGAAAAACGGGGCGCTCATCCCAATCTTGCTAACATCTCCCTTGTCAGCTGTGCAGTGAAGTTAGTTCCCTGGTCTGAGCATATAACTTCCGGGATACCGGTGCGGCAAAAGATTGCGAGTAGGGCGTCGCATGTTGCTCTCGCGGTCAGTGAACGCAGACAAACCACTTCGGGTCACCGCGTGCACAAATCAACCAGGCAAAGAGCGTACATATGGCCCCTGCCTGAGGGCATGTCAATCGGCCCGATGATGTCGACGTTTACTACTTGAAAAGGGTGGTCGGGTCTAGTGGGTGGTGTGATAGGCACCCTGTCTTTAAGCCGCCTATCTGACCTGATCTGACAAGCGTGACACGTCTTGCATCGATGTGCCACATCTGCCTCTAAACCGGGCCAAAAAAAACTATACTTAATTCTCGCCCTCGTCTTTCTTGGGCCCAAATGTCCTCCCCAGAGAGATTCGTGGGCCAGTGAAAGCACTTATTCCCGTCTGCTGAGAGGCAGCAAAAGCTGCTTGACTTTTGCGCCTGCGATGGAGTCCCGGTAGTATAAAAGACCGTCCGAGATGAACATGCCCCCCTTTCCCGATTTTGCGTCCTCCAAAGATTTCCTAAGGCTTTCACGGGACAGCTGGGCCGAACGGAACTTCTCTCGCTGCTTTGAGGACGCGTCCTCGTCGTCACGCATTGAGCACTGGTTTTCAATCGGGTACTCGTCACGGCCCGCTTTATGCTGCTCGCCCGATGCCTCGCTCGACTCATCGTTTTCCTGTTCGTCTGCCTGGGATTGGTTCGCGTGGACCTCGCCCGTCGTTGGGGTCAGCTCGTAGCTCTTCTCGACCACGGAGAAGGACACGCTAGCTGTGTCAGCCGCAACGTGGCTCTTGCTCTGGGCAAGCGCCCCGCCGCGGCTGTCGGTCTGCGCCAGCAGCTCCCAGTCCTCCCGCGATAGAAAGCAGTCTGCACCCTCCGCGAGCTTGCCTGTAAGTGCACAGACAATATGTACGGTCTCCGGTCGCGCTCCAAGTGTGGGGCACCGCTTCAGACTGACCGCGAGGGTAACTAGTTTCGCCTCTATTGTTTCGCCAAAGGCGGAAAAAAGCTTAATCTTGCCCGAATGCTCCTGGGATACGCTGGGCACGAGGCTTTCTCTGACTGCAGTAATCTCGCTGCCGGTGTCCATGATTGCAGTTGCCGGCACTCCGGCGCATTCGATCTGAATCTGCTGTAGCTTTGATTGCCGTGCTTGGTCGAACGACCCTGGGGCATTTATTTCTGCTACCAAAGTCCTGTGCGGGTGGACTGATGCTAGGGTTTCGGCTGTCTCTGCACTGGCTACCGCTGCTCTCTGTGTCCGGGCACGCTTATCGGTTTTCTGCGCATTGTGAGCGGCTCGTGGGCAGTCCTTTGCGCGATGGCCTACTGCGCGGCACACGATACACTGCACGTGTCGTCTGTTGTCACTGGTCGCAGGTTGCGTAGGAGTCTTTTCTTTCTCAGAGTGTGTGACCGTTTGTCGCACCACGCGCCCCTTTCCATTAGCCTGCTCGAATGTCTGCAGCGTCCGGGACATCTCGTCTGGTTTCACCCATTTCTCTCCCTCGCGGAGGCGCACGTATTCTAAGCCCTCGGTGCTTAGGCTCGCTTCCATCCTATCGGCCACGACGAGAGCCACCACGTCTTCCTTGCTGTCTGCATCCCTCGAGCGCAGGTAGTACTGGAAGTAAGTTTTTACGCGAGAGGAAAATTGCGCCCATGTTTGCTCCTTGCGCTTTGCGGCGCGCTCGAACCGGTCTAGGTGCTCAGCGGGGGTGAGTTTTAGCTCGTTTAGAACGGCTTTCTTCACTAAGTCGTAGTCACCGCACTCATCGTCCTTGAGTCCACGAAGCAAGCACCGCACGCGCTCGGTCAGCGCTGGCATTATCAAATGTACGCGGCTGTTTTCTGGCACATCGTACGTTGTGAATAACCTTTCTACCTCGTCAAACCACAGCGCTACATCCGCGTCACACGGTAACTTGAGCCCCTTCGGGACCTTGGCACACTGGGATACTGGGTCGAGGCCTGTTCGCCGTTGCTCGTCAGGTTCCAGCATTAAGGGAGTCTGTCGGCCACCTATCGGTCCTATGCCAAGTTTCCCCAACTCGATGCGTTCGCGAGATTCGATCTTAAGCTTTTCTAGCGGAAAATCTAGTTCCATGCGGCGGATCTCTACGGCATCAGACCTTGTCCCTGGAGTTATTTTCCGTCGCGTTTCCGCTACCGGCTCTTTCGTCGCCCAATATAATGCTGCCCCTGCCGATATCGCGTCTTCCTGCGAAATATCACTTGACAGGTCGTCCTCCTCAAATACATTCTGGTCCGATGCACTCTCCCCTGCCCCTCTGTCAGCTGAGCCCGCCATCATGCTCCGCGTCTGCACCATACACCCGTTTACGCTTGAGCCATAACCACCACAAAGAGGCGTAAGAAATCCCGCTCACCCGTGCTGCTGTCGATAGTAGGTGCCGTTTCTTCTCCAAACTCGTCCGGAGCCGAAGGGTGAACGCCGCCTTGGGGTCGGTGAGTCGGGATACCTTTTCAGCTTGGCTGGTGCCGGAGATCGATTCCTTCTGGTCCTCCTGCGTGGCTACCAAGTGCTGGGCGTTGCCGAGTTCCTGGACACTGCTGGGCCTGCGGGTGGTGTCAGCTCGGGGCTGATGGTCGCCGAATTCTGTCGTGCTGCGCCAGTAATTTTTTTTATGGTCCGTTGGGTTCTTCGGAAGGGTGCAGACCCTTCCAAACGTTGTTGTTCGGCGGTGATGAAGGGAGATGTGCAGATGAAGGTCAAAGAGAGAATATATTTACAGTATGTACAAGGGCAAACTGCGTTACAAGTTGAGTCACACAGACGGTCAAGCTGTAACTGACGAAGGCCATTCTCACACAGAGAAACACTCTCTACAAGCCCTTACTCATCGACGCGAGGTTAGAGTCTAGGGTTGTAGAATTACGTGCCACTGCACGGAGCCTCCAGCTCAACTAGACAAGGCTGCCCTCCAATGATTTTACATTCAGTTTTAAAGCTTTTGCAAACAAAGAAATTAGGGCGGTCATATATCGAGGCCCGCTCTAAGCTTCGACAACCAATGGAGGTAGCCACAGCCCCTGAACGTTGGACCCAACTTCGAGCCCGGGGCTTGGAGATAAAGAAAAATAAACATATACAGAAAACATTTTGAAAACCCTCTCCCCGAGGGGAGTTCTCGGCCTTAGCGGTTGATGCTTTCCCTTTCCCTGAAGCGTTTTTTTTAGCTAATTGGCGGGACCACTGACCAACTGGCTCGCCGCAGGAATGTCAGACGGTGGAGAACCGCGACGCTTCGGTGCCATCTAGAATGCCAAAAAAAAAAGAAAAAAAAAGAGGCCCATCGCGGAATGCGAGGTGGTTCGAATTCTGCCGCCGTGGGAATGCTTCCTGAGACCAAGCGGCCCCACGTGCTCGTTGTTCGCGCCTCGCATGCTTTCTTGGCGCCAGGTGTCCTCGGCCGTCACAGTGGTGCTGTCAAGCAGCCAGTGCTTCCTGCGCCTTTGCCACTGCTTGCGGGGTTAGGTGGGGGGGGGGGGGGCAGGTCGTAGACCGGAGGCCCGCAGTGACCACAAGCTAAAGGAATAAAAAGATATGCGCGTTGATGAAGCGCGGCCTTACATCAAGCTTGTCATGAAAAATGTGCACAATTTTCAGGCGCACCTGTGTAAATATACAAGCTGTTAAAAGTTGTCAAAACAAAACATATAGTTGCAGCTGATGCTGATTGTATCGTAGCGGTGCTTACATGAATGGGACTCGTCTCAGTTTTTGCTGTATCGCACGAAAGGAATCACGGCAGCATACATATTGCGTTAAGCAGCAGGTGTTGTTAGATCAAGAAGGGAAAGCACAGTTCATGAGTGAATGGAAACAGGTGACGTGTAGTCAGTTGGGATGTGGGGAGGCACCCCTCCCAACACCCGTACAGGATAAAGCACTTCCTTGCTTAAGATACAAGGAGACTAGGCAGAAGGTGGGTGCGGTTTAACCCTCTTTGGTCTGCATAGGGCATGAAGCCACCAGACTTGATGTGGCGCATGTAAATGATGGCACAATAGCTAAACGAGATACACAAAGGAATATAATGAGCCATAGTTACATTTTTGTAGATATGCCTTATGTATCCCCGAAAACTCCCGCAAAAAACTGCGAACTAATAGAAAAGCCATTATTTTGTAGCGGCTTTTGTTCTCTTTCTATATTTGAAATTTTGCATGCCCTTTGTTGGAGTGCTTTTTTGCAGAGTCGAATCTTCGTGGCCGTGAATTTGTGGTCCTTTGACAGGAAATTTCTCAGACCACTGCAGGATAAAATTCACCTATAAATGGTAATTTTTGCTTGAAGAACGGTATAGGTCGCGCCCCATTAATAAGGAGACTTTGGTCCCCCAGCAACGGCTTCCATGAACGTAGCCGCCCGTAGTGTCGAAGCATGAAGAAAAACAAGAATAAATATTTTGGAAAAAAAAAACAATTCATGATTGCAAACCGGTGCTGTGCGTAGTGGCGAGAAATGAAGTGGATATTGGGCAATCTTAGCAGCTTGCAGTTCATTCTTCTGGTTGCTGTTATCTTGAAAATCGTGCGGTGCGTGTCGACGCAGGTTTGATGACCTAGTGGTGTTTGAGGTGCATGGCAGTGCTTCTTGCCAGATACTACGACTGTTCAGATACCAAGAACTCTATACTCATTCGACTGAGAGGCGATGAATGGGGTTTTCAATGAAGCATACAGAATTTTTTCCAATAGCCAGTCATGCAATGTAGCAAATGGGAAGGCGTGCCGACTGAATGCCTTGCCACTCATGTAAAACTACAAAAATACAGAAAGGCCA
Organism: Amblyomma americanum; assembly: GCF_052857255.1. Taxonomy (NCBI): domain Eukaryota; kingdom Metazoa; phylum Arthropoda; class Arachnida; order Ixodida; family Ixodidae; genus Amblyomma; species Amblyomma americanum. Next base: position 18,300,695 of record NC_135505.1, on the reverse strand, counting down.
TTACGACGACATTTGCACATTTGCCGCCTTTCACCGAGTTTTTGCGCTCATAAGTGGCGGAACAAATGGTAGAGGCATTCAGGATTTTGTTCTCATTGCTCTGAATATTAAATGGGCAACACGCATGGATCTCAATGGGCTCCATGCACTTTCACCCTGTCTATAGTACGGATAGCAAGTTTTCATATAAGCGAGGCGTAAAGTTGGTCACCAGGAAAAACTATCCCTATCAGCGAGGTCCATATTAACGGGGCACGACTGTACTCATCATTTCATATGAAAACATTACCCTGCAAGGTGGGCAATATGTTGCCCTGTGACTGCACCCTAATCTTGATTTTTTTTCTGGGGGGGGGGGGGGATGTAGGTTCCTCTCTGAGGTAAGCATAAATATATTTTTTCTAATATATTGTGTTCCAGCTGAAGCTGGTCCTAGTGGCCTCAGTGGTGCCGGAGAAGACCGTGTCGAACGGCCAGTGGTGACACCAGCGTTAGAAACGCCCAAAAGTAGACGGAAAAAGGGCACGCCTGCGTATACCCCTCGCACCAAAAAGCGCTTCGAGAAGTTACATTCCCGAAGCGACAGGTAGCGCAAAGCACTGAGTCGGATTAGGTAAAGACACGAAACAAGGCGAGTAACGCAGCAGGAGGCTCTGAACAAGCTTGAACCGTATTTGCCACAAAAACCTTTTTGAATTGGTTAAAACTCAAATCAGGCTCTGCTCTTTTCCGAAATTCAATAAACATTGCTAAATAAAACAATTCGCTCTCAATTTGTTCTTTCACTCCTCAAAAGCTTATCGCTTCCTCAGAGAAATGCTTCATTTGCCACATGTGAGGACGCTTAGGCGCTGGCTGGCAGACATCCCAATGACACCCGGTCTCATTCCAGGTGTCATGGATGCAAAAGAATCAATTACAAAAGATTGGCCACTACAAGACAAAGCATGCTCTTTTATTTGAGGAAATATCCTTGAAAAAAAAATTTGAGGTATGATCAGTCAAAAGACACTGTAATTGGCTTTACAGATGATGGGAGTTCGAGCACTTCTCGTGTGGCAAACATAGTCCTTGTTATGGCAGTGTCTGGCATATCAAGAAGTTGGATGCAGCCAGTAGCCTTTGCTGCGTCCCAAAATGCAACTTAAGTTCTTGCAATGCTCAAGCTGCTATTAGATTTAATTCAGCGGCTTGAAACAAAAGGTCGTCTGGTAAAAGCGGTCATCTGTGATCAAGTGTCGAACAATGTAAGGCTGTCAAGAATGCTCATTCATTCTATCCATGAACCATATTTTGTTGTCAACAACCGCAAAATATACTTCATGTTTGATACCCCCTACCTAATCAAATGCACAAGAAATAATGTGCGAAGACATAAGCTCGCAATTGGATCTGAGGTTGTTGACTGAACACATCGAAACCCTTTACAAAAAAACTCCTAACACTGATCAGGCCTCAAAAACGCCAACTGAACATCTCAAAAGCAGATTGGCAAAGAAACTTAAACAGCAACACATCTACAGGATGCCTTTTGCTGACATGAGAGTAAAGTACGTCACACAAGTGTGCAGCGAATCCGTATCTGTGGCACTCCTCACTCTCATTGCCATTGAAGAGCTTCCTGTTGATGTAAAATTTACAGCAGAGTTCACGGAAATGGTGGCTAAGCTTTTTGACTGCCTGAACTGTTCGTCCCTGAGAAAGCAGGACGACAAGTTGCGGTACGCAATGCCAGAGGGCTCGGATCATGATGTCTTCATTGAGTCGTGGATTTGGATTGCCCAATGGCGTTGGAATTTTGGTGGTCCTCTAGACAAGCAACCACACACAATCAAAGGTTGGCCGATTACAATCAAAGCCTTGCTTCTGCTGTGGACAGATCTAAAAGAAGATTTCGATTACACTCATTTTTTCACTCATCGGTTGCAGCAGGATCCCTTGGAAAATGTTTTTGCAATATTTCGTAAAAAACGTGGGTGCAATGAGACATCTAATGTGTATCAATTTGTGGCTGCTCTAAAGGATATTTTGATGGGCAAACTTTTCAAACTTTCTCAAGGAAACCGCGAAGTTATAACACGTGCATTCCTCACCAACTTGGATAGTGTTTCGGCAGTATTGTAACCAAGCAGCACTCCAACCACAAGCCACAGCAGGCAGCAAGGCTCAGATTCATCTGTCGTGCAGGCATCTTCACAAGATGCCCCTGACATAGTATATGAAAATGTTCGGTACCATGTCGCTGGCACTCTTGTGAAGAGCTTTCTTGACCAGAGAAACACAGAATGCACATGTGAGAGAACACTCCTTGCAGCAAACGGTTGCTCTCTCGATTGACGACACCAATTCTTTGCACTACTCAAGGAGAATGGTGTTCCTGAGCATCTTTTCTTGTCAACTGCTGCAACTTCTGAGCAGTGTCAAAATGATATAAAGGAATTAGATGCGGCTTTCAGGAAAGAAATCCCGTACTGTGCTCATTTGTCAGATGTGTGCAGGAATCTTGTTGAGAGGATGCCTAACCAGCAAACCGTTTTCTGTTACCTAGGCTGGAAAATGAAATTCCTTAAATTATTCTGCCGCAGAAAGCTACATTGGCCCCTTTCCTTTGTAAACAGGGGCACGACAACAAAAACAAAACATAGTGCTCCCGCCAGAAAGAGGCGCAAATTAGCCGGTTAAATTAACGATGCACTGTGTTAGGATAATATTGCATTACTTGTATTTTCAATGCTGCCTACTACACATGTGCTCTCTATTGAACTTTTGTTGTATCATTTTTTATGTATATAAGTATTTATGAACCTGTTTTCCGTAATTCTGCTGCGATTGCACATATACTGTGCTGACTGCTTTTGCTCCTGCTGCGTTACTTCTTTGACAAAGTACAAGTTTGCATTCTAGAAGCCTTGTGTGCCTTGTTAGTATCAACATTGCTATGACCACTGGTTCTCAGTTTAATTAATATTGCTAAATGCTAACAGCTTACAAGAGGTGCCAGGAAAACAGTTTTGTTTTGGCTTCTCTCTTTTCCTGTGTGACAAGTTGCAGGCACAGTGCCCTTCAAGGAATGCCAGAATTCGGTTACTAATTACTAGTTGTATGCTAACCATAGTTTTTATGATCAGTTACAGTGCGATATGTGCAAAACTAAATTTGTGACGCCCATCATAATGTTGAGGCTTACATGGATTCAGGTGCTCGCAAAAGCCAAAAATACTCTGCAGAACCCAGGAGATCTGTGTTATATAACTTGGCAACCTCTGGAATTTCATCGCATACCCACTAACCCGAACCATCACCTGTGGTCATGGCTTGCTCGCTGTTGTGCTGCTGGGAAAATCAGTGACAGCTATGCTTCATTTCATACATAAGTTACAACACAGTGAAAGGTACGGAAGTAGCCAGCACAGAAAAATCCAATCCAATCCAATCCAATTTATTCCAACATCAATATCAACAGACAATGATGTCGCGGACAATGGACAAAAAGCCTCAAAATAGTGCTTGACAGCGTCCACTGACCGTCTTCTTGGCGACGACACAGCATTGAAAATATACATTAGATATGAACAAAATATGAATTCGAAGAACAAAAAATGTACAAAGAGTAGGTGAGGAACACTTTACATATAAGAAATAATAATTGAAAAGCAGCAATATAATTACACAAAAGGCAAATGTGAATAAACAGCCAATGAATATATGCAAAGAAGCACACTTACAGAGGCGAACGCTTTGTAACATGCAAGGGAAACAAACATATGTGCGTCATCAGTTATTAAGTAATTTCGGCAGTTGAAATCGCAGCATCTGATCACCATATTTTGTGCGGTTACAGGGGACCTCCCAAATCTCATGATAGCGAGTGTCCCGAATATTTCTGTTTAGTGTTAGACAAGATATGGTCTCAAGCGATCTCTTTCTCTTTCTAATACCTGTTTGATAACGCTTTCTGAGAGTATGCTGATAGAGGTCAGGAAGCGGCACTAATTTTAGTTCTCTGAAGAGTGGTTTGGAATGAGTAAGATATGGAACATTCATGATAGCGCGAACAGCCTTCTTTTGTATTATGTGTAATTTATTAATGTTTGATAATGTGGTTGTCCCCCAGACTAAATAACAGTAGCTTATTATTGACATAAAAAGGGAGTTATAAATAAGGAGTTTTACACTTCTAGGGAGGCAATGTCTCAATTTAGAAAGTACACCTGACACTCTGGATATTTTTTTAATAACTGTATCTACTTGCAAATCCCAAGACAAGTGTTGTTCAAAGAGTACTCCCAAACATTTCGCAACAGGCACAATTTCAATGACCAAGTTTTCAAACTGCAACTGGTACTGCAAATAGATGTGGCGGTTTCTTGGTCGAAAAAGGACCGCTTTTGTTTTGGTTGCATTCACAACAAGGGAATTCACAGTGGACCAAGTCGATAGCTTCATTAGTACAATGTTTGCTTTCATAACAGCATCATTTGGATCTCGGGCAGTAATTAGGAGGGACGTGTCGTCAGCACACACAAAAAATTTAACAGAACTGTCAATGTTAACAATGTCATTAATATATATACAGAATAATAGCGGCCCAAGGATGCTTCCTTGTGGCACTCCTGAAATTATAGATCTTAAATGTGAGCCATTGTTGTTGATAATTACTTTCTGCTTGCGGTACTGAAGGTAAGATTTCATTAGATCAAGAAATAAGCCGCGGAAACCATAATGATTCAGTTTTTTTAATAATGTTAGGTGACTGATCCGGTCAAATGCCTTGGAATAATCGATAAAAACGCCCAATGTACATAATTCCTGTTCAAATGAAGCGAGGTGTGTTATTCCGTGCTTGTATTGTGGCCGAGTGGTCTGAGGTTTGAGAAAACCACAACGTGTCGTCAGCAATAACGGTGCATTTAATCAAGCTCATGACAAATGAGTCATGTAGCAAGCCTGTAGGCGAAGCATTTACTATGTTTCGTTCACCACAAGGAACGCACAATTTTTTTTGTAGCGGATGACGGCAGCGCAAACTAGAGTGCTAGCTTTGTCAATATTGCACCTGATGTATCATGGAAACAGAGAACAGAACCCACAGGCAGCAAACGCGGACTGGCTGAGGTGCTCGGCTCTGTAACATTTAAGAGCGGTGTACGCCTAAGATGCGAATTCTTTGACATGTTTGCTGGTGTCCAATAGAAGCGTGCTGGAACTATGCTGCTGTGCTATTTATAGTTGCTGTTGTTCTTCTTCCGAAAGTTATAGCATTTGGGGTTTAACCTCCTGGCGCAACACGTGGGCCATGAAGGGCACAGTAGCTGTGGCCGGCGCACAACAGTGAAATGTGTTGCGTCCGTAAGCGTTTGCGTATACTGTGCACTACACGCACCACTTGCAATTTACCATTCAGTAATATCATAACTGGACATTGTGGTAGATGCAGTATAATGCCATACAGAGAAACATTACTGGTCCGTTACAAACCCTGTGGGTTTTCATTTCTCAGATGAGCTATTTATACGCACGCATATTTTGGGCTACCCCCCAGTGTGTCATCACAAACTAAACTAATGACCTCCAATTACTGTTCTTCGCCATCCATGGCCACAATAATTCAGTGAATTTTCATAACGTCGCTTCTATGCACGACCATTGGTCTGCCCTGGTTGCATCTTCCTCTCCTTGGTATCTACAAAACAAAGAAACCAAAATAGGGAACGTCAGACGAGCTATGTCCTAAAGCAAGCAAGCCTGTAACTCATCTGCCAAGAGCTAAACACGCCCCAGGCTAGTTCTTTTCTTGGCATCTGTTTACTAAGTTGTAGCACTGCAGCATATTATGTTGTCCTTAGTCTAATGGAATGTGAATTATTAACGAGTGGAAGGCTGAAACTTTTCGCTGCCCTTCTCTGTATGTGTGTATGCATAGCCACAGACAGATACATTTCAATTCATGTCAGATATTTTCCTTCACTGCTATTCATTTGAACCTGTACAAAGTCATTGTGTATACGCATATATTAATTCATGTAGCATATGCTTATATGTACCGAACCTACCTTGATAGTACCTTACTTTCTGTATCCTATATATATTCTGTGCACTCATGTCTTCTGGGTTTCCATAATGACATTTATTAATTTTGATTTTTAAAATGATTGTCACTGATATTGCAATGCCCCTGATGCCTAAAATCACTTTTGTACATCGATTGTCACTACTGATGTTTCCTTTAATAAATTGTTCTTTGGAGAAATTTATTTACGCTTTTGGTTCAAGCGAGCTCCCTAAGCAGCTGCAAAGCAGCCGCGCTGGCCGCGCCGCTCGCCACCATGCACCGTGCTACCTCAACAGACACATCGAAAAGCAAAAGCGGGTAAGCAGATTTCTGAAGTACTTAGGAAACCAAGCGGGAATACCGCGTGGGTGCAGTAAGTCACCTGTATTTGGAAAGCTTGCATCGAGCTTGCGGCCGCCAGCACCACGAACGCGCGAGCAGCCGGCCGCAACCAGGCGTCTGAACGCGCGCCGCCATTTTAGATTTTCTGGATTGACTTGGCTGAGCTTGTCTAAGGGAGTTTTGAGCAATCCATGCGTTTACCGCCCCTCCTAGGCACCGCCACTATCGCATTAAAAAATCGTCCCCATTGGCTCTACGGCAATGTCGCACCCTTGAGGAAACCCATGAACGAGTTACCGGTAAGAAGGAAAATAGAGGAATTCAGGATATCGCTGCAGAACCGATATTCAGCTTTAGCTAAGGAAGACGTTTCAGCTGAGGAAGGCGATCTTAATGTTCTTGCAATAAACGATAATCTATTAGCTAACATTACGGAGTGCCCAGTAGAAGTAGGCGGGAGGGCGGTTTGACAGGATACCGGTAAGTTATATCAGGAGACTAAAAATCTGATTGAGAAACGCCAAAGCATGAGGGCGTCTAAACATAGAGAGAGAACAGATGCAGCGAAGCTATCGAAGTTGATAAATAGGCGAAATGTAGCCAACATAAAGAAGTTAAATATGGAGAGAATCGAGCGTCCTATTAAAAACGGAGGTACCCTAAAAGCGGTGAAGAGGAAACTAGGCATAGGTAATAACCAGATATGTGCGTTAAGAGACAAGGAGGGCAATGTAAATAGCAATATAAATAAGTTAGTGTAGCCGGAGAGTTCTATACAAATCTATACAGTAGCCAGTGTAAACAGAACGTCAATGATAAAGAAAGTGGCGCGCCGCAATGCGTCATCCCGCCAGTAACGAAAGAGGTAGTAAAGGACACCATAGGAGCAATAGAAAAGAGAAAAGCATCTAGTGACGATCTGGTAACAGCAGACCTGTTGAAGGACGGAGGGGAGATTGAAGGGATTGTTGAAGGGGAGGGGGAAGCAAGGGGGGACGGAGGGGTGCTAGAAAAACTAGCCACCCTTATACGCAATGCCTTATGACCTTGACCGTACCAGATGCTTGGAAGAACGCAAACATTTTCTTAATTGATAAGAAAGGAGACGCCAAGAGCTTGAAGAATTACCGACCGATCAGCTTACTGTCCGTTGCCTACAAGGCATTTACTAAGGTAATAGCTAATAGAGTCAGGGAAACCTTATATCGCTGCCACACGGGAAATTTAATGTCATTTCCATCGAATGAAATTCAATAGTAACGTCATTAGTTTGCTGTCACGCATGAAAATTTAACCACATTCGATGAAAACCACATTAACCATCTAAATAGCTTGGGGAACCCATTCGCATTCACTCCCCAGTCCAAGGCGTAGCCTCGACACCAGTAACGTAGGAATGCTGTAGAAGCTTGGGTAAGTTGGTGTGACATTGTTTTTCAGCAGCGCAGGGGACAAACGACGAGACAAGTGCAGAGAGACGGCGCCATGTATGCACACTTGTCTGTTCTTTTATCCCTTGCGCTGTTTAAAAAGAACGTAGGGACGGGCAGCGTAAATAAACAAAATATAATGCAGTATACGTGTGTAAAAGTGATTTATTTTATTTTTCATCAGTTCGTTGTATCTTTACAACGTCAAAAGGACGACAATACGTAAACGCACAGAGCTGCCCTCGTTTCAGGCTGCCCCAGCGGGTACGGGGCCATGTTATAGTAGTCTTGTAGCACGTGAAGAGCAGTTCGCACGCTCAGGGGTTGCGCTGCGGTGGGCTGCCCAACGATGGAGAGCGATACGACCGCAGCCACAATTGAAATGTAACCTAAAAAATTGCCGTTGGCCCAGCTCTGTTAGGCCATAATATGCGTAGCGAAAGCGGGGCGGCCTCTGCATCGGAAGAGTGCATTCACTAGATGCGTCTTTATTCATCATTAAGTCTTGTGCCGTCGTGGCGCAGTGGTAGAGTTCCTCCGCCTCAAACGCCTGAGGCCCCGGCTCGATTGCCAGCCTCGCCACAGGTTTTTTTTTTCTTATTCAGTGAATGTGCTTCAGGGGCTTCAGTGGCTTGTTAGCGTTGTTACGTTGTTAGCGGTTAAGATCAGGCTCTGCTAAGGCGCGTTTATACTCCGACGTAACGCGCTCGCGAGCGCTGCACGGCGACGTCACGTCCGCCTAAGCGAGACCCTCTATACTCCGACTGCGCTTGACCGCTGTCGCGTTCAGGGGCTTCGGCGCACTCTGTCCGCACTGACAGAGACTTCGGGCCTGTCTCTATTTCGCACCGAGTGCGCCAGCCGCCGCCGGCCCGGCCAAACCGGTTCGGCTCCGCGGCGAGGCGCGCGGTGTGACGTCATGCCAGGTGGCGCGGCGAGCGCGCGGCAGCTAAAGTCACCATCGCGTTTTCCGCAATTGAATTTAGCTGCACATCGATTTTGGCCAAAATCGGCCGAGGTCAAATTTAAAGGGTGGCTGGGCCAAATATCGGAATGGTCCGGGTCAAATTTGGAGGTCACCATCGTGTTCGCTGTAGTGAAATTAGGTTGGACATAGGTTTTCGCCCATATCAGCCATTATCAAATTTTCCTCCTTACATACCTTCTAATGTACGAGTGACATATCCGATCACAGAGCCGCGGACACATTTTCGTTCCTTGAGTCTTGAAAGTTCTCAGTCCTAATAATTGCAGCCTTTTTTCGCCTAATTAACAAGTGAACAACAGCATGCTTCATTCATTGCTGCAAAGGCACGCACAGTTCGCAAAGCCTAATTTATTCTGTGTAAAAGGCACAGAGCGCGGCCGTGGCTTCAGCTGCGCTGGACCATATATGGCGGCGGGTCGGCGGCTCCGGCGATCGTTGCGGTACTTTTCCAGTTCCAGTGACTTTAGCGGCATCGGCCCAGCTGCGGTGGTTGCTAGGCAACGGTACAGTGCTCTAGAATATGGGTAGTGGGTTCAGGAGCCGGCGCGCTCCATGCTATGCGGTGAGGCGGCGAGTGCCGACAGGTACCGACAGGTGGCACTGTTGTAGCGGGGGCACTGTTGTAGCTGTCGTGCTCGTGACACCGTCGGAGGCGGACGCTTTTTTTCGGAGCTCCAGCGACTACGTCTGAAGCTAAGTGCCTTTTGGTTTTTGCGCTTGTACATGCTTTCGGGCAGTAGTTTTAAACCGAGTTAAGGGTAGAAAGGCTAGCGGAAGTGTGTGTGCCGAAGGTTTTTGCGTAGAAATTTTGGAAGGCTTTTACCTTGCGTATTGCTGAAAGTTTTTGGTGTAGGATTTTTGGCGGGCGTTTACGTTGCGTAGTGCCGAAGGTTTTTGTGTAGGAATTTTGGTGGGCTTTTACGTTGTGTAGTGCCGAAGGTTTTTTGTGTAGGAATTTTGGCGGGCTTTTACGTTGCGCAGTGCCGAAGGTTTTTGTGCAGGATTTTTAGCGGGCTCTTACGTTGACTAGTGCCGAAGCTTTCTTCTGTAGGAATTTTGGCGGGCTTTTACGTTGCGTAGTGCCGACGTTTTGTGCAGGAGTTTTAGCGGGCTCTTACGTTGACTAGTGCCGAAGGTTTCTTCTCTAGGAATTTTGGCGGGCTTTTACGTTGCGTAGTGCCGACGTTTTGTGTAATATTCTTGGCGGGTTTTTACGCATAGGAATTTTGGCGGGCTTTCACAAGGCGTAGTCGGCCGGACGATGGGTCGGCAAGCTAGGAAAGTTAAGGAGGACAAGGACGGGGAGTTAGTACAGTGCCAGGAGTGCGACCGTTGGTGTTACTTAGATGAGACAGGGTTCGGGAGCTTAGCCGAGGCGGGTGAGGCTAGCTTCGTGTGTAAGATGTGCAAGCGGTTTGGGGACGCCGTTCATGCGTTAAAAGGGGAATGGGAAGCTGGGTTTAATGCACTTAATGCGGACCGGCAGGTCGAACGAGAGGATCGGATTAAGCTGGAAGCTCAGGTCGCCGATTTGATTAAAAAGGAGGAGAATAATGCCGCCCTGTTGAAGCGAATGGTGGGCGAGATTAAAGAAGAGCGGGAAAAGCGGACCCAGCTAGAAAAACAGGTTGAAGCGCTCAGGTCGCGGCCGGCTGGGCACCCCAGTTCGGAGAAGTGTCAGGTGGAGGACGAGGCTCGTCGATCGTACAGTGCTGTAGTGCAGCGAGCATTGAGTGAGAAAAATGCGAACGAAATGAAAAAGGTTAAAGCGGGCATGGAAACTCGCGACAATAGCGTACAGCGGCAGGAGAGTCAGCTAGAGCGATCCGGAGGCCAACAGATGGAATTAGGAAGCGAACGTTTGGGGCACAGGAGAGTTCTGGTGGTCGGGGACTCGAATGTAGCGAGGGTTGAGGGAGGCGTTCTGACGGCAGTGAAGGCAGACAGGAGGGTGCAGGTGGAGGCTCAGTCGGGAAAGTGCATGGTGGATGCAATGGCCAGAGCCCGGGAGGTGGTGGTGGGTAGCATGGATGGCGAACACCTTGTGGTCATCCATGCTGGTCTCAATGATGTACTGCAGGGGAGGAGCCAGAATCTTGAGACGCAGTTGGAGGGGGGGATGCGTAGGCTTAGAGAGGCCTCTGAGAGTGTGCATGTGACCATATGCACAATCCCAGAGGTCCAGAGGCAGGCTCGCGAAACGGAAAGGAGGGTCGTGGAGACTAATCGGGTAATTAGGCTATTGAGTCGACGACTAAGATACGGGGTGATGGAGGTCAACAGGGAAGTGTACGAGGTTAGGCCCCACCCTTTTGCACAGGATGGCATCCACTACGGTGGTGCCACTGGTAAGAAGGTGGGAAGTAGGATAGGTCGCCAGGCAACAGCTTTTTTGGGGGGACCCAGAGCTCTGAAGGAACCAGTGTAGAGAAGGAAGAATTAAGATCAAACGGACAATGGAACCATAGGGGAAGAAAGAGACGCAAGCGCCAGGGCCAAGTTAATTCAGATATAGGTTTCATTAACATGCAAGGTGGCAGGAATAGACTGAAATGGGAGGAAATAGAAGAACAGTTAAGACAGGAGGAATTAATGGTATATGGTTTAGCGGAAACACATCTTAGAGACATGGAGCAACCACCCTGTAACCCAGACTACGCATGGGAATATTGCAATAGAACAGAGGGCAGCAGAAAGGGAGGTGGAATTGGGGCATTCATTCATAAAAGTATGAATTTTCAAAGGGTTAGACTGGGATGCAGGGAACATTTATGGCTAAAAGGAACAGTGGCAGGCAAGCAAACACTCCTTGGCTTTGTATACCTGTGGACAGGGGTTAATGCCAAAGAGGAAAACAGGAAAATGTTAGAATGTATTGCAAGCGACATTGATGAGCTAGGAGGACAGGGCGAGATAATTATATTAGGCGACATGAATGCACACATAGAAGACCTGGATGGGTACACGGATTCGACAGGAAGCATGCTGCAGGACATGTGTGACAGGCATGATTTAGTTGTATGCAACAGCACCGAGAAGTGTGAAGGGCTCATAACATAGGAGGCGGGGAGTCTGCACTCGACGATAGATTATGCACTAATGTCACAGAGGATGTATAACAGATTAGGGGTAATGAGCATAGATGAAGATGGTTCCAGAAGTCTAGGTAGTGACCACAAGCGTATCAAGTTGAGCTTCAGAAGAAAAAGCAATGTAGGACTGAATCAAGATAAACAATCAGGGGGAAATTTTTACTCAGAAAAGCAATTGGAAGTAGCAGCCAAACAAATCGAGAAAGTAATTTTTGAGGATACTGAAACAGAATGGACTTATACCAAATTAACTCGATTACTGGAGCTAGACCTAGCTAAGGTGGGAGTAAAGCTAAAAGGGAAAAGATGCAAACCCAAGAGTTGGTGGGATGAGGAGGTCAAGAGGGCAATAGAAAAGCGCAAGGAAGCATCCAGGGAACACAGATATTCCAAGAAGAGGGGGGAACCAAAACCCGAAGTAGACAGAGAATGGGATACCTTCATAAAGTGTAGAAGGGACGCATCCTATTTGATTAATGAGAAAATTAGAAGAAAGGGTGCCCAATGGATGTCAAAAGTAAATAAGAAGGATAGAAAGCAGCCCAAAAATTCTGGAAGCATCTAAATGCAATGAGTAATAAAACTAGGCTAGAACAAAGGTTTATTGTTACAGATGAGGGCATTCGACTAGAAGGGGATGAAGCAATAAAACACATAGGAACAAGGATGACGGAAAAATTTTCAGCAAAGCACGTGGTACATAATTTATCGAAGGAGGATAGACCGGTTACAGCAATAGCTTCACTTGAGCAAGGAGAGTGGGAAAGGGCAGAGAAGAAGGTTCCTAGTGGCACATCAACAGGACCAGATGGTATCCCGATTATGTTGATAAAGAAGTTAGGACCAAAATCCAAGCAAACATTAATACAGGTAGTGAACAAAATGATAGTGGATGAGAAAGTCCCCGATGAATGGCGATTAAGTAGAATGAACATGATATATAAGGGAAAGGGGGACAAAGCAGACGTAAGTAACTATCGCCCCATAACAGTGACGTCTGTGGTTTACAGGGTGGTGATGCAAATTATAAAGGATAGACTGCAGGCTTGGGTGGAGAACGAGGGGGTGCTAGGGGAACTACAGAATGGGTTCCGGAAACAAAGGAGGTTGGAGGACAATCTATTTTCATTGACACAGTGTATAGAAATTGCGGAAAAGGAACATAGGCCCTTATTGCTAGCATTTCTGGATATTAGGGGAGCCTATGACAACGTTACTCAGGAGCATTTGTGGGACATATTGGGCACATTGAATGTGGAAAATGGAGTAATTAATCTTTTAAAAGATATATATAGAGGTAACAGAGTGCTCATAAAATGGGAAAAAAATGTATCAGGGCCTGTAGAGATACAGCGGGGGCTTAGACAAGGATGTCCTCTGTCCCCTTTGTTGTTCATGTTGTACCTGCAAGGTTTGGAGGCCAAGCTAGAGGGGAGCGGACTAGGTTTCAACCTATCTTTTTTCAAGCAAGGGGAATTGATTAAACAGACATTACCGGGACTAATATATGCGGACGATATAGTGATAATGGCTGACAACAAGGAAGACCTGCAGAAGTTGTTAGACATATGCAGTACAGAGGGAGATAGATTAGGCTTCAAGTATAGTAAGGAAAAATCTGCAGTCATGACATTTAATGAAGAGGGCGGCGAGCATAGAATACAGGAGTTCGTGCTAAAGGTAGTGAATGAGTACAAGTATCTTGGGGTGTGGATAAATAACAGTGTTGAGTATCTGACAGAGCATGAAAAATATGTAATGAATAAAGCTAGTAGGAATGCAGCTGTCATGAAAAATAGGGCACTGTGGAATTACAATAGGTATGAGGTGGTAAGAGGGATCTGGAAAGGGGTGATGGTCCCTAGCCTGACCTTCGGGAATGCGGTCCTGTGTATGAGGCCAGATGTTCAAGCAAGGCTGGAAATTAGGCAACGGGGAGTAGGGAGGTTAGCTTTGGGAGCACATGGCAATACACCAAATCAGGGGGTACAGGGTGATATGGGATGGGCGTCTTTCGAGAGCAGAGAGGCTAGCAGTAAGATAGCATTTGAGGAACGATTGAGAGGGATGGAGGAAAAGCGGTGGGCTAGGAAAGTTTTCAGATACCTGTATATAAAGAATGTTGACACGAAATGGAGAAAGCGAACTAGAAAATTGACAAGCAAATATCTGGACAGCAGTAAGGGGGCAAATCAGCAATTATCGGTTAAGAAAAAGGTTAAAGGAACAGAGAGAGCTTTGTGGAAAACAGGGATGCTGACGAAATCGGCACTAGAAACATACCGGACCTTTAAACAGGGAATTGTCAAAGAAAATATCTATGATAATTGTAGGGGAAGTTCTTTGTTGTTTGAGGCCAGGACTGGAGTTTTGCGGACTAAGAAGTATAGAGTCAGGTACCAGGAGATAGACACTTTGTGCATTGCATGCGGAGAGGAGGAGGAAACGGCTGAACACTTGATACTTTTCTGTAAAGGGCTTCACCCTACAGTGGAAGGCAGCGGGGCTGACTTACCCAAGGCATTGGGGTTTAGGGATAGTGAAGGGAAAGTGGATTTTAAGAGGTTAGAAGTAACCAAGCGAAGGTTATCTGATTGGTGGCTAAAAGCAAGACAGGAGTAAAATTTCACAAGACATGGCTAGGTGGCTTGAGCCACCGCCCGATGTAAAGGGTTCAGCCGTATCCATCCATCCATCCATCCATCCATCCATCCTGTAGGTTCGGCGCGCCCGCGCGCGCGGCTAGCAGTCCTGCCAAGCTGCCTGCAGCTATTTGTTGCTTTTTGTGCTGTGCATTTTTCCTCTTTGTGAGTTCGTGGCGTTAAGACTACGGTCATGCCGAATCGTCGGCGTCAGCGGCATTGTTTTTCTCCCGGTTGCAATACGGGATACCAGTGGACGAAAGGCGATCGGCCGTCGCTCTTCGCTGTGCCAAAGGATGAGAACCGACGCAAGCAGTGAGAACGCAACTTTCACCGAAAAGATAAGGTTTTGGACGAAACCTGCTCGGTGTGCGAGCTACATTTCGAGCCAACATGCATTGTGAGGGACTTTATACACATCGTTGAGGGCAAATAAGTCCGCATCCAGCGTGGAAAGCCGGAACTTTTACTCGATGCGGTGCCAACTTTGCTGCCGAACGCGCCGAGCTCTCTGTCAAAGAAAACAACGCTACAGAGGCCACCTAGAAAGAGGAAACGCACAAGTACATATCCTAATGAAGCGAAAAGACCACAAAGTAATGATTCGAACGTTAACAAGGAATCGGGGTGTCCGGACATTGACACTGAGAGTAGCGTGTTGGCGAACGACCAAGACCCTTGTGAAGTTGACGAAGCATCTGTGCCGGACGATGTTTCTAAGCTCGATGTTCCTTCAGACTATTGGAGCTGCCATCACCCATTACCAGTGTGATTGTAGCGCGTGGATCATTTATATATGTATTCTCTGTTCGACGGGTAAACGGGTATTCTGTGTTCGACGACCGGCGAATACGTTTTTAGCTATCGCCAACGCCGAGTAGATTTGCGGGCGCAAGTCAGCCCAATAGAGAGTTCATACGAGTGCTACACCTTCCTGCCAATTCATTTGTTGTCTGCGGCATTGTCACCACACGTGACATTATAGCACTGACAGCAATAGCATTTGTTGACGACTGCTGGACATGTTAACCTCAATTTTCATTTCTAACTTTTCTGCATTTCTGCGTTCTTGCTCCTATGCTTATTTAATGTATCGTTGCGACAGCAACGTAATTTGGTTATTGTACCATATGGTGTCCTATGTCTGCACTAAAGTTCGCTTTTCGCTTTTCCAGAACTGTCAGCAGTCTCATAAGGATCATGACGTCTCGGTTCACAGCGCAAGCATTGCGTCCAGGCTCTAATAGAGTAGAGCAAATCTAGGACTTCCTGCAGGTGTTATCACACTGGGAAACACGTGCAAATGGTGCAGGATTCATAAGTTTGTCAACAGCAGTTGACTTCAAGGTAACACTTTCTTCCACCCTCTAACTATAGGACTTCCTGAGTACGCAGGGCTTTAAGTATTTAATGACATTGCGCTTGAGCCAGGATCCGTTCGAGAACTTTTTCGGTATTGTTAGGCAGTCCTGTGGATCTAACGATCACCTTACACCAACCCAATTTTTTATTGTAGTGAATTGTCTTTCGTTTTACAATCTAGCGCGCGTAGTGAGATCAGGCAACGCCGACAGCAATGAGCCACTTAGTTCCTTGCTGGACGCATATGATGCCAAAACTGCAGAGGAATTAAGTCATTGACAAACTCATAGAGTCGGGCAATCTCTAATTGGCTGAAGCCAAACTACACCAAATATCTCCAGATCACAGCGGCTTTGTTATTGAAAACATCGATGACCGGCTAATGAACTGCATGGCAGGTTATGTAGCGCGCAAGTTCATTGCACCCAGTGACTGTGTCGAATGCAAAAACTTGCTTCTACAGAAGCCAAATGAGGAAGCCAGGACAGTGAGTTTACGAGTTTACTGCAATTTGTGACAAAGGAGGGTTGCTCTGCCCGTCCGGTGTGCATTTTTTGACGGTGAGAAGGCTGAAAGACCTTTTCAGAATTGTTTTTATTCAGGAAAAGCTGTGCAGTAACAGCATAGTAGATGTTATGGTGCTGGGCAAATCTCAGATTTCATGTGGTCTAGGGTGCAGCCAGCACTCAGAAGCTCTCACAGTCAGCATTGTCAAGTTTTATGTTTTGAGAAGGCTGCATTCTTATGTTAAAGCAATCAATGAGTCGCGAGAAGCTCTGCAGGAAAAAGAAGCTTCATGTCAAGATTGGCAAGTGCTCATAGTCGCGCGGCTAAATGTATTGTACAAACAAAAAAAACACAGCATTTATTTGAGAAATTCAACAGTATGTTTCACACTGTGCATAGTTGGAGCGCTGCAATAAAAGAGTGCTTAGTTTTATAAAAGATATGTTGTCTTGTCTTGCATTCATCAGTTTTGATACATCGGCGACGATTGACCCTTCGTTTTGAAGAACAAAAATGCATGCATCAGAACAACAATTAAAACAGGGGCATGCATACCACACTTAAAATTATCGCATTCGCATATAGTTCGCAGCACACAGATCGGGCTCTAAGTGAAGCGTTTTTTTTATTCCAATTTCTTGTTGCCCCGCCCTTGTACTAAAATACTTCCGATGGCTCAAGCGGGAGTACGCTCGGCCACGTTTGCCGACAGCTTCGAGTTGGCCGCTGGATAACCCCGATGATCGATAGAATGTTTACTCCTATCCCTTTACTCAGCCTTTCCTATAGGCGGCGATAATACTAGTATGCACTAAAGTTGAAATATGGGAGCCGTACCTGCAAAAGGGCACGATCAGCGTTGCGGAGCATTAACGGGGCCTCTCGTCCGCACCACCGCGCTATGGGCTGTTGGCTACTACTACATCTAATTCTCTTGATTCGCCGACAATATCTGTGTACAGCTTCATCTATCGGTAGGACCTGTTTTAAAAGACAGAGCCTTGTTTATTTCTCCCACGATTCTATGCACAGCGCGCAGCCAAGGCGCGGCGCGCCGCATTTCATACAGCCATGCTCTGGTGGCGCCATCTCGTAACGTCGACACAAGCCGCCTCACCGGCGACCGCTCCCTGAACCCACTACCCATATTCTAGAGCACTGTAGCAACGGCTCAAGGTCTGTCTCTGCCTCCTCGGAGCACCGCCACAGCGAAATCGCAAGTTCACGGCCAGTGAAGCTTTCGATTTAAAACCGTGCGCAGTGCACGGAGGAAGAAACCTATGCTCTTACAGGCCAGAATCCAGAGCCGCTCTCGGGCGCGGCAATTTTCCGCCGACTGGCGCGCCGCGGTGCGGGAGATTCACTGGGGACTGCGGGGCTGCGGCAGCTTTGCGGCCATGGCTGCATATTGTCTTGAATTACTGCCCTGCGGGCGCTAAAAAAAACACTCTCCAGCATACTTCCACACCATGGTTGTATTGCACGAAGGCTTTGCGTTATCAAAAATATAAAATGGATGTGTCAATCTTGACATTTAGTCCGGCATTACGTTAACTGTGCCGCCGCTTAGCACGCGCTCGCGCTTTTATCGCTACCGTCTTAGTGCACCATCCCAGATAACACTTTTTTGGTCACTATCAAGCGTTATGTGCACAGCTAGGATGCAATTTCAAGTCCCATGAGCTCTTAATCCTTCCTGGCGGCCATAAAGCACCCACCACAAATAGGGCTTTCTTTTCTCCAGCAACGTGGTGCACCAGTTACATCAACAAATGATCGTTGTGAGCTCAACTGAGTCACGTTTATTTTATTCGAAAGCTCTCGGCGCGTGCAACAGCGTCGCGTAGCCACTTGGCCAAGTGTCATAGAATGTAATAAAATCGTGCATATATTTCTGTAATTCAGGCAGGTACTACCACCAGAGAGATACCACGATCAGCCCTTTACCCCGCCGACCCCTCTGAGATACATGCTGAAATAGCAAGCTAAATTATTAGCGGTCGTGCCTAAATCCCTGTGCACGAAATGTGTTCAACAGGAACAATAGCAAGCTGAGCGCACGGATGTCGAAGACATACTGATGATCGAAAACACGCGCTTCGCCTGGACAACCTTCGGTCTGCAGCTGGCCGATCCGGTTACCGCTTGCACATGCATATTACATACATACATATTTTATTTTTCCAGAAATTTGAAAGGTCTCCTGAGCTAAAAGTTATGAGCTTTATTAGGCCCAGGAGACAAAATACATGGCAATACCGTGTTTAAAAAAAGAGGGAAATAAGCATTCACCCAAGAAGTTCACAAAAGAAATTGATGTATACTATTTCTATAGCATACACACAGCATTTAGCTTACATGATGCATATCACAAAAAGAGATCTCACAGAAAGCAAAACAACAACAAAAGAGTAATAACATCAATGAGCAATTCAATATGAAATATCGCTAACAGAGCCAAAATAGCAGTAGAAATCATATATTAGCAAAATAGGAATGCAGCTGCTTTGTACTGTATTCATGAGCAGAATAGTAATTGTTGAGCGCTACAGAAAGGTAATGAGTCAAGGGCTGATGTTTATAGAAAGTGTGAAGACGCGGGATCGCCCATTCTTCTGTGTTTCTTGTGTTTATGTTTGAATTTCTAATGCGCTGTTTTAAAGACGCCAACAATGCTATAGTGCTTTTTAGTTGTGGGGAGGAGTAGCCGGCTGCCTGTAATAAACTAAAGTCGCATAGGTTATCAATGGCAATAATGTTAAGAGATGAAAAGCATTCTTTACAAGATGACATAGGTGTAATATTTGCTATGCAAAGGACAATCTTCTTCTGAATAACTGCAAGCTTGTTTAAATTAGATGTCGTGGTTGTGCTGCAAACTAAACAACAATATGTTAAGTGAGAGTTAAAGAGGGCATTATATATTTGAACTTGATTTATAATGGAAGCAACCTACGACCGCGTGACACTACACCAGCGATTGAGGAAAGTTTTATAGAAAGGTTTTTATGTGCACGTCCCAGCTTAATGTTGAAGAGAAATGAACACCGAGAATTTTATAATGATCGACAATCAACTACCTGACCTCCTAACATAACTTCACTCGGTAAAACTGATTTATTTCTTAGAACGAAACATAACAGCCATTGTCTTAGCTGGGTTTATATTTATTCGATTAAGCTTTGACCAAGCAGACAACTGTTCAAGCACCTGATTACATTTTATTATCATACGTTGAATATTGAATCAGCATTGTGCTGTCGTCGACATACATAATTAACTGAACTGTATTATTTATGTGTACTATATTGTTCGCATATAAATTAAATAGAAGAGGATCTAATACACTGCCTTGCCGAACACCACATGAAATGGACAAGAATGACGACATGTTACCCTTGATAATTACACAGTGTTGCCTTTCCTGCAGGTAATATTTCGGAAGCGTTAAGCAGTTTCCACGAATTCCATAAGCCTGCAAGTTAGTGAAAAGAATGGTGCGATTAAAAGAGTCGGAAGCCTTACTGTAATCAATAAATATTAAAAGTGTAAGCATCGGTTTTTCAATATATTCTAGCATAATTTCTTTTCGAGTCAACAGAGCTGTCTCCATTGATCTGTCTTACCGTAAACCAATGTGTGAATTTGTGTAATGTCCTATCTTCGAGCAACTTATTTATGCGAGAGAAAATTATCTTTTCTATGCCCTTTGAAAAATCTGCAGACTGTGCGAGGTAGCAGTGGACCCCCGAATCCTTCTCGCCCATTCCCACGATTGCCTCCGCGTGCTATGTGCTGTGTCATTCTTCCAATCTGTACCACGTGTTGAATTGGCTGCCGACTGGTGGAAGGGCAGAGCCTTGGAATATTTAACAGGCGACCTGAGCGAAAACGATTGCTCTGGGCCCTGACGACAAGGCTTATCCAGTCGCTCGACGCTATAAACTTTTAACATTTGACACTGTTTGCCCTTTTGTAAATTATGTAAATTATGTAATTATGTAAAAGTTTCTTCAAATTGCCAGTAAACACACTCTTTTTCGTTTTCCCTAACTTCAAGTTTCATATTTCCTCAGCCCGAAGACTCGGACACGCTACCCGAAGGCGCCCGGGTTCGAGTGAGCCCCTGCACCACGAAAACTGGTGACCAGCGGTGAGATCGGTACATACAAGCGGCAACAACGGTCGGCCAACGAGAGAGCAGCTGTCTCAGGACATGATCACATGTTTGGGCGAGTGCTTGACTATCCTCTTATGTGGACCAGATTCTAAACGACGGTTAAAATTTAGAACTGGTAGAGACCTGTGCTTAAATCATCGAGGGTTGGTATTTTTGCATAGTTGTTTTGGAAATAGCCTAGACTCAGAACTGTAGTGGACCTACATAAGCTGCAGAAGCCGGACCTGTTGCTGTTGTTTGAGGAATTGGGGATCGATACAAAAGGGTTTGGCACGAAAACCCATGATTATTCAGGCAATCACTGATTTGGGGGCAGATGATCAGGAGCTCAGTGAGGCGTGGAACTTCATAGAACAAAAAAAGGAAGAGCTGCTCAGACAGCAGAAAAGGCGTGAGCGTGAAAGAAAGGATGAAGTAAAAAACAGGAACGGGAGATAGAGCTCCGTAAGTCAGAAGTGGAGTTGAGTATGAGGTCGGGCAATTGTCCCCAGCAAGCGGTACCCCTTCTCAACAAGGAGGCAGAGTTCAAGATGTCTAGGAACATGCAGCCATATGTGGTATCGGCGTATCTGTCTGTACCGAGCAAATTTTGAACGAACGTGCGACAAACTGTCCTTCAGTCTATAGCCTTGGTATCAAAGGCTACTGACTGTTCTGCCCTGGGAGGCATCGGAGGTTGTCGCGCGGTTCAGCAAGGAGGGCGCGGACAACTACGAGAAGGTCAAGGCTTGCCTTCTACGAAAGTAGACTTAGCGCCGAAGCGTTCACGCAGTGATTTCGGGGAGCTAAGAGGTCGAGGGACTAGAGCTATCCCAATTTTTTTTGCACAAGCTGCAAGTTAACTTGGTCGAATGGTTTAAGGGCACGAGGCCCTATAGTGACCGGGACGCTCTAGTGGAGAGCATTTGTCGGAGCAGTTTTACAACTGCCTCCCTGAAGAGGAAAGGAATTGGCTACAGGACCGGGACAACGTAACGTCTGCGACAAAAGCGGCCGAACTCATTGAGGAGTACGCTTCGCGCCGGCAGTTTAGCAACAACACTAGAGTTTATAGGCCCCATAATTTCAGTAGATGTGGGAATTATTGTCACGAGAGGAACTTTGGGACCTCTACAGTCTAGAAAGACGAAAGAAAGGTTCCTTCCGATAAACATCAAAGAAAGGAAGACAATGAGAAGGGTGCAAAAGTGGTCAAAGCGCAGAAAGAAAAAGTCGCCTTTGAGGATAGGAGGCCGCTCACTTGCTACAGATGCAATGAGCTGGGTCACATAGCAGTGAACTGTCAAAAAGAAAAGGTTGCGCTCCCGTATGTCACTAACTGCGATGAAAACATGAAGCTGTTGCAACCTCACACGCATAGCCTGGTAGTGAACGGGAAGCAAGTCAGCTGCAACGATGGATGTTGTCCATCTGTCGTACGTGTCACCATCCGATTGCACAGGGCAATGTGTATGTATCCGACAGGCAGTGGGAGAACAAAGCGTGTGCTTGCCTATCGCGACAGTGGTAATTGAGGGCCCTTTCGGTACGCTTACAACCGAAGCCGCAGTTTCATGAAAACTACCTAATTGCTACAAGGATATTCGTGGAGTGGAGCGAGACCAATTAGTCGTTCCCCAGAAGTACCGTCAAGACATACTGCGACTTTCCCATGGCAATTCGTGGTCATGCCAACTGAGAACCAAGAAAACAAAGCAGAGGATTTTACAGGAATAATATTGGTCTCGATGTTTTAAGGACATGGAGCGTTTTGTAAGATCGTGCAACACATGTCAGCGGGTCGGAAAGGCGCGAGATAAGCGGAAAGCGCCGATGGTTTTAGTACCGATCATTGCTGAGCCATTTCAACGCTTGGTGACCGATATAGTTGGGGAACTTCCCTTGGCATAAGAGAGTTTTAGTTTCACGTACGTAGAAGCTTCACGTACGTAGAGATCTTACGTGTGACCAGTGCGCATGCGCAGAACGCAAAGGGTATGCGCGATTCGGATTTTTACGTTGCGGCCTTTGCGTTGCTTGCGTACATAGCGTTGACAAACATGGCGGCGCCCTGCGCGCCGCTTCACAGCGATAACAGCTTCGTCGCTAATCCCTCGAAACGATATCGTGTTCTAAACTGCTGTATTCGCCTTCGATTTGCCCGTTGTTACCCTCGCATAAGGTTTCAAACGACAAATAGCTTTTGTTTTTCAGAGAGAAGGGCGATTTTTCAGCTGCTAAGCCTGACGAAGTAGCGCTGGTCGTCGTCATAGCTACGGTCTCGCGAGATCTCGAACTGAGAGAGCCCCAAACCAGCCAAACACGAGGACAGACCGAATGGCTTGGCTTAAAGACTTGTCTTGGATGATTTAAGCTACAACCATAATAATAATAATAATAGGTTTTTGGTGGAAAGGAAATGGCGCAGTGTCTGTCTCATATATCGTTGGACACCTGAACCGCGCCGTAAGGGAAGGGATAAAGGAGGGAGCGAGAGAGGAACAAATAGGTCCGTAGTGGAGGGCTCCGGAATAATTTCGACCACCTGGGGATCTTTAACGTGCACTGACATCGCACAGCACACGGGCGCCTTAGCGTTTTTCCTCCATAAAAACGCAGCCGCCGCGGTCGGGTTCGAACCCGGGAACTCCGGATCAGTAGTCGAGCGCCCTAACCACTGAGCCACCGCGGCGGGTAAGCTACAACCAGCGTCTGTGTTTCTTAGTAGATGGCGCTAGGAGTAACGCGCGGCGTGCGTCGCGTACGTGTAACTATAAGGGTTTCAAACGACCTGCGTGCAGGCTACGTAGACTTCTCACGTTTGCGTACGTGAACCCTCTACATACGGGAAACTAAAACTCTCTATAATCAAGGTGCCGTTATATCCTCACCATGCCTGCCACAAAGTTTCCAGAGGTTGTTGCGCTGCGTGAGGTGACATCATAGAGTGTTATGAATTCACTGTTATCAGTGCTTGCCCCAGTTGGATTTCCTTCCCAGATCCAAAGTTATCAGGGTAGTGTATTTACTAGTGTCATCACCTACCTCAATTCTAGAGCGGTGCGGCATTAAAAAAATGCTATGCTCAATCCATCATCCGCAGAGCAACAGCGTAGAAAGGTGGCATTCTGTTCTAAAACGCGTCCTTAGGGCATTGTGCTATGAAAACAAGCGCGACTGGAACCCATGCCTACCTGCAGCACTTTTCGCTTTACGGTCAGTGCCACATGAATCCACTGAATTTAGCCCCGCCGAGTTGGTGTAAGAAAGGTCACTGCGCTCACCTCTACGAATGGTACGCGAAGCCTGGGGAGGGAGCGGAGAGGACACAACAGTAGTGGAGTTCATGTTGAGTCTACTAGACCATCGACATAAAAGAACTCGTGGATGCCAGCATGAAGTCAGCCCAGACTCGTTCTAAGGTTTACTGTGATCGGACAGCCCGCCAGCGGACGTTTTGTATCGGTGACAAGGTAATGTTGCTGAGAGCTTCAAGGCAGAATAGACTCGAAGTACAGTGGGAAGGGCCTGCTGAAGTAACTATCAAGCTCTCTAGCACCAACTACATGGTGAATACCTGAGGAAAGCATAAAGAAGTGCGCATTTACCATTGCAACCTAATGAAGCCTTACGTGCAGAGAGACGCCGCGATAAATCTAACGCTGAACTCCTTGAGCGAATGGAAGACAACCTTATCTGTCTAAGCGAAGAGGAAAGCAGCACGCAAGAACTCCTCACGAGGACTAAGCGGAGAGGAGAACTAAAATGATCTCAGTGGTCTGATCTCGGCGAACTGATAGCAGAGTTTGATGACTGCTTCGTATATAGGCCAGCAGAACTGATATGATTGAGCATGATATTGAGCTAACTTTCGAGGAGCCAGTGCTGTCAAGGTGCTATCGACTCCCTCCAAGGCAGAGAGATATCTTTGACAGGGAGGTAAAACGCATGCAGGAATTATGAGTAATCGAGCACTCCGAAAGCGAACAAGCTTCGCCTATGATCTTGGTGGAAGCTCCGGGTAAAGAGCCAAGGCCTGTAGTATATTACCGGAAGTTAAATGCTGTCACCAAGGATGAAGTGTATCCTATCTCCAATATCGAAGAGGGAGTGGAACAGGTCAGTCGAGCAGCCTATGTAACTACACTAGACCTTACTCGAGGGTACTGAGAAGTACCGCTCTCTGAGCACGCCAGTAGGTATGCAGCTTTCGTTACTTCAACGGGAAGCTATCAACCAACAATGGTAAGCTTCGGTCCCAGAAATGCTCCATTTAGTTTTTCCGGCCTAATGGACAGGGTTCTAAGCGGCTGTGAAGCATTTGCGGTGCCCTACTTGCCCCCTGTCTACAGAAACAGATTATCAGGCATTATTAGGACTTACGGGATATTACAATCACTATATCCGTGATTATTCCGCTTTGGCAAGTCTATAAGAGTGCGGTGAGGGGCTAGGTGGTACGACATTATCGAAAATATGAATAACTGCGCAAAAATGACGGGACAAGAGAGAAGAAACAAAGAAACACACGAGACAAGCGCAGACTAACAACTTGTTTATTGCACCAACGCCTCCTTCCTTCGACAACAAAGCGCATGCGCACCAACCGCAAAGACAAAAGCCATAATCATCACGCCAAACCAAGAAACTCCAACTCCTTGCGGTACAGGCGTATGGAAGCCTCGCTAACACATTTGTCAGGCCCTAATCTCGCAATTTCTAAGGCTTCGATAACTTCACGTTCTTTCTTATCCCTCGCGCGTCCGATAATCTTAGTGCTGCCGAAAAGTGGAGTGCGATCTTTATCGTCATGCTTGCAGATCTTGCAATGGCTAGGCAGATGCTGCCCTCTAGACCAGCTAAGGAAATTGGCATGCTCTAATAATCTAATGTTGATGCATCGGCCAGTTTGCCCTACGTACCACCTTACACAGCTCAGCGGAATCTCATAGATTACATTCACTCTGCATTGCACAAACTTGTTCCTGTGGTTCATGCTACACTCAATCTTCTTTTGCCTATCTGGTATAACCAAATTGCACAAACGCGACAGCTGACATTGTAGGGTACCGCAGATGGAACAGGATTCACCGCTGCTGGCTTTATGACTTCATGCAAACCATGGCTCTATAGCATATCCACCCAACCAGGTGCGGCTGCCTTTCCCTCTCAGCGCCTTCCTCTCTTTATCTAGATAAAAAAATCAATGGAGTACAGTCAAAAGAATACAGGCAAGAGAATTCACATAAAAGTTGAACAATACACATATGTAAAGCAGAAATAACTACTTACAAAACAAACCTGAGGCAACATTATGACATCCGTTTGCCATGTTTTTTTTCTTTTTTGACTGTCACATCATCAGGTCAAGAATTCTTTTTATTTTGAAGGTGGTGTTTTATAGTATTCTGGCATTCTGCTTTGCTAATATGGCATGGAGAATGACCTAGCTTTAGCAAGGTGAACTCGAGTAATATTTTAGTGCTTTTGAAGTGTCTAAACAATTTTTCAAGCCCCTGGTGACAGCTTTCACTGCCCCTAAATTTTAAAAGTAGTACATGGCACCAATGCTATAATTTGTAGAACGTGCAAGTTTTCCGTTTTGTTTTTTTTGTTTAGTTTTTTACAGGAGAAGACATGTCGCTGATGTTTTCAAGAGTGCAAATGCATTTAAGGGTGTGTACTGCGAGTTCGACAGGAGCTACGAAACATGAGCCTGCAACTTTTGTTCCATATTCGAACTCCAATTTATGGATGTTTGAGACAGTATAACTGCATTGTCGGATGGTTTGTAAGTATGCACCAAGTTGCATTTGCTGGTTCACATGAATAAATGTTTGCCGGAGCATGCCTTTTTAATGCTCTTCGCATGTTCTGGGCATTCATAATGCAAAAGAAAAGCCAAGCTATCGTCTCTAGCACATATTGACACCGCCCATTCATCGTCGTCGTTCTACTAGAACCACGAGAGCGCGGAATGCGCGCGCGAGCTGGCCTTAGAAAAAGAAGCCGAAGTGTCTGGCTGCGAATGCTCTGCTTTTGGGACTGCTACTGACGTCCGCTGCAGTCACCTACTTTGACGTATCCAACCGAGCTGTACCACCCGTGACATCTGGTGGAGGGCGCTGGGTAACGCATTCCATGCCTCGGACTCCCCCAGCAAGCAGGGATTCAAGTCCTCGAGGGTCATCTGCCATCGAGGTGACGCCTGTACACCACGGCAGCCGCCGGCTCCAAGGCCTTCAACCCGAGTTTGGGCTTCTGGAGTCTTGCTCAATCCAAGCGGTTCGTTCAGCGCCATCGTCGACGACCGTCCAGCCCGAAATAGGCATGCAGACGACGATTAGTTCACCTTCTGTTGTGCTGCAGCAGCCTCGGGAGCCACCGATCTTCCAAGGTTCTCCAGGCGAAGACCCGGAAGACTGGCTGGAGAAATTTGAACGCGTGGCCCGGTACAACAGATGGGCGGAAGACTCCAAGCTTCAACACGTGTTCTTTTCGCTGGAGGGCGCAGCTCGTACGTGGTTCGAGAACCGGGAGTCGTCCATAACGACGTGGAACGTATTTAAAGACCAGTTCCTGAAGGATTTCACCACGGTGATTCGAAGAGAACGGGCCGATCTGCTCCTTCAGTCCCGAACCCAGCTACCAAATGAAAGCATACTGGTATACTTCGAAGAGATGGCAAAGTTATTTCGTCGAGCTGACCCGGACATGACAGAGCAGAAGAAACTCCGGTACCTTATGCGAGGTGCCAAGGAGCAAATCCTTGCCGGACTGGTTCGCAATCCACCGAGCACGGTCGCAGAGTTTCTGTCGGAGGCTACCACCATGGAAAAGACACTCGATATGCGGTTGCGGCAATACGAGCGTCAACCTTTGGCCATGACTGCGGCAACCACGGACATCAGTAACACCCACATGCTTCGCGAAACCGTACGAGCTATCGTTCGTGAGGAGCTCCAGAAGCTGTTCCCGGCTACGCCGCCTGCGCCAACGGTTACTGCTCTATCCGAGGTTATTCGGGAAGAGGTGCAACAGGCGCTTACAACACCAGCTCCCTTTCAGCCGTCCACAGCCCCCCCCCCCCCCCCCCCCCCGCAAATGACATACGCCGCTGTTGCTCGTCGCGCACAACCGCCGCCGACTCGTCTTCAGGAAACCCCGGCCTCTTTTCGGCCGCCACCACCTGCTCGTCCTGCTCCATCGTATCCCCGTAAAAGTGACATCTGGCGCACTCCCAACTACCGTCCTCTCTGCTATCACTGCGGTGAGCCGGGCCACCTGTACCGCAACTGCAGGTATCGTCAGATGGGCCTGCCGGGGTTCCCTGCAGATGCACCACGTCCGCAGCCTGGGCAGCGACCCAGAGAAATTAACGATTATCTGGCCGAATCTGCCGGTGGGACCCGCAGGTCGCCATCCCCACGTCGTCGGTCTTACGGTGACTTTCCTCGGGGAAGGTCGCCAAGCCCCCGCCAGGAAAACTAAAAGCAGCAACCTTTGAGGGGGAGGTTGCTCACCGACGAAATGTAACAGACCCTCCTACGCCGCAACTAGGTGGCCACCAGATGCCACGACCGAATGCCGTCCAACACCGTGAAACGCCGACTCGACGGGAATGCCACCTGACGTATCGAAATGAACCCGCGCCGCACCGCAGCCGTGACCGAACACCGCGCCGTACCGCTCACACGCCGTCTACGACAGCAAACCTGAGCATTTCCCTCGACGGAACAGACATCACTGCACTCGTCGACACAGGGGCGGATTACTCTATCCTCAGTGGAAATTTCGCCGCCACTCTGAAAAAGGTCACCACTCCGTGGATGGGCCCACAGATTCGTACAGCCGGGGGTGACTTAGTTACACCGACCGGGACATGCACATCAAGAGTAGCAGTTCAAGGCGCAACCTACCTGGCAACGTTCGTTATACTCGAACATTGTTCACGTGACGTCATTCTCGGGATGGATTTGTTGACCGAGAATGGAGCGGTCATCGACCTCCAGTCAAAGGCCGTGTGTTTCTCTACAGAGAACGCAATACACAGAGATCCAGACCATCCGACCGCACTTTGCATCCTGGATGACCACGTCACCATCCCACCTCGTTCGAGTATTATGGTTTCTGTCGGCGCCAAGACTGTGCGGAATTTCGAAGGCGTCGCGGAAGGCAACCAGATCTTGCTTTTTGCCAGGAGCCTTGCTGTCGCCAGAGGAGTCGTTAATCTCGTCGACAGAGAAACAGAAGTGCTGATAACCAATTTCGGTGGTGCACACCAACATCTGAGCGTGGGAACCGTTGTGGCTCACGTTGATGCCATCGCCCATGTCAGCAGCACACCCAGTATTTCCACAATGTCGTTGTCGCAAGAGCAGAGCCCAGTCACTGGTTTCACGTTCGACGTCAATCCAGCACTCTCCCCGACGCAGCAACAACAAGTTAAAGATCTTCTTCTGCGCTACGGCGACATCTTCTCGGTATCATCGTGTGTTGGACGAACTCACCTAGCGAAGCATCGCATTATTACGGACGATAACGTGCACCCTCTCCGGCAGTCCCCCTACCGAGTGTCTCCCGCTGAACGCGACGCTATTGGCCGCCAAGTCAAGGAAATGCTCCGCGACGACGTAATTCGTCCTTCCCGGAGTCCCTGGGCAGCGCCAGTCGTCCTTGTGAAGAAGAAAGACGGAACATTGCGGTTCTGTGTAGACTACCGTCGCTTAAACAAAATCACCAAAAAGGATGTCTATCCTCTCCCCTGGATCGACGACGCTCTGGATCGCCTTTGTAGCGCTAAATACTTTTCTTCGATGGACCTCAAGTCAGGTTACTGGCAAATTGAGGTCGATGAGCGGGACCGTGAAAAAACAGCTTTTATTACTCCAGATGGCCTGTATGAATTTACGGCCATGCCCTTTGGACTGTGTTCTGCACCGGCAACTTTCCAACGCCTCATGGATACCGTCCTTGCAGATTTAAAATGGCAGACGTGTCTCGTCTATCTTGACGATGTTGTCGTCTTCGCCCCGACTTTCCAGGAGCATCTTCACCGCCTCGAATTGGTTCTACAAGCAATAAGGTCTTCTGGACTCACGCTCAAAAATGAGAAATGCCACTTTGCGTATACAGAGCTGAAGTTCTTAGGGCACGTTGTGAATCAAGCCGGTGTTCAGCCTGATCCTGAAAAAACAACAGCTATTGCCCATTTTCCGCCGCCGCAAGACCTGGAAGCTGTCCGCCGTTTTCTTGGATTGTGCGCGTATTACCGTCGCTTCGTGAAAGATTTTGCTCGCATTGCCGTGCCGCTCACGCGCCTAACAAGGTCGGACACACCTTTCACATGGGAAGCAGCGCAAGAAAATGCATTCCGCAGCCTTCAAAGCCTCCTGCAGGCGCCTCCCGTTCTGGCTCACTTCGACGTAAACGCCGACACGGAGCTCCATACTGATGCCAGCAACATCGGCTTAGGTGCTGTCCTGGTCCAGATCCAAGCAGGTCAAGAACGGGTCATCGCTTACGCAAGTCGATGTTTGTCACCAGCCGAATCAAACTATTCCGCTACCGAGAAAGAATGCCTTGCCATCGTATGGGCCACTTCGAAATTCCGACCGTACCTTTACGGCAAAAATTTTAAGGGGGTGACCGATCATCATGCCTTATGCTGGCTCGCAAGCCTTAAAGACCTGTCCGCTCGCCTCGTCCGATGGAGTCTGCGGCTCCAGGAATACGACATGACTGTCGTGTACAAATCCGGGCGCAAGCACTCTGACGCCGATTGTCTGTCCCGCGCCCCAGTAGATCCTTGTACCGACGCCTGTAATGATGACGACATCTTACTGACTGCTCTCAGCGCCTCCTGCCTCGCTGACCAACAATGCGCCGACCTCGAACTTCGAGACGTAATGGAATTTCTCAACGGCAGCAACACGACCGCCCCACGCGCTTCCAGGCGCGTGTTGCCATCTTTATGCATCCGCAATGGTCTTCTGGTCAAGAAAAATTTCGCTCCAAACAATACGCAATACCTAATCGTCGTACCGCCTAGCCTGCGCAATGAAATCTTCCAAGCCTCCCATGACGAACCCACTTCTGGACATTTGGGCATAGCCCGTACGCTAGCCCGAATCCAAGAGAATTACTACTGGCCTCGTCTCCGTACTGATGTCACTCACTACGTCAGAACGTGCCGAGCCTGTCAGCGTCGCAAGGTACCGTCAACCAAACAAGCTGGGTTCTTGATGCCCATTAGACCACCCACAAGGCCCTTCCAACGAATAGGAATGGACATGCTGGGTCCGTTCCCACGTTCGAACTCTGGCAACAAATGGATAATTGTCGCGACGGACTACCTTACCCGCTATGCAGAAACGTCAGCTCTACCCAGCGGCACCGCTTTAGAAGTCGCTAAGTTCTTCGTGCATCAGATCGTACTCCGCCATGGGGCACCTGAAGTGCTGATCACTGACAGAGGCCCTGCGTTCATGGCTGAGCTGCTGCAGGAGATCTTGGTTTACAGTCATACCGACCACCGCCGAACAACGTCGTACCACCCTCAAACGAACGGGTTGACTGAAATACTGAACCGAACCCTTTCTGACATGATTTCCATGTACGTCGATATTGAACACAAAACGTGGGACGAAGTGCTTCCTTATGTCACCTTCGCCTACAATACGGCCATGCAAGAAACAACGCAGATGTCCCCATTCCAACTCGTCTACGGCCGTGCAGTGACGACGATGCTCGACGCGATGTTACCACATCTGGAAGACTCTAGCCTTCACACTGATACCTACACGTTCCTGGAACGCGCCGAAGCTGCTCGCCAACTGGCCAAAGTTCGAATTCAGGACCAACAACTTCGAGATGCAGATCGCTACAATCGGCGCCGTCACGACGTCCATTATGCGCCTGGCGACCGTGTGTGGGTGTGGTTCCCCATTCGGCGACGAGGACTGAGCGAAAAACTCCCATCGCTACTTCGGACCATACCGCGTGGTCAGGTCATTAGGCGACCTCAACTACGAGGTCATTCCCGATGGATTTCAGAAGTCCCGACGGTCCCCGTGCCCTGAAGTGGTTCACGTGGTCCGCCTGAAGCCTTATCACGATCGGTAGCTTCGCCCACTAACCCCGTTCAGTCCTTCCGACCTCTCCACTCACTCCCAGCATCGGGACGATGCTTCTTTTTGCCGGGGAGTAATGACACCGCCCATTCATCGTCGTCGTTCTACTAGAACCACGAGAGCGCGGAATGCGCGCGCGAGCTGGCCTTAGAAAAAGAAGCCGAAGTGTCTGGCTGTGAATGCTCCGCTTTTGGGACTGCTACTGACGTCCGCTGCAGTCACCTACTTTGACGTATCCAACCGAGCTGTACCATCCGTGACCATATTACATGTGTGGGTGGCTACAATGCCAACTGATAAAATGCAATATATCAAAGAGCTTCGCATTGCTACACAAAATATAGTGGAAAGTCTAAAAGGAATGACACGACATAAAAGTGAAAAAATCAAAAGGGTGTTAAAGGTGAAGTGGGCCTGCTACACCTATAAAAGGGTGTAAATTACGTAAACCACCTTCCACTGCTTCGGGTAAAGAAAGGTGGATTTGTGAGAAAGTGCCCTTTCTAAGGAGGCTTTGCTACTTAAAGTTACCCTTTTCGAAGGGTGAAAGGGTGTTAGCTATATACACTATAATGCACCATTAAAGGTGTAACGTGCTTTACAGTGCGGAAGCACTAATATCAGTCGATAATTGTTGACGGAGTTTCGGTCACCGCCTTTGAAGATGAGAGACTTTGGCCTTTTTCATTGCCTCAGGAAAAGGGCCCGAATCTAAAATGAGATTAAAAATATATGTAAGTACCGTGGTGATGAGTGGTAAAATTTAATTATTCGGTTTAATCTGTAAGTTATCTGTATCTAATGCTTTATTATTGCTCAAGCTCAAAAAAGTGCTATGTACTTTGAATTATTCTGTTGGGTACAGAAAACTGGTCTCGTTGACAATGCTCCTAAAGTCTAATGCATCAGGGAGATCATTTCTTGGAGCGGCTATGTTTACAAAATGATAGTTGAAATAGTCCGCCATGTAATTTGCCATGTAATTCATCGTGATTCAGTGTCAGAGAATCTGGCATACACTTTTTGCTTTCTGGACCTAGAACACTGTTAATCACTTTCCAGG
Organism: Amblyomma americanum; assembly: GCF_052857255.1. Classification (NCBI taxonomy): domain Eukaryota; kingdom Metazoa; phylum Arthropoda; class Arachnida; order Ixodida; family Ixodidae; genus Amblyomma; species Amblyomma americanum. Next base: position 18,267,926 of record NC_135505.1, on the reverse strand, counting down.
ATTTGTCGGGGCGCCGAGGAGCAATATCAACTAGTTTTCGTAGTAGGCGTGCTTTGCCCGCTTGAGTTCACCGTTTACTTTATTTCGCAGTTTCTTAAATGTTTTATAACGTTATTTCAAAGCGCGTTAGTAAAAATGAGTGATACAGGCAGTTCTTTGATTTGATAAATCTTTAATGTTAACGGGTAACCCATGGTTTTCTTGTTTTTTGGAATACCTGTTTATTTTCATCGGAAAATATTCGGCATAAATACGCGCAAAACTTTCAATGAAAAGCATTATAAGCATCGTTTGAATTTGTTTTACTTAATACAGACGACTAATTTTTATTCGTAAGGGAATGTTTTAACATGTCAAGTCCGTTGTCTGTAATGCATAGAAAACTGAACTGTTGTGTTCGACATTTTTCAGTCAAACCAGCATTATAAACTAAGCAAACTGGAACATGGTCACTTTTGTCGCAAAAGATCGTGTCCGCATTCACAACCACTGCATCAACATTTACGACAAAAAGATCCAGTGTCGACGATGTAGTGCATGTGATGCGTCTAGGCGTGCTATTTATATTCCTAAAACCACTTGACAGCAGTACTCTGTTAAACTCTTGAGCAGAATTAGTAGGTTCTAAAACGTCGATAATAAAATCTCCACCACATCAAGTTAAAATTGTTTTCGCAAACATATTCTATTAAAGTTTCAAAAAGGCTAGGAACTGTGCAACGTTTCCATCTCGTGGACGATAGACAACCGTAACAAGTTCATTTTTATTTCGCACCGTTAACACTTCGTAGTCATCTGTTATCTGACTGAAATCCGGAACAATATCACATTTCTTTGTCGACGTGATATGAATCGAAACCCCACCACGTAGTTTATTGGCACGGTTTAGGAAAAAAATTTGATAGGTTTCAATATCGAGCATTCTGCAGCCATGTGAATACCAGGTTTCAGATAGCATAGAAATGTCAACCTTGGAATAAAACTGGTCCAGCAGGAGAGCAATGTCGTCCTCTTTACCACTGACGGAGCGTGCATTGATATGAAGAGCCGATTGGCAAGATGAGTATTGAAAATTGCCTTCACAAGGTAAAGAAAGCTCTTCATAATCTATTCTCTACATGAGGTTATAAATTACGCGTTATCAACGTTCACTGCTGCGCTCTCCGCGTTCCCTGCAACAATCTTGTCGACGTCAGGCTCGTTTGTTTTCTGTATGGCTGGAATTCCGTCAGCCTTCCTTCGAAAATCCTGCCGTTGATTGACCAAACAGATTTCCAGCCATTTTTATCTTTTTTCTTGACTTGCATAGCAAGAAGTCTTTTAGTGTGGGACATAAATGCTCTTTGACGTAAACGGGGGGCGAGTGCGAAAGACCGAGGTCATCTTTGGAATGTCGCATTTTTTTAGCTTTTTGCAAAACATTGTCGCGTTTAGCCCGTGACCGCAACTGAACGACAATGTTCGTTTTTTTCGGGCTTTCGTGTGGGAACGCGATGACAGACTTACTTCAAGATCACTTTCTGCGATAGGTTCACTTATGACTTTGGCTAAAATATCGGTGACTGATTCATCGTCAGCCTTTTTCACGCCCTGCTTTTCTATGTTTTTCCTAGAATACTGTTCCGACTGAACAAGCCTACCTTCAACATCATACAGCCTGGTGCGAAGTGCCTCATTTTCGGTGCCAAGTCGAGCGCTTACAGCCATCTCGTCACTCAGTTTCTTGTTGATTTCCTCAATTGTTGTATGGGCATATTCAAGACTGTCGGTCAGGGGCCTTTGCTCAATCCGGAGCTCGCGAATTTCGTTGCGCAAGTCTCTCCCCATTGCCTCCCGAAGCTTTTTATGCTCTAGCTTTATTTCTTCCTTTAGTCTTGTAAACTCTGCCCTCATTTCTTCCTTCAACTTAGCCAGATCCTTAGCCATGTTCGTAGTGGCCAATCTTCAGCGGCGAACAATTACCGCATGCAGACCCCAGACGTGAACAACAGTACTTTACCTATAAAAAGTAAAAAAAAATCAATACTGGCAGCAGCGACGCAGCATAGAAATTGAAATTTTCAAATATATGAGCAAACAGCTCTCCATACTAACCTGCTGTGAAAGAAGAAAATCCTTAGGGATGGCACTGCACTGCTCCGTCGCTACTACCAAGTGGGCCCGGCCGAGCTTTCAGGGCTCATTTTGTACTCCCCGTCTTTGATGCGGTGCGACGCAGGCGCAGCTCTGGTGCCAGGTCTATAAGCAGCAGACGACGATGCCGTCGGTTATTCTTGCAAGCCGCACTCGTTCGCCGGTCAACCAACGCCGATGTGAAACTGAGGCGAAAGCAGAAAATCTTGCAAGGCTCCGTCGCTACTGCCATCGAGCCAAATCAATAAATCTACGCTCTGATGCAAAAAATTATCATGGTAGCGTACGTAAAAGACGGCAAAAAACGACACGCCAGCGCAGAAATGTGCTTGTAAGTACCTGTTACCAATCCGCACCCTACCTGGTCGACTACCCTCGGATATATGTGTAACAATGTCTAACAATGTGTGTCAGATAACCGAAGAACGGCCTGGGGAAATCTGAGTAGTGATTCACAGCATGCACCCGCATACGTTAGGTGATAGAGCGCATCAGCAACGGAAGCGAAGAACACGTAAACACGCATTCCACGCGCCGCCGGCGCGACCCGCCCGAAGTCCAACTTTCCGCGCGCGCCGACAGATGGCGACTGGTGTCGAGAGTAGGAGAGTACAGTCATTACCGGGACTGATTACGCCGATGATATAGTGCTAATGTCTGACAGCAAGGAAGATTTACAGAAGTTGATAGACATATGTGGTACCGTGGGAGATAGATTAGGTTTCAAGTTTAGTAAGGAAAAATCTGAAGTCATGATATTTAATGATGAGGTCAGCGAGCATAGAATACAGGAGTTCACGCCAGAAATAGTGGATGAGTACAAGTATCTTGGGGTGTGGATAATAAACGGCGCTGAGTGACTGAGCATGAAAAATACGTAGTGAATAAAGCTAGTAGGAATGCGGCTGTCATGAAAAATAGGGCACTGTGGAATTACAATAGGTATGAAGTGGTAAGAGGGATCTAGAAAGGGATGATGGTTCCTAGCCTGACTTTCTGTAATGCGGCCCTGTGCATGAGACCAGATGTTCAAGCAAGGTTAGAAATTAAACAACGAGGCGTAGGGAGGCTAGTTTTGGGAGCACATGGCATTACACCAAATCAGGGGGTACAGGGTGATATGGGATGGGCGTCGTTCGAGAGCAGAGAAGTGTGCAGTAAGATAGCATTTGATGAGCGACTGAGAAAAATGGGGGAAAAGCAGTGGGCTAGGAAAGTTTTCAGATACCTGTATATAAGGAATGTTGACACAAAATGGAGAAAGCGAACTAGAAAATTGACAAGCAAATATCTGGACAGCATTAGGGGGGAAATTCCGCAATTATCGGTTAAGAAAAAGGCTAAAGAAACAGAGAGAGCTCTGTGGAAAACAGGGATGCTGGCCAAATCAGCACTGGGAACATACATGATTTTTAAGCAGGAAATTGCCGAATAAAATATCTATGATAATTGTAGGGGAAGCTCTTTGTTGTTTGAGGCCCGGACGGGAGCTTTGTGGACTAAGACATATAGAGCCTGGTACCATGAGATATACACGTTGTGCGTTGCGTGCGGAGAGGAGGAGGAGGAAACGGCTGAACACTTGATACATTTCTGTAAAGCGTTTCACCCTACAGTGAAAAGCAGCGGGGCTGATTTATTCAAGGCATTGGGGTTTAAGGATAGTGAAGGGAAAAGAGATTTTAAGCGGGTAGAAGTAACCAAGCGAAGGTTATCTGATTGGTGGCTAAAATCAAGAGAAGAGTAAAATTTCTTAAGTCATCGCTAGGTGGCTTGAGCCACCGCCCGATTTAAAGGGTTCAGCCGTATCCATCCATCCATCCATCCATCCATCCATATCCATCCATCCATCCATCCATCCATCCATACATATCCATCCATCCATCCATATCCATCCATCCATATCCATCCATATCCATCCATATCCATCCATATCCATCCATATCCATCCATCCATATCCATCCATCCATATCCATCCATCCATCCATATCCATCCATCCATCCATCCATATCCATCCATCCATCCATATCCATCCATCCATCCATCCATATCCATCCATCCATCCATCCATCCATCCATCCATCCATCCATCCATATCCATCCATCCATCCATATCCATCCATCCATCCATCCATCCATCCATCCATCCATCCATCCATCCAGGAGCGCATAATCACTTGGGCGATTCAAGGCAGATGCAAAAGAAATGTCAGGGCCTGTGCCGCGATTGCCGACGCGCTCCACGCCTTAGGCCTCGACAAACCGCTGAAGGTGAGGAAGAACAAAATAGAAAATTTGGGGAACAAGTACAGGTGAGCAAAATTTTGCTCAAGTGTGATGATGTAAGCGTGCAGTCATTCTTCGGATGATGGTTAATCAGTTGCCTCTGAAACGCCTCTGTCAGTATTGCAGTGGCCCCGTCTTGGTGGCATTAAGCAAGATGCATTTATGCAATCATAGTCGAGTTTTACAGCCGATGCATCGGCATGTAAGTAAAGCTTATTTTGTTGCTATTGACGCACCTAGTAATTTTTTTTACACGTGGTCTTATGCGTGAGCGTCGCTTTCTCTGAGGTTTGACGTGAAAATGACCAAGATTGGCCGTATTCCGTGTCATAGCTCTAGACGCCGATTGAGTTCAGCGATTGGTTTCCAATACGTAACTGAAGCGTGCTGTGTCGTCTTTTTCTTTCTTTGGATCTTGCGAGGGACATGTTCATTGCACGATGCGAAAACATGTTGCGCATATAAAGTCTGTGCTATCGCAGTGTTGCACGTCCTGCCGAGACTTTTCACAGTTTCGCGCCTTGCAATTGCAAAAGGTAAAATGCGCCGGCCATTTTATACACTAGCCTCACGGCATGTATAGGCTGAGTACAGCCATTACCTAGTCATTGTTCGGTCAGTGTTGTAAGGCAACATTCAAGCGAAACAGGTACCGTTCGAGTGCCGAGCAGCACTTTCCAGTTGTAATCGAAACCTGCATTTTCACTTTGAGTGCAGATTACTTGAGTGCAGGGGGAGATCCAGTTTAAGTTCTTCTGGGACTTGCACTAATTCTTGGGGTCCCTGCCAGCGAACGACAAAAGCCTGGCAGTTGAAGTAGATTGTGAGGACACTGCATGCCACCATGGAAGGAGTGAGTTCCCTTCTTTTCATGACAGTGTTGGTACAAATGAATTCCGTCAAGCAGAGCACGAAAACAGTTAGCCAGGATTCGAACTTTATTGTACCCCTTTGTATAACTCACACGGCACTGACAAAATATTTTCATATCTCATTGCTTGCTGCATTCAGCTTGTTTAATGAACTGTTGATATGTCACTAAAAGAAGACAAAAATGCACTCCCGTTCCATTGTCTTGTCTGGCAGTGTTTCTGCTTCAGCGCTCCAAAATGAGCCCGTTCCAACAATAATATATGCTGCAGTGTTATTTCCGCTGTGCCCGTTAGTGATGTGAACAATATGATGAGCTATGATATAGTACATCCTTTAAAACAGTTTGCCAATTTACACGTGAGAACAGAAGTGTCTCAAGGAACAAGCTGCTGAGCACACTGTTTGTTCACCTGCAGCAAATCGCCACATTTCCATAATTGTACATGTTTGTTACAGCTGACCCATGCCATGGTACACAGGAGCCCTGATGGAAGTGAGGAACCTGCTGCAGCTGCAGACACGGGCAACGAACCATCACCACCGCCATCTAGATGTGGGAAAAACTCTCATCTGCCCGATTCGGTAACACCACTACCTGGTGTTCCTGAATCGGGCCCATAATTAGCGTCTGCCTGTCTAAATTCTGCTTCAGGCAACAGGCAGACGGCTGGAAGAAAATCCAGCCGGGATATTGCAATAGATCGCCTCATCAGCGAACAAAAACAGCTCAGGCTGGTTTTTGAAAAGTCTAAAGAAAAAGAAAGTAGCTTTCACGATCGGCTGCTTGCTGGGCATGAAAAAGCCGGTTAAAGGGAAAACAGGTTGATTAGTGTGCTGTCTGAGCTTTGCAAAAAATAAATGTTTGAAGGGGCTTGTTTTTTTTTTTTTCATTAGAACAAACAAGCCGCCACGGTGGCTCAGTGACTATGGCGCTCGGCTGCTGGCTCGAAAGACGCGGGTTTCATCCCGGCCGCTGCGGTCGAATTTCGATGGAGGTGATAATCTAGAGGCCCGTGTACTGTGCGATGTCAGTGCACGTTAACGAACTCCAGCTGTTCGAAATTTCCGGAGCCCTTCACTACGGCGTTCCTCATAGTCTGAGTCGCTTTGGGACGTTAAACCCCAATAAAACATAAACCAAATCATTAGAACATACAGCACAAAACACACACGCGAAAAGAAGGTCACACGACGAGCGCTCAACGTGTTCCCTTCTTTTCGTGCTCGTGTTTTCGTGCTGTTTGTTGCAATGAATCACCGCCAACTCACTCTGCTTCTGCTTGTTTCGTTTTGTGCCTACTATGTCGCGCTACGGTTGAGACACACTGACATCAGTCTTTCATGACGCAGCAAGAACGAACGCTTTATTGTGGGCTGGGTTTTTATACCAAGCCACTGACGTGGCACCATGACATTGCTGATGAGGGCACGGCGAAGAAGTAGACATATCACCTCCCCCCGTGCTTTACAAGTCCACGCGTACAGTGCCTTGTTCCATGACGCTCTTTGGCTGCACATGCCCTTGCACTATAAAAATTCCCTATCATCATCATCAGGTGGCCGTCGCTTTCTGTTCGATCTACGCAACGGTGACAGGCTATCCGTCCCGGTTCCGGACTATCTCGTGACATGATCGGAGCACTTTCTGCAGGGATTGAGTGAAACTCTGATTCAGTCCCGATGTTTTACGTGGTCCAACTGTTGCCGCTGAACTCCTTCTCCTGATTCAACAGTGACCATCCTGGACCCTAGCTGATCTCGCTTTACACCTGGTATCACCTGCTACTTGTTTGAAAATCCTGCATCAAGACTGCGACACCTGCCTCAAACGTAGACCTACCAACTCGTGGTTGGATTTCTGCTGACTTCTCATAGTCCTTATTTGGTACGCCAATAAGTTTTCTGTCGGGGACTTGCCATCCTTGAGGGGCGTTCGGCGAAATCAGCATAAAAACTGAGCTAAGCGCACCTTGAGATCTGTTCCTGGATTTTTCTTCAGCCCTTCTTTGAGAGCACGCCAGCCTGCTCAGCTAAACCATTATTCAATTGTAGGTTGTTCAAGTAGCATGCCTCAAAGCGTACTGTGACCACTCGGAGAATGTGTCCTAACTCTTCGCGCTCTACACGTTTTTCAGGCTTAATTTTGCATTGCTGCGCATTGGGACGATGCGCGTTTCGGGAGGGGAGCAGTGTCATGTGTGTTATCCACTTAACGTAACCCTCAACCAGCGGGGTGCCGATTGACGGAAAAGAGGAAGAGGCTCGGAGGAAATCGTTCGTGAGCCCGACCATGACCGCTTGCCTTGTCTCTGGCGCCTGCTCCTGTGGTCGTGGTCCTCCACTGTCCCTCCGACCCGCTTCGTGTAAACGCCCCATGGCAATATAAGGGGCTGCTGCACGTTGTTTAGTGCCAGAAGCTCATGAAAAAAATTAGCGGTGGCTTAGCTCTGGTTAAACCTGGAGTGAAGCAATAGCTACAGCTGGCCGAGTGGAACTTGGTCACGTGACCAACCACGTGACGAGCCATGTGATCAGCCACGGCGCCGCGCCGCTGGCAGCTGCTCCGCACCACGTGACCAACCACGTGACAGCGTGGCGGCGCAGCCACGCTGAATGCTTGAAATGCTACCGTAATATATCTATCGCTGCAAAACCTTACCCACAAATTGTGGTCCGTTATCAGAGACACGTAGTGCAGCCCTCACTTCTGGACCTTCTCCAGTCACAGCATCAGTGGCATGACTTGAATGTGGGTACAGAGTACTAAACGTGTACAGTTCTTGTTCCCATTGGCACTCTATAGGGTCTTTCAAGGCCTCGCATAGGTGGTGCCATGTGCAGGCTGCCCTGACTGCTTGTTTTGCAGTGCGATGTTTGCACTCCATCCTGTTCGCCGTGTATCGTATACGCGAACTTTGAGTCTACCAAAACCATTATACACTATTCTTCTTGTTTTGGGTAGCTGATAGTTGAAGAGTGCTTCTCGTGTGCCAGTCCGAGCATTTGGATACGGCTCGAGGATGTTCCTGGTTAACGGGAAGGCCTGGTCGCACAGTGTTATCGGTGGCACTACTGTGCCCTCAATCGTCGACACAGGCTATTGAAATGAAGCACTCTCCACAAAGCCGCTGTACTTGGAGCGTCCATATACGTAAGCGTCATGGTACCTGCCCGGACATCCCACGTTCAGGTACCGAAAGCAGTACCTGTGGTCCACAACTTCTAGGAGCAAAATGCTATGCCTCCAAGGAAATGCAAAATAAACCTTCATAAGCACTGCATAGTCATTCTCATACAACAAAAATATCGTGTCAGGATCAGGTAAAAATTGAATTAAGTTAACTCCTGTGCATTGCATGCACAGGAGTTAACTTATCTGTATAACTGCAATAACCACCAACCTAACGCAAAGATTTCTTATAGTTTGTTCGAAACGAATAATCTGTCTGACTAGATTTAATTCAAACCAACTCTTGGCCAATGAAGCGTAATCGGGCTGAACGGAGGATAAAGCGAAAATAAATGCCTAATCACCATTTACAGTTGTAGTAATCAGCTGCATGGTGTGCAGGTGGTGATATTGGAATGTGGCAGCCGTCCATGGCACCGATGGCCAGCGGGAAACCGCTAAACGCGTGGAATTCCCGAATGTGCTCAGCCATTTCCTCGTGCCGCACCATACGCAGCCAGCGGGCTTCCAACACTTTCACCCCAGCTGCGAAGAACTCCCGATACCCAATGTTGACTGTTGATCTCACAAGGCCAAACAAATGTGCTATAGTAGCGTCTTGTGCGCTTGAACGTAGCCGATACAGGCAAATGGCTGTGCGCTTCTCGACGGGGATGGCCAGATGCATGTTTGTGTCCTTGTGTTCTAACTCTGATTTCAACGGGTCGACGAGGTACCGAAACGTCACAGGAGTGACTCGCAAGGCCTGTTTGAAGTGAAACACGCCCAAGTTCGGCAGAGTGTCCTCCAACCCCCTCTCGTTACGCTGAAATGCCCGTCGCCCTCGCTGAATCGCCGGAGAAGTGGCCGCGGTCAGCGCCGCGATGGCGAAGGTGTTCGCTAGCAGCAGGCCTTTAAGCGTTCTTGACACAGCGGCCTATGTTTCAATTTCCATACTTAACTGTCTATTTGCACTGAGGCGCTGTGCCCGTACGCACAAGATAGCAGCTATTAGACGCCGCTGCCGCTGATCACGTAGCTGATCCACCGCCATGACAGAAAAACAGAAAGGTACATCACACTGGATGTGGCTTGTCTTAACTTTGGTCAAATCATTCTCGATTGGTCTGGGCCTGTCGGAAATAAAGCGAGAAGTGCTTAAAAAACTGTGTTACTTTTGAAGTGTAGAACACCTACAAAATAGTATATATATATATATATATATATATATATATATATATATATATATATATATATATATATATATATATATATATATATATATTTATATATATATATATATAATAATACTATATATAAAATTATAGACATATATAAAGTAATATTTTATGTGTTGTTGCTGCCAATCGTCATTGCCATCGCTCTAAATGGCATTATGTTTTGCCTTTTGACTGTGCGCAGAAAAAATGACATTAAGCTGAGTTAATGGGATTCGATGGAAATGACATTAACTCTGCCATGTGGCAGAGGTATTAGACTTTAATCAATCAAGTGATCAGGTCAAAAATTCCGACCACCCGGGGTTCTTTAACGTGCCCTGACATTGCACGGTACACGGGCCTCTAGAATTTCGCCTCCATCGAAATTCGACCCCCGGGGCCGGGATCGAAGCAGCGTCTTTCGAGTCAGCAACCGAGTGCCATAACCTCTCAGCCACCGCGGCGGCTCAACAGGAAAGGAAAGTGGGGCCGGCACCAAAGCTGCGCACGCAGTGGCATAGAAGTTTAAAAGAGGGTTGCTCTAAAATTTCGGGGGAAGGGGGGTGGGGCGAGGTGTTGGAGAGTGTATGAGCACCAGCACAACTTGCTGAGCTGCGCACATATCTCTGGTCTCCCTCCTCTCGTTCCCAGGGATCGCAATGTAGCAAGCATATTTTTTTTTTTTCTGCGCCAAGTTTTCAAACAAAAGGTGCTGGTTAGGCCCACTTTCACATCAGCATGCTTGCAGACCGTAACACTCGGCATCCACCTCAAATTGGGCATCGTGCAAAATATGACTGTAGATTAACTGCCGATTGGCCGCCGCGGTGGCTGAGTGGTTATGGCGCTCGGCTGCTGTCGCGACAGACGCGGGTTCGATCCCGGCCGCGGGAGGCCCATGTACTGTGCAATGTCAATGCACGTTAAAGAGCCCCAGGTGGTCGAAATTTCCGGAGCCCTTCACTACGGGGCCTCTCATAGCCTAAGTCGCTTTGGGACCTTAACCCCCATAAGCCATACAAAAAAGCCGCAAGTTTAATTTTCGATTTCAGAGGCAATATCGCATTTTCAGAATTGAAGTCCGATAGTTATATGCTCTAACCAAACACATTCAGAAGTCTTAGTAAGTGCTACTGCCTGCATTATTTCGGCTCTGTAGGCAACCCTGAACACAAGCGAATATTGAAAAGCGTGTTAATGACGCTGGTCTTTCCGCCCATTTGAACACAAGCCCTGAACACAAGCGAATATTGAAAAGCGTGTTAATGACGCTGGTCTTTCCGCCCATTTGCAACGTGTGACAAATGCTATAGAAAAAGAAGAGTTTAACAACAGTATTCTACTGTTTTACCAAAACAAAAACACAGCATTGCTCTGACGATCTCGTGTTACATGGTTCGGCTCAAATGTCCACCGAAACAGCGAGACAGATATTGCACTTTTTTCGATAAAAAATTATTGAACATGCACGCATAAAAGTAAGCAGCGGTGTCACATTATGAGCACTTTTGTTCTGTTTTTGCTGTCTTCAAGCTAGTTATTAATGCGTTTGGCGGTAACACAATGCCAAAGGAGTCATCCGTTGTGTCCTCTTCCGTTCTGCTGTCTAATAGAATGGTTCTCTCCCATACTACGTCAACGGTTGAATTCGGATGTTTCCTCCGTTATTGCACTGAAGGGCAGTCTTAATCTTGTGGCGGGAACAGCGCAGCACGAGACAAACAAGGGACAGGCGGGACACGACGCGGACACAGCGTCGTGTCCCGCCTGTCCCTTCTTTGTCTCGTGCGGTGCTGCTCCCGCCACAGGATCATGCACCAACCAGCCCAACTTTTCCGCTTGCTGCAGTCTTAATCTCCGTGTTTTTTTTAAAACAGCAAATAGCTCAGTTTTTCTATGTATTGAGTTTCCGTAAAGTTACGTACTTTTTTTACAGTGATATATAGCATTTAAGTCTGTGCCTAACTAAACAGCGCTTGCGGCGTGCAGGAGCGCAGATATTATCAATATGGGCGGAGTAGCTCACGCTGTTTGCAATGGTCTCGTCAAAATATTTGAAACAGTCAGTTTGAGATGTCGAGATCTGATTGATAACATATTGGTAAGAAAAACCAGACTTTTTGTTCGTGATGCTCATGAAAAACAGTCACATCAAGAAGTTGGACATCCCAGAGATCTCACAAATAACAAATGGCCTGAAGATTTTCTTCAAGCCGCCCTACTTGACCATTTGTGTTATTAACAGCCTTGAGGAGCAAACAGCCATATGAGAATAATCGAATACTAACACTTTCATGAATCCAGGTGGTCAAGTCGTTCACGTAATTTGACGACGTCAGCAGCAGTGAGAGCGGGAAGGTTTATCTCAGCAGCTACATTCTTGATTTTGGACAGTATATTTTCATTTCCAGACACAGGAACGCCGGGGAACTCAAGATTGAGCTTCCGGCTTTGCCCCTCGAGAGCATTAATCTCCTGAATTATCGCATCCATTTCAGAGCTGCGTGCTCTCTATTCGATTCAGTCTATCCGTTTTGTAAGATCAGTTATCTTTCGTGACGAACGGTGTGACTGTTTCCAGGATTTCATCGTACATGTCGGACATTATTTGAAAGGACTGCTGGCTGCTTTCAGCTGTGTCTTTGCGAGTCAGTTTTTCGCTGATGCCGACCATCATGTCATCAACGTCAGCATCCTGAAGCATCAGCTTGCTACTCTACCTCTTGAATCCGCCTTCCGGCAAGTACGGTAGCGCCAAGCTTTCCTTCATCCTTCCCCTTTGCTTTTGAACGCCGAATCAGCTAGCAAGTGCCGAAATGATAGCAATAACCACATTCATTACCCGCCACCCCTTCATTCGAGCATCCCTCGTTACAGAAAAAACATACACCCTCAAGAAATGGCAGTTCAGTACTTATGGCTCAATGCGTACAAAACACAAGAAATGGTGGCAACAGCGGCAGCGCGAAACAAAAATATTTGAAACCAATCAAGTGCACACCACTCACCTGCAAAATGCAGCAGGTTTCAAAATGCGGCAAGTCGCTGTCACTGCTGCCAAATGAGCCGGCGCCCTTCTGCTCTTCTTATACCAATGTTGGTCTGTGACGTGGGCTTTGCTGATGTCACTGGGAATCTTGACACGTTGACGCGACGAAAGGCTTTGCGTTGTTGCCGCAGTAGATCTTTTCCATGGTGAAGCGTTCCGTTGTTCGCCAGGGCAGGAGTGCTCAAGGAAAGGGCCACTTATATGCAGCAATGGAGCAGATGTGCCTGCGAAATGCAGTGGGCATAAAAATGCGGCAAGACGCTGTCACTGCTGGAAAAATCGCGATTTCTTTACTGGAAGCTGGTGTGGACAATCGGCCATGTACCTTATTAAGCGTTTTCCAAATAAGCATGCGGTCTTCTTTACCAGCAGTGAACAAACTTGCTCCGTAATCAGCCTCACTTTCTCAAATTTCTTTCTTCAGAGATTTTTTGTATTTCTTGAATTCATTTATTAAGGCACCATCCCGAGTCTTTTTAAACCTAGTAATGAAATCATTTTATTGCACCAGCACTAGACGGGTCACTACTAAAAAAAGCCGTGACTCCTTATGCTGAAGCCTGGGAGTAAACCGGATAAGCTCGGCGGAGCGTCGCTCCAGCTTTAGCGAATGGGAGGAAGCTCGGGTATGCTCGGAGGATAGTCTGCTACAACCAATTGGAGGAGGGCGCACGCCAGAAGCACAAGAAAAGATAAAAATGAAGAGCGATTAACGTGGCCACGTGACTGAAGCCAGAAAGAAGATCCGAAGGATGAAGTCGCCGGAGTAACGTGCACTGCAGCAAACGGTGGGTGAAGCCGGTCTCTCTGCAGATGGCGAAGCCGAACGACGTGCGCGACGAGCTGAATAGAAAAGTAAAAGAAGTGAGCGACAACGTGAGCCAACCGACCAGTGGGTATAGCCAGGCGGAAAGCGGCGAAGATAGTGTAAACTTGCTCAAATGGATGTGGAAACAGATGATGAACGAGAAATGCGAGTATTGGGAAAGAACGGGCGAATAATGAAGTCGCCGGAAAAACGTGCAGCCGAAAGGCGTGTACAAGTGGCTTCCGAGGCCGCCGAACAGGGGGCATGGGGACTCGAGCCGCAGCGAGCAGCCCAGGCTGAATATCGCAAGAGGAAAGCCGAGGAGTGACCGCAAAAAAATTTGGGTGCGACTCGAATTTTGAAGCTTACAAAACTGCAAATAAAGATAAATCAATCTAAATAAGGGCAAACGTGCTAGTGCGCCTAAGGAGCATCTAGCATCACCAGGTAAAAGGGGATGTGGGCGATGTTTTTACCTAATTTTCGTCCAACAATGTTTATTTATCCTAAATTTTCACACTTTTTCGAACATAGGAAGTTTTTTTAAATATTTGCTGCACAGTTTAATAATGTGGTTCACAAAGAGCTGATACGCTGAATTATGGTTCGAAATTGCTATCATATAGGACGAGTGGACAATCACATTTCAGCGAAATCTTCCGAGCTGTGTAGACGAAATTGGCTAGTATATGGTGCCACAATGGGATGGCTTCAGTTTTCCTTGCGACTTAACAGGGAGCAAACACGTACAAGCGCACAAATACACACAGACACGAAAGAGGAGACTGAGACGACAAAGCGCTCGTTTTGTCTCAGTCTCCTTCTTCGTGTCTGTGTGTTTTTGTGCGCTTGTACGTGTTTGCAATGCAGCAACTCGCCCAGCAGTCCGTGCTCCTTAACAGAAAGGAATATCAGGAGGGGGTCACTAAGGTCACAGGCTTTCAGTTTTAAATTCACTAGAATTATTATTGGTAACAAAAATATCAGAGTAGATCATTTTTGTGTAGCCCTGGTAGATTAACTAATCAGATTGTTCATAGAGTGTGTATATCAAGTATTAACTTACGTTCATTTACTGAAGGAGAAAGAATAAACATGTTGATGATGAAATCCCCTGTGTAAACTACAGCAAAGTTGTCAGTTTGAAAGTTCAGGCAGGGGTTCAATCAGTTAAAAGATTGTGCTTGGCGCATGATGGCCTTAGCAGCCTACGTGCCATTAAACCCAACAGAACACAAAGTTCAAAAAAATGTTTTTAGGTTTCTGTCTCGTGGCCAGTATACCCTAGCATTAGTTTTTCTCGCAAAAAAAAAGATAGACAGCACCTCAAAATCTCCTGCTGACTGTTTAAATGAAGGGATCCGTTCATAATTTACATCGTCTTATCAACACTGAAACCCTTTTCCTGACTCCTGGCACATATTTACGACTAAGCTTACAAATCCTGTAGCCAGGTATATTGCAATAATCATCCCCATTTTTCTGCCAAATTTTTTGTTACAGTCTGGCAGACTCATTTATTCGAGTGTTTAAATCACTCAATCAATCAGTCGATGAAACAAATTTTATTTTCCAGAAAGCCTGAATGACCGGCGTATGCTAAAAGCAGTGCACACAGCTTGACAAAGGGACAGAGGACCAGTATGCCAAACATAAAATAGTTTTCTTTAGCCTTTTGCCTCAAAAAGCAGATCCTCTCACAGCTTGATGACATTTTTCCTAATATGGGTTGAACATGAACTACTCTATAGGTTATGTGTTTGCTTTTCGAAAACCGAATAATAATGTCTGGTGTCTTTCCAGGTATAGCCGGCAAAAAGTGGATTGGAAGGATTTCATCATTTCTCATGGTAGGCAATTTTAGTGTTTTAACCACCTCATTTATGTTTGGAACCATGTTTTAATCAACAGTTTAACTGATTCCGTAGTACACTAGGTTTTGTTTGCCACTCCTTAATTTCAGGTCGTTGAACAGTTCCTTTAAAGTGTCTAGCTGCAACTGCTACTGAAGTTCAATGGCCCTTCTTTTCAGTCGTTTATCTCAGTGTTGTGTAGGTCGTTTAAGCTAAGACCTTGTCATATTTTCCCGATATGAGCTGTAGAGCTATTAGGATAAATAGTAGCGCAAAAAAGATACACACACGAAAACGGCGACGAAAACTGACGACAAGAGATAATGCTGTACAGCCAGCCTCATACTGCTTAGGCAGTAAATTTCCTTCGCCGCGCTTCCCGCGAACGAGCCTTGTTCGCAGGTCAGTCTCAACCGACCAACTCATACGGCAGCGATCACATTTCTGAAATGTGCCATTGGACCAAAAGCGCTTCTCTCGCCCCATTCAGTCACCTCTGAAAAAACAACTATAGTGAACGGCACTCTTTCAAAATTTATCGAATTTAAATTACAGGATTGCACTTAAGTCCGCTTAAGAGTGGAAATGCGAAAAATATTCCTTTCCACTGTTTCTTCCTCCCTTTTATATTTTAATGACCGTTACATTGCTAATTTTTCATTTTAATTTTTTTATTTCTATTTCTATTATTTTGCTGTTTGTTTTTATTATTTTGGAAAGGAATATTTTTCGCATTTCCACTCTTAAGCGGACTTAAGTGCAATCCTGTAATTTAAATTCGATAAACGTTGAAAGAGTGCCGTTCACTATAGTTGTTTTTTCAGAGGTGACTGAATGGGGCGAGAGAAGCGCTTTTGGTCCAATGGCACATTTCAGAAATGTGATCGCTGCCGTATGAGTTGGTCGGTTGAGACTGACCTGCGAACAAGGCTTGTTCGCGGGAAGCGCGGCGAAGGAAATTTACTGCCTAAGCAGTATGAGGCTGGCTGTACAGCATTATCTCTTGTCGTCAGTTTTCGTCGCCGTTTTCGTGTGTGTATCTTTTTTGCGCTACTATTTATCCTAATAGCTCTACAGCTCATATCGGGAAAATATGACAAGGTCTTAGCTTAAACGACCTACACAACACTGAGATAAACGACTGAAAAGAAGGGCCATTGAACTTCAGTAGCAGTTGGAGCTAGACACTTTAAAGGAACTGTTCAACGACCTGAAATTAAGGAGTGGCAAACAAAACCTAGTGTACTACGGAATCAGTTAAACTGTTTAATTTTTCATTTTAATTTTTTTATTTCTATTTCTATTATTTTGCTATTTGTTTTTATTATTTTTTATTTTCATTTCTTTTTTACCTTTCAATTTTTATTTCTTCATCTTATTTAGATTACCATTTTATTTTGTATTTTATTTTCGAAACATTTATGATTTTTACCTTCCCCGTTGCTATCAACATCATCGTTGTCAGCAACTATCACTATCGCTGTCATCGTCATTCCCATTACTATCCCTATCTCTAGCACTACACCGATAGTAGCTAACATTATTGCTATGACAACCATCACTATCACTATCTCTAGCACTATCACTATCGGCTGCTATCACTATCACTACCATCACTACACTATCTATACTACTATCAGTAGCGATCATTATCAATATCTATCACTATTTTTAGTCTATTTACTGTCACTAATATCGTTGCTTATATATTGATTATCACACAACTTATGATTGACCGTTCGTGCGGACACTTTTGCGGAGAACTTCCGTCTACAACTTCCGTCCACGCCACTTTGAGCCAATAATTGCTAACGCCTTAAAACGTGGTAGAAGTTTAACGTAGCAGACGTGCGAAAGCAAGCGTTAATTCTTCTATTGCCACAGGGTATGCCGCCATATCTTTAGTGGATTAACGCCAATATATGCGGAATTGGTCATTCTCTACTTACCATTGATAGATCGTGGGGAATCCTCATGCCAGCAGCAGCGCAGTTGCTCAGCGGTTAAGCTATGCGCCACTGCACTGGCAGGCGGCTATTTCTATCGCAGCCACCGGTAGGGGTGTGCGCCCCGTGTTGCTCTTCCCGAGCAACCTCTCGTGACTATTCATTAGTTTAACTGCCACCTGATTCCCATTGGCTGCAGCTGGCGCGACGCTCCTCCGAACTTTCCCGAGCTTCCTCCCATTGGCTGCAGCTGGCGCGACGCTCCTCCGAACTTACTCGAGCTAAATTCGGCAAGCTCGGGTTAGTTCGGAGCACAACATAATACGTACAATACGGCATGATTCTTTCTCGGGACTGGTAGGCCTAGTGTAGTGATTTTGCACTAAGCGGTGCCGAAACGTCGTGTCTCGCCTCGTGTGACGCTGGTCGGAGTGTCCTGCTCTTTTCACTCTGTTAGCGATAATTCGACAATGAAAATAGGTGTCTGAGTTACCCGCCTTAGGTAATTGATGACTCTTTTGAAACTCATGGCTGGAAGCATTACTATGAATTGTGGTCGTAGATCAAACTTGCGGATCACGTATATTTTCTAATCACCTCTAATACATGACAAAAAACGGCTGAAAAAGAAAGTAACTTCCCGGTTAAATGTACGCGATGATTCTGCGATATTGTCACATGGGGTGAGTAAACAACTGAAACAGTGTGAACACCGCGTTTATTAGCAGCTATCACAGTACAGTCAATGAGACAGTAGTCTATTAAAACTTGTCACAAATAACCTTGCTTTGCTAGAAGGGCTCCATGAAATTTTAGGCGGCGAATAAGAAAGAATAAAACGTGATGAAGAGCGCAAATACCGTCGACATCGAGGCCATACCACATTATTCTT
Organism: Amblyomma americanum; assembly: GCF_052857255.1. Taxonomy (NCBI): domain Eukaryota; kingdom Metazoa; phylum Arthropoda; class Arachnida; order Ixodida; family Ixodidae; genus Amblyomma; species Amblyomma americanum. The sequence goes on along the minus strand of NC_135505.1, from coordinate 18,249,695 downwards.
AATGTTGTTAGGGATAGTAATGATTATAGTGACCCAAATTATAATTCTTTATTTGTTCTTGAAAACACAATAAAAGTGTGTCCAGCACTGTTTGGACCGGTAGCCGTAGGCAAGTTATGGGTCCAAAAAATGAAATGCTTTAATGCAGACACTTCGTCGCATGCACAATAAAGAATTGTAAGAGCGGATAGATGGAATACAAATGACAAAAGAAAGCATGACAAGTAACCGTCGCTTCAATTTAAAAATATCGTGCTTGCTAAATTGCAATAATGAATCGGATGCGAACAGCAGATACATGTCGTTTAACATATTGAATGCATGCGCTGAAAAATTTTTTTACCTGTAGGTGCAAAAGTTTGAGCGTATGTTATTTCGTGTGCAAGAGTATTCCATATCTGAACGCCAATGAAAGGGAGCCCTCGTTTTCTATATACGTTGTGCATGGGCGGTAGATTAAAGTTGCCTAATGCTATATTTCTAGTAGTACGCGATGATATAGGGAAGAGGGACATATGGAAGGGGTGGTTGTTTCTTTCCATACTGTTTACGACAGTTACTGTTGGTAGGAGGCGTAGTGAATCGATGGGTGGTATCTGTAGGTCGTGGAATGATGGGTTGCGGGGGTGATCCTGCTTAGAATGCGTTGTGATTCGTAATGATTGTGCCTGAAATTTTCTTATTGGCTGGAGATAACTATTGTAGGCCCATCCGCATGAATCCAGACAGTATGAGAGATGACTGTGGATAAAGGAGAAATATAAAATACGTAAGATATTTGTGTCAAAAAATCACGCACGCTTCTAGAAGTTTATAGCACCCGGATGCCGCCTTCGCCCCTACTGCTAATAAATGATATTGCCCGTGCAGGTGTCTTTTAAAGATTGCGCCAAGATATTTAAACCAAGGAGTATATTCTAGCAGGGAGTTGTCAGTACTGATATTTGCAGAGTTAGCGTCTGCTTGTTTTCTATGGGAGTCAAATATAGTATATTTTGTTTTCTTGATATTTACAGTAAGCTTGTTGGCTGAAAACCATTTAGAGACGCTCGCCAAATCTACGTCTCCTTTCGACTGTATTTCCTCGATGCTATTGCCAGTAATTATTATAGCGGTGTCATCTGCATACATCACCTTTTCTCCGAATTTCAAGGGGCGTTGTAGTTCGGAAAACGGCTCTAATATTTCAATATTAATATTTCATTTCAAGTTTCTATGTCAAATTTCCACTTACGGGCCTTTCAATTTCGGGAATAGCATTTAGAGCTAGTCCTGGGAAAATCGGCGAGAAAGCATATAGAAAACAAGCAGAAAAGAAATTGAAAGACTGGCTTCCAGCAAAAGACACAAAGAAAAATACCCCAAAGAACTGTTACACATAAATTTGGACAAAAGAAATGAAAACAAAAAAATTGGAGGGTACACACAAGCTCCACCTTAAGAATATGACGCCACAGCGGTAAGTGGAAAATGCCTATATATATGCCATATTGTCCATTCTTTACTTCACATTCATAGATTATGTAAAATGTCCATTATGTAAAAAGGAAATCAATAAAAGATAGAAAGATCCCTGGGAGTCAACATACAATTCTGCGAGTCCACATGCACCTCCTGGCGCCACTTCCTTGGGATGGTAGGTGCTCCACCTGTGGAGCTTGGAGAACCAAGTTGCTCTTCCCGAGCAACGTCTGGCGAGCAATCACAAGCTGAACTGCCACCTGCACTGTGCGCACTTCGGTTCCAACCCGGTGGGCAGATTTGATGACGCCACAAGGCCAGTCTGGGTGGTCTGGGTGAATAGGGTGCCCACATGGCCCACCCTACCCCCACTGATTTTTCGCTCACAACGCCGACGGCTTCGACATCCGGATTTCCGGCAGCACGGGAACCTTAACGCTCCCATGTTAAAAAATGTGGAAACCAAGATCAGGAATTAAGGAGAACAATACAGCCATTGAACGCACAGGAAGTACCATAAGCACAAGATTACGAAAGACACATGTAACATACAAAATGGACATTATATTATCAATGTTGATACACAATCCACATCCTTCCATTATTTAGGGCTATAGAAAAACAGACGATAACCCCAATTCCGCGGAAAGTACATATGAAAACTTAACGCCAACTTAAGCCCAAGACACAGAACACTCTTGATGTCTTCTGGAACATCCCAGAGCCTAGAAAGACGGAAATAGACCTTGTTTCAACGAATGTCAAGATCGCCAACCTCGCTGATGAGAAGGTGAAGGGACGTTGCACTTCACTTCTGAAGGTGCTGATTGTCTTCTCAGGCATAATTTCCATTTCGGGAAGTCCAATCAAAATGTGAAAGCCACTGTTATTTACCTATAACCTAATGAAGTATCGCACAGGGAAGGCGGGTTTATGGTTATGCCGGAAAAAATCTACGGGTGAGGCAATTACAAAGAATGTTGCCCGAACGCATTCAGAAGGTGTCTAATCTCCAAAAAAAAAAGATTAAAGGGGCTAGAAAAGATGGGTTGCAGCGGTATTCTATTCGACACAAACATATAAGCCGGATGTTTCTCAGCGAGCAATTCTCATTGAAGCAGGATCTTGGCAGGGCACCTTTCCAGGTTCTCCCATAGAAGTTATGTAGAGCGTTGGAAGCGCCGGCGATGAAGACCTTAGCACAAGTAATGTACGAGCCATCGAGGCGAGAGACTGGGACACAAGCGGCAGCGCTCCAGCACGAGCATTCGAAGGGGGGTTAAGCGCTTCGTCGTCGTTGGCGTTGGTGCTGGGCCATCTTCTTCATTCCAACTGCCCCAGCGGAAAGAGGGAGCCATCCTGGCGACTCAAGGCGAGGAGACGACGAGGGGGTTGTAATAAGGCTTCAAGCGGCTAACGTGAACGACGTCACGGCCACGGCGGCGATGGTCCTAATAAGGTGTCACCGGTTCGATAATGTAGTTGACAGGCGACCCTAAGATGCGGTAAGGGCCGATGTGCTCGGCTGAAAATTTGGACGTAGCCGGAACGAGAGCCAGACCAGTGAGCCAGTGGAGAAGTGAACAGCGGGCGTGTCTTGAGCGGAATCATGGTTGCGGAGGCCTTGACGTTCGGCGGTGAAGGAGCGAGCCAATTGGCGGCACTGCTCAGCATGGCGGGTAATGCCAGAAAGGGAAGTATATTCCGAGCTCTCGGGATTGTAGGGAAGGATTGTATCCAACATACAAGAAGGTTCGCGCCCGAATAAGAGAATGAACGGGGGAAATCCGGTGGTTGCTTGAGAAGCGGTGTTATATGCATAGGTGACGAACGGAAGAACCTCGTCCCAATTAGAGTTGTCGGAGCAAATGTACATGGCGATCATGTCCCCAAGAGTCCGGTTGAAGCGCTCGGTGAGGCCGTTGGTGTGAGAGTCGTAAGCAGTTGTGGTGCGGTGGACTGTTTGACACGCAGCGAGAAGCTCGTGAAGAACTTCAGACAAGAAAGCACGGCCGCGGTCACTGAGAACTTCTCGAGGAGCGCCGTGATGCAGTACAAAAAGATGAAGAAGGAAGAAGGCTACATCGCGAGCAGTAGCGGCAGGTAGGGCAGCGGTCTCAGCATACCGAGTGAGGTGGTCCACGGTGATTATGATCCAGCGATTCCCAGTGGTCGTTAAGGGAAGTGGCCCATATAGGTCGATGCCCACACGATCGAAAGGGCGAGCCGGACACGGTATTGGCTGTAACGGGGCAGTCGAAGGGCGAGGTGTCGACTTTCGCTGCTGACAAGCAGTGCAGGAGCGAACGTAGCGACGAACGAAGTTGTACATGCCCCGCCAATGGTACCTCTGGCGTAGTCGCTCGTACGTTTTCAGCCAGCCAGCGTGAGCGCTCTGAGGGCCGGCATGGTGGTGTTCACAAATCTGAGATCGGAGATGTCGGGGAATCACAAGAAACCACTTTCGGCCGTCTGGACGAAAGTTGCGGCGGTACAGAAGATCGTCGCAAAGCGCAAAATGGGAAGCTTGGCGACGAAGGGCCCGAGGTTAGGAGGCCGTAGAGGGTACACGAAGTACGTCGAGCAAGGATGAAATCCCTGGATCTTGGTGTTGTTGAAGGGGCATGTATATGGTAGTGAGCGCTGCGAGTATGGCCTCAGATATTGGCGAAGAGGGCGCAAGAGAGGGTAGTGGCAAGCGTACAAGGCGTCGGCTTCAGAGTGCTTGCGGCCCGACCGGCAAAGTACAGTAATATCGAATTCCTGAAGACGGAAGGCCCAGCGGCCAAGGCGCCCCGAGGGATCTTTGAATGAGGCCAACCAGCACAAGGCGTGGTGATCAGTGACTACTGTGAACGGGCGGCTATATAAGTATGGGCGGAAATTTGTGAAAGCCCATACTACGGCGAGACACTCCTTTTCCGTCATGGTGTAGTTCCGACTCAACTTTGGTGAGGGCACGGCTGGCGTACGCAACGACGTATTCAGCAAATTCGGGCTTGTGCTGGGCAAGGACAGTACCGAGGCCGATTCCGCTTGCGTCGGTGTGCACCGCAGTAGGGGCACTGGGGTCGCAGTGTCGAAGGATAGGTAGTGAGGTTAGCAAAACGACGGTGTCTATTTTGTGGCATTTATATTGTTCGGTATTTGCTTTGCTTTTTCCCTGTATGTATTTCCCTCTCCTGCTTGGACAGACAGCATGTCCACAGTATTCAATAAATAAATAAATAAATAAAAGCGTCGTCGCAGGCCGAATCCCACGTAGACAGGCCGACGGGACCATTAAGGAGATTCATAAGGGGCACGACCATAGACGCGAAATTGGGGACAAATGGCCGAAAATAGGAGCAGAGACCCGCACATTGGCGCACCTGTTTTGTAGAAGTTGGTTTAGAGAAGTCAGCCACAGCATGGAGTTTGTCAGGATCTGAGAGGACGGTGCCTTTGGAGACGAGGTGGCCGAGTATTGTCAGCTGCCGGGAGCCAAAGCAACATTTTTTTAGATTAAGTTGAAGGCGAGCACTGGTGAGGCAGCTCAGTATCTGGCGCAAGCACTTGAAATGGGTCGGAAAATCGGGCGAAAGCAGGACAACATCATCTAAATAGAAGAGACAAACGTTCCACTTGAGGCCGCGCAAGATGTTGTCCATCATTCATTCAAACGTTGCAGGAGAGTTACAAAGGCTGAATGGCATCACGTTGAACTCATAAAGTCCTTCAGCGCTGACAAACGCTGTTTTAGGACTGTCGGACTCAGCCACTGGGACTTGCCAATAGCCGGAACGGAGATCCAGGGAGGAATAGAACTCGGCGCCTTGCAAGCAGTCAAGGGCGTCGTCAATACGCGGTAGCGGGTAGACGTCTTTGCGCGTAATTTTGTTAAGCCGGCGATAGTCTACGCAAAATCGTATCGAGCCATCCTTATTTTTCACCAGGACGACTAGGGACGACCAAGGATTGGCGGATGGTTGAATAATGCCGCGTTGTAGCATGTCGTCAACTTGCTCATTAAGACGCGGCGCTCGGGAGGCGACACACGGTAGGGACGCTGACGGAGAGTAGCATGGGTGCCGTTGTCAATGTGGTGCTCGACAGTGGTCGCACGGCCCAAAGATGTAGACTGGTGGTCAAACGATGAGCGAAACTGGTTGAGCTGGGCAAAGAGCTGGGCTCAGTGAGCTGTGTCGAGAGCGCGGTCGATGGAGCAGTCGAAAATGTCCGAAGACTGCGAATAATCTGAAGTAGCGCCACGTGGAATGACGGCAACGACGTTGGTACTGGAGGAGGTCACATCAGCGTCTAAGGAACAGATCAAGTCAGAGGATTCAAAATGGCCGAGGCACTCGCCACGGAGCAGGGAGAGCGCGGAGAATGAGGTGTTAGAGACGAGGATGGCGGCAGCAGCGTGGTGAATGTCGATGACAGCGAAGGGAAGAAAGAGGTGTCGGCGAGAGGCAAGGACGGAGGAAGGCGTGAAGAGAACGGTGGCGTCAGAAACAGAGGCGGCGCAAACAGGGACGAGCACGGCACTGTCAGGGGGAATGTCAGTGCCCTTAGCGACAACAAGCTTAGCAGCACGGCGAATCAGAGGCTCGTCGAAGGGTGCATCGCAGAGCGGAGAGAAGACGACGTGCGCACGGGCACAGTCACTGACGGCACTGTGGCGGGATAGAAAATCCCATCCAAGGATGACGTCATGGGAGCTTGCAAGGAGGACTAAAAATTCTACAACATATAATAGATCGGCGATGACGACGCGTTCTGTGCAAGCGGCAGAAGGATGCACGAGCTCGGCGCTGGCTGTACGGAGTGAAAGTCCAGAAGATTATGTGGTAACTTTGCGAAGCGAGCGGCAGAAGTTTTCGTGAATTACCGTAACGGTGGCCCCAGTGTCCACCAGCGCAAGTGTTTTGACACCGTCTACAAACACATCAAGAAGATTCGACGGAGAAAGGCGAGGACTTAAGCAGGACGATGAGTGCACAGTTCGTGCCCCAGAAACTGCGGCTGCTATTTTTCCGAATAGGTGGGGACGTTGCGATGCCTCATGGGTGACAATGAGCGGCGGGGAGGGGAAGGTGAGCAGTGGGAAATGGAGTTCTGGCGACCGAGCTCGTGGTCAGGAGAGATCCCCTGAGGTGGTGGTCTGAAAGGTGGGCGAAAGGTGCGGTCCGCACCGGGGTAGTCCGGTAGAGGGTGGACAGGCGCAGGAAAAGTGCGTCGACAGAGGCGCGCGACGTGGCCCGGAACACCGCAGGCGTAACATATCGGTCTATTGTCAGCTGTGCGCCAAGGGTTGTAGGTAGCGGGCGTGAAGCGGTTTTGTGGAGGAACAGGCGCAGCCACCGCTGGAGGAACGTACGCATAAGCCTGCGGTCGCGGGGGTCGTGTGACAGCTTCGGCATACGTTAGAAGCACGGGAGCGGGGGCAGGCGGGACGGCAACTGGAGGACCGTAGCTCAACGGGGCAGCAACAGGGGTGGGCGGGATCGGGGAAAGGCCGGCATTGGGAGCTGGTTGCCGAAGAGTAGGGAGTGCATCGGCGACCTTCTGCGTAATGGTGTGCCGGATCTCAGCGCTGAGGGCGAGTGGTGACTGGTGTTGGCGAGATAGGAAAGAGAGCTGCCGGCCGACCTCGTCCCGCACGAAGTCTTTGAGGGTAGCAAGTAAATCGGGTTGATGACCAGGCCGAAGATGGAGTCGGCAGGTGGAGGAGGCTGACGAGCGCAAAGACGTTGCTTGCGCAACTCGTCGAAACTTTGGCATAGGGTATACACCGAGGCAACGTGGTGGGACTTCGCCAACAAAATCTGAAATGCATCGTCGTCGATACCCTTCATGATGTGCTTGATCTTGTCAGCCTGTGACATGGCTGGATCAACACGCTTGCAGAGGTCAACTACATCTTCAACGTAGCTGCTCTCGTCCGCGTGCTGAGCTCGGACGCGCAGGCTTTGCTCAGCGCGCAGTTTCTGCACGGCGGGACGGCCAAAATGCTACTCAAATGTGCTCTTTATAACAGCCCAAGTTACAATGTCGTCCTCGTGGTTGCTAAACCAGAGGTTTTCGACATCGCTGAGGTAAGCTTGACGTGGTCGTCCCAGTTATTATGACGGTTCACCCGTTCGTACGATTCCAGCCAATATTCCGCGGGGTCCCGCTGCCGGATCGCACCGAAGCAGTGACTGGCTGCGACGGGGCGGCGGGCTCCTGACTGGCCTTGGCCGTGGACATCGGGATGGTGCGGCTGCGAAGGTCCACGGTGATGGGGAAAAGGGGAACGCAGCAACCTCCACCAAATGTAGAGTGGTTCATTTGTACGTTGGAAGAGCCGGCGACGAAGACCTTAGCACAAGTAATCTACGAGCCAGTGAGGCGAGAGACTGGGATACAAGCGGCAGGGTTCCAGAACGAGCATCCGACGGGCGGCGCAAGCGCTTCGTCGTAGTCGGCATCGGGGCTGGACCATCTTCATTCCAGTTTGATGCTCCTTCTAGTTATTGACTAATTTCGGTTGGTTTCGCTTAGTTTACGGTCATATAAGGTTCCAAATCGACTTAGGCTGTGAGGGACGCCGTAGTGAAGGACTCCAGAAATTACGACGACCTGGGATTAATGAACGTGCACTGAAATCGCAGAGTACACGGGCCTCTAGAATTTCGCCTGCATCAAAATTCGACTGCCGTGGCTGGTATCAAACCCGCGTCTTTCGGGACCACTCAGCCACCGCGGCGGCCCATTCAGAGTAGCTGATTCGGAAGAAATGATTAAATTTTTCTCGCAAGAAGGCCAGTCATCGAAGGGAATCTGGCCTTTTGATTGACATGAAATTATGTTCTACTCATTTCTTCAAAATGGTATTTTAACGACAGTTAGTGAGAGTAAAGAAACTAAATGAACTGCATGATTTGGAAAATGATGTACGAAGTTGTCTGTGCAATGTTTTATCACATTTAGAGTATTACCTTTCCAGTACTTTGCTTAATTTTGAGGGCGGTAAGTTTGTACAGCGCGAGGGTATGTGCATAGACGCCTGCATAACCTCGTTGCTTAGTGGGCTGCTCTCAGCCAGTTTGGACAAACGCGTCAGTAGGAACATGATGTTACAGATTTTTAGACATGTAGACGATTTTCTGGCAGTATTAAAAGCTCAAGAGGACGGAAATGAGGATGTAGTCCACTATACTTTAGAACTTTTAAGTCCTGTACACAAGTTCTGAATTTCAGTCAACAACTTGACAATAACCGTAGTATACAGTTCATGGGTGCTCATTTTTTCTTTGGTGCCTCAGGTTTGTCACATGTACCAGGTAAGGTACAAAAAAGCATTTTGGATTTTCCTTGGGCCCACTCTAAATTGGTAAAAAGAGGCATTGCTAAGGCATGCCTTCTTGCTTCTGTCGAAAAGTCCTTCTCGCACAGGATTCTTGAAGGTGTACAAAAGAGGGCTGGTCGCATGACTAAGGCAAGTTTTCCTGTGGAACTGGTGACATCGGTTGCTGAGAGCCTGATCAGCAAGATAAAACTGGGGAACAAACGCAGATGACTGAGCGACAAGCTCAAGAACTGGGCTAGATGCGTGGCACTGGCCTATCTATGTTCACCAGCTTACGTATACCGCCTCAAAAAGGTGGCGATAAAAGGCAACGTCAGAGTTGTGCTTACTGAAGCGAAGAAACTCGGAAAACTCGCAAAGTTCTTAATGTCTACAACATAAGACTGCCGTGGCCCACTAAATATGGAAAGCTGTATTTGGCCATCAGGGCCAATGCGGTCTATAAAAATTCGTTATCATGGTCAAAATGTTACATCGGCCAACCTCGGCCAAATTGGCCGATGTATAAAAGTTCGCCTCAAGAACCAAAAGATTCCAGCAGCGGCTATATCCGACGCTGGACAGTTGGCAGCACATTGCAAACGGTGTGAACACGATAACAAAGATTTTGCGCCATTTTTTAGCAGACACGTGTGATATCTGTAAATTCGCACCAGAAGAAGTGAGAGATGCTGGAAGCCTTTCTTACACTCGGTGGGCTTGGCGGCACGGAAATGATGGGCCACACTTACCCGCAAAACTTTTCCATCTTGCTTGTGCAGTTCCTCGGGCTGTGCCTTCAGGCTCCTTCCGGCGAGCCTTCCCTCGTCCTGACACCCTTCGTCGACTCCTGCTGCCGTGGTGGTTTTGCATCCTTGGAAAGCCTTCCCTGCGATCTACCACTGCATTTCTCGGACGCGCCCCGCTGCCGCGTAGCCAACGCATCTGCCGACCGCGCAGCACAGCTTGCGCAGGTGTACCTTGCCCTGGATACGTCGAACTGGATAGAGCCTCGTTATCGGGATACCAGCCTCGTGACCAAGCTATCTTCACCTCAGCTCACCGTTATAAAGCCCTCCCACAGCAATGCGCCCTTCAGTAGGCTTGGCGGCACGGAAATGATGGGCCACACTTACCCGCAAAACTTTTCCATCTTGCTTGTGCAGTTCCTCGGGCTGTGCCTTCAGGCTCCTTCCGGCGAGCCTTCCCTCGTCCTGACACCCTTCGTCGACTCCTGCTGCCGTGGTGGTTTTGCATCCTTGGAAAGCCTTCCCTGCGATCTACCACTGCATTTCTCGGACGCGCCCCGCTGCCGCGTAGCCAACGCATCTGCCGACCGCGCAGCACAGCTTGCGCAGGTGTACCTTGCCCTGGATACGTCGAACTGGATAGGGCCTCGTTATCGGGATACCAGCCTCGTGACCAAGCTATCTTCACCTCAGCTCACCGTTATAAAGCCCTCCCACAGCAATGCGCCCTTCAGTGGGCTTGGCGGCACGGAAATGATGGGCCACACTTACCCGCAAAACTTTTCCATCTAATCGCCATTCTTTGTATGCAAAACGCTCTAGTAACCGCTTTTTATTCGTGCTGCCAAGCCCACACTACGCATGTAATATTGTATATGACTGTTCTTGTGTGATATCTGACTTGCTCTTGATGGCCGATATATATATTGAGTCCAACCCTGGGCCTAACACTCAGCCATCTGCATCTGACCTGCTCAATGCCATCAAAGAAGTCCAGTCTGGGCAGTTACGCATGCTTGTAGAGCTAAAAACCATAGAAAAATCTCTCTCGGAGCACGAAAAAGCCTTCCCTGAGGTGAACAGCCATCTTTCTAAAATTGAATCAGATGTCGCCTCCTTTTCTTCAATTAAATCTGAAGTAGAGAGTGTAAAGTCTCCAACAGCCGAATGCAAGGCTGAGATCGCTAAGCTGACTGCCCGGCTGGACGACGCCGAGAACCGAGCACGGAGAAATAATCTAGTGTTCTATGAAACTAAAGATTCTAAGAATCATGGCAAGATTCTGAAAAAATAATCATCGAGCACTGCAGCCAGCATCTGGACGAATCGATCGAGCCTCGGGACATAGAACGCGCCCATCGTCTTGGCGCTTTTTCACCAAAAAAAAACCCGACCTGTTATTGTCACCTTTACATCTGGTTTTTCGCTTCGCTCCATCGAATCTAACTGGTTACTTTTTAAGTCCGAAATGCAACGCCTAATAAGCATACATGTTCCGACTATCACCATAAAAGAACGACCTGGTTCCCCATGGTATAATAAAACACTTAAAAGACTAAACAACAAGAAGAAGCGACTATTTCGTGCAGCTAAAGTGACAGACACGGATCTCGCCTGGAATAAATATTACACTACCGCTGCTAACTATGACACTCAGGTAGCCAAAACTAAAATTAACTTCTTCTCTAGCACATTACCTAACATGCTGCATGATAATCCAAAGCGCTTCTGGAAAACTATTAGCCCCTCTAATTCTAGCATAATTCACCTGGCAGATCATTCTGGAGTTCCCGTTTCCGAATCAGATGTTCCCAATATCTTAAATGAGACATTCTGCTCTGTATTTACTCACGAACCGGTTAATAACCTCCCTGAAGCCCCCTGTTTTCTCCATGCACCAATGGATACCATTATCTTTGAGCCGCGCGGCATTGCCAAGATCATTGACGCTTTAAAAAATTCTTCATCTGCCGGTGTTGACGACATCAACGCTAAAATTTTAAAAAACACAAAGGAACATTGTAGTGTCATGTTATCTCTCCTCTTTCAGCAGTCATTTTCTTCGTGCTCATTACCTCGTGACTGGCGGATTGGCAAGGTCATTCCAGTATTCAAGAAAGGTAACCGATCTTCACCACGTAACTATAGGCCAATCTCATTAACCAGTGTTTGTTGTAAAATTATGGAACATATAATATATTCACACACTGCCCAGTTTTTGTCATCGCACAACTTTTTTCATCCTAATCAGCATGGTTTCCGTAAAGGTCGTTCCTGCGAAACGCAACTTACTCTCTTTCTTCATGATATACATGCATGCCTCGATCGTAACATTCTTACTGATGCCATATTCATAGATTTTGAAAAGGCATTTGACAAAGTCCCCCACGCGCGCCTAATTCTTAAGCTATCACGACTAAACCTGCATTCCTTAGTTCTGGGCTGGATTCGGGCTTACCTAACTGATCGCTATCAATTCGTTCATGCTAACTCTCACTCATCATCTCTCTCCCCTGTCTTGTCTGGCGTTCCCCAGGGTACTGTTTTAGGCCCTCTTCTATTTCTTATTTACATAAATGATTTACCCCTTAACATAATGTCTAACGTCCGCCTATTTGCAGATGATTGTGTTATCTACCGCCCAACAAATAATCCATCTGACATCACCACCTTTCAAGAAGATCTTGTACGCGTCGAAGAATGGTGCAGTGCATGGCTGATGTCGCTTAATAGTACTAAAACGTCCCTTCTTTCTTTTCATCGCCGGCGAAACCACCAAGGTACCACTTATACTATTAACAATATTCCTGTTGCGTCAGTTGACTCGTACAAGCACCTTGGTATCCATTTAAGTAAAGATTTAACCTGGTCTCTACACATTCACAACGTCACTAATTCAGCTAATCAAATTCTAGGGTATTTACGTCGTAACCTTTCCTTAGCCCCCTGTTCCATAAAACTTCTTTCTTACTTAACATTTGTGCGTTCTAAACTAGAGTTCGCATCTGCCGCGTATGATCCCCACTATGCTAACCTTATCACCACGCTCGAAGCGGTCCAGAACCGCGCTGTCAGATTCATTTGCTCGGACTACTCTTATCACAATAGCGTATCAGCACTAAAATCACAGCTCCATCTTCCTACTCTGGCCTGTCGCCGTAAAATCGCCCGTCTTTCTTTATATCATAAATTTTATCACACTTTCCACCACGAACCTCCCCCTATCGCACGCGCCCATCGGATTTCTCGTCACAGTCATCCTAATGCCGTCTACCCTGAACAAGCCCGCACCGAAACATATCATCAATCTTTTTTCCTTAGAACAGCCAAAGACTGGAATGACCTTCCGTCCGAAGTGGCAACCATCATCAATCCCGTTCGCTTCAAATCCGCCATCGAAGACCATCTGTATTCATCCATTTAAAACCCTTTCGTTTGCCCACCCCTCATGTAATGTCCTTTTTGGACCCTTGAGGAAATAAATAAATAAATAAAAGTGTCTAAGCAAACCAATTGCTTATCTTTCTGCCAAGAAATTGAATTTCTCGCATCTAGAGATGCCGTCGCGTATGCAGTTTGATTGTTCACACTTATTGGCACCTGCTCATTGCCTATATGTAAACACGTGGTTTTTCCGAAAACAAAGTCAGTTGAAGTCTAGTGCTTGTGTTGTCTTCTCGCCTTTCGACCCCGTTATTTAGCGCTACTATGTCCCCTCTGCTTAATTTTGCACGGTTTTTATAAACTCAGGTATACCTCGTTACAAAGCTGTATTGGTTTTTGAGAGTGCTAACGCTTGTAGGTTTTGTTTTAATTTCATTTACAAACGTGAGCTTTGACGTCACCCTACTCAGAAGAACAGTTGTCTGCCTGCAAAATTTTTGCAGCTTCTTCATGTGAACAGTGTGTGAGAAACAGGGCAGAGCCACCAGTATACTGATATACTAGTGACTCTATGTGATATCTGACCCTATGACTCTACGGTATGTGATAGTATATAAGGTGGTCTACAGTGATATACAGTGATATACTTTCGCAGTATACTGTTAAACAGTATATTGATATACTGGGATAGGAAAAATTAACCGTAAGGTGAGAATAGCGTTGACATAAGCATTCAACCGCAAGGGTTAAATTACATTTCTCGATCATTTCCGAATCCAGCACATTTTCTATTTTTGCTCTAACACCGCATCTATAATAGGTCTGAAAATATATGGAAATTTTCATCTCAATTTTCTTTATTTCCGATTTTAAAGCAACAAAATGTGCTGAAACTTATTGCAGGCTTTTGACACAAGCAGAAAATTATTACAATCTGGTGGTTGCCAAGCGCGACAGTGACCATGTCATTAAGGTGTTCTAACATAATGTGCGTGCTGTTTTTTGTGAAGCGAAACTGCGTTTCTAAAAAAAAAAAAGAATACTTTTCATACAACTCAACCTAGATATTCGCAGCACGTTTCTCTAAATGAGAACAGCAGCTCTTCTTCCCTGTTTTAGACAAACGCAAGTTGTCGGAAGGTTTTGTCAGCGCTTGCAAAGTTTTCACCCTAGGAAATTGCTATATGAATTGCGTCCCATTCCATAACGCATCCACTAAGGGTTGTTGTAAAGGTTTGTAACAGTCGGGCTTTCCAAATTACCAATCGAAACCATCCACATTGGGAGTTTATGTAACACAGTCTAGTGTACTTGTCATAGGCAAGCCACGAGAGGTATTCCATGGTGAGATTCCCTAAATGGACTCTAAAACAAAACCAAAGAAAGCAAGACGCCACGCTAGAGATGCGGATTCTATTTCGGTTGGTACTACATGCGTTTTTCTTCTCGACGAATTAGCACTGGAAAAAAACTGTGATCGAAGTCTTCGATTTTTTCTCAGATTTACAACACCGGGAAAAGCCGGAGAGGTCACGTAAATTTTATGAGCTCTACCCCCTACTAATTGTAGGGAACGGCGCCTACATCGTGTAATCAGAAAAAAAAAGCGTGGCGGTGGTTTAACTCTGGTTAAACCTGGAGTGGCGCGATAACCACAGCAGGCCGAGTAGAACTTGCTCATTCGAATTTTCATTCGCCACGCTGGAGGCTCTAAATGCGGCCGTAGTGTAGCTCTCGCCAGAAAAACTGTCAAACCCACTTTTACAATCGAATACACTCCGACCTGGTAACTAGCGCTACAGACACGGCACGCAGAAGAAAGGGACAGGAGACACGCTAGCTTTGCAACTGATAATTTATTGAGGGGCGGTCATATTTATGCACTCGCTTAGCTGGTGCCATCTATCAGCTGCAGTCGTGTCAAATGATGATAATGAAAAACAATAATATCAAAAGCACAGCCCAAGGTGAACGACGAGATCTGTATTACATGCGAACGCGAATAGCAGTTTACCAATACCCCGCAAGAGAAGAGTGTACAACAGGTGTATATAGTACCGGTACTCACCTACGGGCCAGAAACGTGGAGGCCAACGAAAAGGACTCAGATTAAGTTAAGGACAGCTCAGCGAGCAATGGAAAAGAAAAATGATAGGTGCAACGTTAAGAGACCAGAAGCGGGCAGAGTATGTGAGGGAACAAACTCGGGTTAATTACATTCTAGTGGAAATCAAGAGGAAGAAATGGGCTTGGGCAGGGCATTTAATGCAAAGGAAGGATAATCGCTGGTCATTAAGGGTAACGGAGTGGATTCTGAGGGAAGGCAAGCATAGCAGTAGGCGGCAGCGGGTTAGGTGCGTGGATGGGATTAGGAAGTTTGCAGGCAAAGGGTTGGCGCGAGTGGCAAAGGAGAGGAATAACTAGAGAGACAATAAATAGGCCTTTGCCCTTCAGCGGGTGTAGTCAGTCTGATGATGATGATGATGATAAACAATAAATGAGCCTTTGACATGAAGAAAGCCAAGGAGGAACTAAAATTGAGTTATGGGAAAACCTGAAAAGTTAAAGACAGCGATAGAACCGAAGGGCCATAAAATTATGATTAGATAGTAGATTACAAAGATCAGTTTTAATGGAGCGCGTAAAAGCTAAAAGCAATGAAGTTGTCCAGTAACTAAAGGTGGGCTCGCGGTGAAGCATGCCTACTTACACACTAAAAGATATGACGTTAAAAGAAACTGCGGAGTAAGAAACAGGCAGCAAAAGGCATATACACAATCTAAACACTCATCCTGCGTAAAAATTAAAAGTACGATTCAAATGAGGTGCAATGAAACAATTCCACAGGTGCACAGTATCGAGCATAAAAGTGCAATTGAAGTGAAAAGAACAATGAAAGCCACGGAAAAGGTTTAAACCCTCCCTCGTGGTACATAGGGCAGAGGTTTAAAACCTCTTGGCTAGTTACCATGCTCGAGTGATAGTTATCATTCTTTTAGCCATAGTTACCATGTCGGAATTCATAAAGCAACTACTCCAATTAAAAGCATTAGCTGCGATTGCACTGGCCTTTGCTACAATATTTTTTAGAGGAATGCGCCACCATACTGTTCCGATGAAACTCGGTTTTATAAGGTTTCATATACAGATGGAAGCTTCATGTGCTCATCGGGAAGAGCGTGAACGAGCCAACGAGCTGATGTTTGGCCTGCGTTGCTGCAACTACTGCACGCGGGGGCTTTACTACGGACAACCGGGCAGCATACGACAGCGGGAGGCGCTTCGCGATTGCTTATCTCTGCACGACTCGAAACGCTGCTTTCTTTCTCGACGGTTCTCCTCGTGCCCTCGTCTAAATAGTGCTCAACGTGAAAACGACGAGCCAATCGTAGCAAGAGAATAACTTACTCGGTCCGGCCGCAGTTACCCGGTTTGCCCAGATGCGTCGCTGGTATCATTCGCTTCCAAGGAATTGGCTGGCTTTTGGAGGCTCTGATCTTGCAATAGCGATCTCTCAATGTTTAGGGACGTAACATGCCAAGTTAGCGAATAGTGTCGACGAAATCTGCGGATATATTAACTGATTTTTGGCGCCTTGTTTCATTGGGTAGATATGCTTTGCGAAAGAGCATCGAACAGTCAGAGTCGCGTCCACAGTGCAAAACGCCATATCATTATGCAGGTCCCCATAGCCGCTTGCTTATCGAAGCGACCTACCTCGAGGTGCGTATTACGCCACCCGTTATTTTGTCTTGGCTGAGTTCGTCGCACTGCAGCGCGGGCTCACTGCCATCCACTGCAGATGCAGCTGTACCCTAAATCAGCGTGAGCACTACGTCGCTAAAAACGAGCAACAGACCCAACTTTAGAAAGTTAGCCGTTGGCGCCAGAACAGTCGTCAAAGCACCTAGAAAAATGTCTTCCAAGTCAGGGTTGTCACTGCAGAGTTCTAGCTGTGTTTATTAGCGCTATTTTGTGGATCCTTCCTTGTGGGCTAGGCTGCAGCGGCACCGGCGTCATGTTAAATCGATGCTTGCTCTTCATGCAGTTCATCGCTTGTTTTGCTGACCACGGCCCTTGCGGAATCGTCTCGTCTGGCTTGACTTCTTCGCTTCTGGATGGGCACGTGGATACCACCGTGTGCTTACCCTTGGACTTGCCAGCTGATACCCTGTGTGATGGCTTCGGGTTTTCCGCTTTCTTCCACTATCTGCAAGCCAGTCATCTCGCCAACTTCTCTTTAAATCAGCCAATCTCGCTGCACTGCTGGTCTATGACGTCACCTGCCAAGGATATAAAGGCCATGTGCGCGGATCGGCTCTTCAGTGGGCTAGGCTGCAGCGGCACCGGCGTCATGTTAAATCGATGCTTGCTCTTCATGCAGGTATGGTCTGATGATCGATACTTGCTGCTGTACCCTTGCCCACGTACTCTTGTGTCCTGCTGCGTACACGCGTTTTATTGCGCAAGTCATCTCCTCCTGAGTGGTGACGTGGAACTCAATCCAGGCCCCCCATCAAAGTCAGCGAACTCCAGTAAAAGCAATGCATCTGGTACCAGACCTTTAACCCGGTCTGTGAGTGGTTTCAGTCTCACTCTCGGGGAGGCTGACGATGTAAATCTTGACTGCGAAATCTCTTCGAATACTTCGGTGTCTGACATGTTTTCTAGAATACTAGCAGGGCAGAATCAGTTGGCCCGTGACATCGCCGACATTAAGCAATCTTTTGCTTGTCGCTTCGATGCTTTGGAGTCACGCGTGGCTGCCTTAGAGTCTTTGCCCCCGTCCGAAAGTTCCAATCTAATTTCTGATTTACACGCTGAAATTAACTCTTTAAATTCCAGAGTAACACAGCTGGTGCAAAAGAATGATGACCTTGAAAACCGCTCTCGAAGAAATAACATTATAATACAGGGCGTTTCAGAAGACCCGAATGAAACCGCTGACCCATTGTTGGATAGCATCTCATCTGTATTTACTGATAAATTGAAGATTAGCTGTCCCAGTATTGAGCGCTTCCACAGGCTCGGTGCAGCTCGCAGAGGTTATACTCGTCCAGTTATCCTAAATCTTTCTAGCTTCAACGACAGAAGTGTGGTTTTTAAAAACGTCTCTAAACTCAAGGGCTCTGCCTTCTTCATTACAGAAGATTTTTCTGCAAGGGTTAGGTCCATTCGGAAAAAAATATCGGACGCATCAGTGTCTTTTCGTGACAACGGTTCTATCGTGAGGTTAAGTTTCGATCATGCCTTCATTGACAAGGTTCGTTACAATTGGTATGAAAGTTCTAGCTCGTTGGTAAAAGCATACAATTATCCTGCTTGTTCTGCGCCTGTGTCCTTGACTGCCGCATCATCGACTCCCTGACTTAGCTCTGGCCGTCCTGATAAGCTAGTTGTTCTAAATATTAACGCTCGCAGCATTGTTAAAAAACTTCCAGATTTACTGTCCCTTATTTCTGTTCACTCCCCCCATATTATTGGCATAACGGAGACTTGGCTGCATAGTGGAATTTATGACTCCGAATTCACCCCACCAGGTTTTGTTACTGTGCGTTTAGACAGAAGTTGCAGTATCGGCGGCGGTGTGGCATTGCTTATCAGATCGGATTTACGATTCTCAGTTTTGCCTTCTCCCCCTGATACAGAATCCTTGTGGTGCAAAGTTTATCTAAACAATTATAGTATTCTAATCAGTGTTATTTACCGTCCACCTGGTTCTTCCGTTGATGTCCTTCACGCTGTCGCAAATTTCATGACCAAGATCAACATTACTTCATCAAGATTTATCTGTTTGGGAGACTTCAACACTCCTGGCATCCACTGGTCATCGTTGTCTGCATTTGGTCGTGACATTACAATTTGTAAAGAACTAATTAACATTTCCTTATTGTTTAGACTAACTCAGGTTGTTTCTAGTGGTGGTGGTGGTAGTGGTTTTATTAAAAATAATGGTAAAAAGGAAGGAAAAGATTTTTGCTAGCCCCGGCATCTGCCATCGATACTGAAGCACCTGAGCTGGGGCAGCGGAAATAAAGGACAGCAGGCAGAATGGAGAAATGAAATGAAAGAGGTGAGGGGACAGGAATAGAGGACAGGGGGAGAAGTAATATGTACAAACTACTAGGCTGAATTCCATCCTTGACTTAGTTTTTCTAAACTCTACTTTGGCCCAAAATGACTTCTCTTGTGAAGTAATTGATGGGCTCTCAGACCATAAAGGCGTGTTAGTTTCACTCTCTTGTCCAGTCTCCAAATCACCATATTTCTTTACTACTTTTCCTGACTTCACTCGTGCTGACGATCATTCCATTATTGAGGTTTTAGCTGATCGTTTCGATACATTCTCTGCTTTCTCAGCAAGCCACGACGTAAATTTTCTTATTAATTACTTCGAATGTCTTGTCAAGGATTGTGTCCAACGCTTTGTTCCTATTAAAACTAAGAAAAGAAATACTAATGTTCCTTGGATGACTCGAGACATTTTGCATTTATCTCGTCGCCTTCGTAGGCTAAGGCGTTCGAGAAGAAGCAACGATCCCATAACCTTAGACAGATTTCACAAGGCAAAAAAAGAACTTAATCTTAAGTTGCGGATGGCCAAGGATTTCTTTTTTCGTGTCCACCTGCGCGATCTGTTAAGAACTAACCCCCGAAAATTTTGGTCATCCATCTTACCTCGTGACACTTCATCCACTTCGTTCAGATTAGATAATGACGTAATCAGTGAGCCTGCTGTAATATCTGATGCTTTCAACAAATATTTTTACTCGGTGTTCGTTCCGGATAACAACGTCATTCCGCCACTCACTAATATAATTTCTTCTCCAGCAATCAGTGATGCTGTCATAAACACTGATGGCATCCTAAATCTTGTATTAAACCTCGACGTTAAGAAATGTACCGGCCCAGATGGAATACATAATGCGTTCCTGGTTCGTTACTCCATGTGGTCTTGGAAATATCTGACCATCATATTCAACAAGTCCTTATCATCCGCTACAGTTCCTTCTTCTTGGAAATTAGCCAAAGTGCTCCCTCTTTTCAAATCTGGTGATAGACAGTGCTTGTCGAACTACAGACCGATTTCACTGACATCACAGTCATGCAAAATGTTGGAACACATCATTCATAAACACATCATGCTTTTTCTTGAATCCAATAATTTGCTATCTAACTTTCAGCATGGGTTTAGGCGCGGTTTTAGTACGGTAACACAATTAACAGAATTTGCTCATGATATATTACATAACCTCGATGTCGGTAACCAAGTTGATGCCATTTTTATAGACTTCTCGAAAGCATTCGATACTGTTCTACATTCCAAGCTTCTTGCTAAACTAAATGCTATACTAAACAATCCTCACTTGGTTGATTGGATTTCTAGCTTTCTCTCATCTCGTTCCCAGTTCGTATCCTATAATTCTTCTCATTCTACTGCTGTTGATGTAACGTCAGGTGTGCCTCAAGGCTCCGTCCTTGGACCACTACTCTTTTTAATATATATAAATGACTTGCCGCATAACATTCCTTCTAACATTCGTCTTTACGCTGATGACTGCGTTTTATACGAAGTAATTAATGGCCCTAATGATCATCGTCACCTCCAAGAGTCATTTGCTATGTTTTGTAGTTGGTGTAGTACCTGGCAAATGAGAATTAATTTCGACAAAACCGTCCTCATGTCTTTTTGTAACAAATCTTCCGTTTCCCATTTTAGTTACTCTTTCATTGGCCGTGTGGTGGATAGGGTCTCGCAGTACAAATATCTTGGTGTCATATTCACGCATAACATGTCTTGGTCTAAACACATTGATTACGTATGTAATAAAGCACTAAAAAAACTAGGTTATCTACGACGCACGCAACCCAATTCACCAAAAGACACAAAGCTACTGTTGTACAAATCTCTAATCCGCCCTGTTCTTGATTACGCAGCTGTAGTGTGGAACCCGTACAAGCAATTCGAAATTAACATGTTAGAAGCAGTCCAGAAGAAAGCTGTGGGCTTTATATGTCATCGTTATGATCGCGATTTCTCACCCTCTTCTACACTTCTCTCATTGAATTTAACCACGCTGTCTGTCCGTCGCCACACTGAATCATTAAAATTCTTACATTGTGTCGTCAATTCCTCAGTAAGGCTGTCAGCTAACCACTACATTAACTTTGCACCATTATCATCTACAAGAAGTCATCACGAGCTTAATTTGATACCGTATTTTGCGCATGCTAATTTGTTCAAATTCAGTTTTTTTCCCCGTTCAATAGAAGCCTGGAATTCTCTACCCGGGTCCATTCGTTCTTGTCCATTTCAAAACTTTGTAACTGCCGTTGAAGACGCATAATAGCTGTGTATTCTTACCCTGTCGTTAACAGTTCCTTTCTTGTTTGATATTTCATTTGTGATTTTAACTTTTTGTAGTGCTCACTTTGTACATTTTGCTGCATTTTGTTTCCTTGCATTTTTGTGTTTTCCGACTCCTGCCATAGCGCATATAATTGCGCTGCAGTATGTATAAATAAATAAATAAATAAATAAAATGTACTTTCGAAGAGGTATGCCCATGGCTTAAAGGGTACCCAGTCTTAACGCCTTTAACTCTTTTTTTTAACGCCATTAACTTTTTTTTTTAATGCGGGAGAACAGACAGTTCAGGTGCGGTGTGTCTAAAAAATATTCAACCATAACTAATTTTTTTTGCAGTGCGCTATAGTGTAGCTAGCAGAGCTCTCTTTTAAAGACAACAAAGAAAAGGCACAGTGTTGTATTGTTTACGACTAACAAGAACTTTGATTAGCAAAATTTGAAAGACCCGCCGAAAATTCACAGAAATGTTGAATACATTAAGTAAGAAAATAGCGCTTTAAAATATATAATACGCGTTCTATACGTAAAAAATAATTGTTTTTTTGGGGGGAAAGGAAAAGGCGCAGTATCTGTCTCATATATCGTTGGACACCTGAACCGCGCCGTAAGGGAAGGAATAAAGGAGGGAGTGAAAGAAGAAAGGAAGAATAGGTGCCGTAGTGGAGGGCTCCGGAATAATTTCGACCACCTGGGGATCTTTAACGTGCACTGACATCGCACAGCACAGGGGCGCCTTAGCGTTTTTCCTCCATAAAAACGCAGCCGCCGCGTTGGGCTGCGTTTTTATGGAGGAAAAACGCTAAGGCACCCGTGTTCTATACGTAAGAAACAAGAATTCAAAGTTACAAAACTGTTCACGCTTAATGTTCTGATCAGTAAAAAAAAAAATATTGTGCGACGCCCATTGGAATACTATTCGCGCCGTGCCAAAGTCGACTGCTGGCCCTCTTGGAGAAAACCTATTTGCTTCACTGGTGGTGACACGGAATCGTTCATAACATGTCCGGTGCTTTGAGAGAGCCTCGGAAAGCAGCGAACAATGGAATAAATGAAGGTTACAGACGTGCACGTACCTGTCGATAGCCAGGACTAAGCGGAGCAGTCATCTCTGTCCGCAGTAGAATCAGACTACTGGACGTGTACTTTCCACACAAACCTGTCGTTTGCCCCTTGAAATGCACGTGTCGGTGCTGCGGCATTGCGAGAGCACCACCATGGTTGAGCAGTACCGGTTCGTCAGGAAGACGCCATGCTCGCCGTCATTGCTTCGCATGTGCATTTCGCGGGGAATATAAAGATGTTCGCTCATGAGGCTTACAGAAGGCTGAACATCAGATAGAAGTAGAGTTCTTTCGCAAGATACGGAATGGCGTTACATGTCCGCGCTTGGTCCGGATCGCGCAGGGTGGGCTATTTCGCGCCACCGTTCAAATTGAACGATTTGAATAGGCGCGGTAAGGAAAGCGCTTAGCTAAAAATGAACCTTAGCAAACTATTAAAGTTCTCTTGTGCGCATGTTTGCTAGGTGCTTACACTTTTGGTGGTTTCGGAATTAAAGCATATGAGGAGTCAACTGGACGCTTTTGGGAACCTCACTGGGTACCCCTCGTGTGTAGCGAGAGACCGGAATACCGCCTGGAATGTATTCGAAGAAAGTGACGTACTGAGAGAACAGTGTTCTCCGCATTTTCACCCTCTTTTTCTTCTCTTCTCGGGGCATTCCGGATTGAAAACGCACATTTGTGCTTGCTTGGCACGAGTCGCCAGCTGTCATTCAGCACTCCTGGCGCTAGCATCTCGTGATGCCGTTATTTGGGAGTAAGGACCTCAGTTGGGCTCCACGCCCTGCTCAACCCGCCTACAGCTGACTGCCGTCCCACGGCTGCCCAGGTCCTGGGCGCGAGCCGCGTGCAAACCCCGACGGGGCGGTCGTGGCGAGAGGCCCGCCCCGTGGGGTGGGACCATAACTCCGCCTCCCGAACAGAGCTCGGCGGGCGCAGTCCCGCAGCCGACCGACGGCGGCGAGGGATCCCCGGGCGCTCGTCGTCGACACTAGCGTGCACGGATAGCAGGCATCGCCCCTCGCTGCCATGGTGAGCCGACCTGGGCATGTTTTTCTCTCTGGTGTGTTTGTCCCAGTGGTCACGGGTGCTCGAGCAACGTGCAGCGGCGCATTTTTATTAACTCTAAGCTTTGAGGCCATATGTGGAAACGCGGGACCAGCGGTGCACTCACTGAAGGCACGGATATGAAATGTTCAGCCCGTTTATTGACCTTGCGTACGGTGTACCGCTTCTGGGTTGCGAGTGTGGTCGCAAAGCTTCGTAATGTTTATTTCTTGTTGCTAACAGATGCTACCAAATTGACCTGAAAAGTTTGAAGCCGCTTTACATTGTTCGATATTATCGTAGATATTACTGCGCCCTATCTCAAAAGTTCATCAACTTTAAACTGAGTGCGGCCGAAGCGGCCAGGACTCTGTTCTTTGACGACCGAAAAGATTTTTTTGTTCCTATCACCGCCACCCAGTTGTTCATTCCTTTGTGGGCGCAAGTAAGCGCAATAAAAAGTTCGTTTCGGTGACACCCCAATCTGCTCGCCTGTTGTCCCCGGTGTTGAAACCACAGCGTGAAAATGTTGTCTTTGTCCTGCCAGCAATGGCGCTTATAGGCGACGTTCCGCGCAAATACTGTAGCGAAACTTTGTCGATGTTGGCGCGGTTTAACAGCTTTCGCTTTAAGCCATGCGATGCTAATGTAAGCTCAACTCGTACCGCTCCGAGTACCGCCAGTATTGCGGACCCCTGCCGGCGTCTGTGAAATGTCAGAGCTGTAGTGACGAAGGAAAAAACAGAAACAAAACGCAATCCGTCCCTTCTACAAGAGGTAGGTGTCACTTTAAAATTTCCGTTTACTATTTTACTTCTGTTCATTCACATCTCCACAAGTGCAGATGGCCAGAGTAGAGACAACAATTCAAAGAAATTCTTCCTGACTGTGTCTGTTCCCCCCACAGCAATGTAATTGTATTCGGTAATAGAAAATACAAATATAATGATGCACACGTAGTAAACGACAAGTTCTACACACTAAACAAATTCTTACCCTTAAGGGCGCAAATCAGCTGTCCCCAGACGAACACCCATTTGGGGGTTAAAAAGGGTGTAGAGATCAGCACCCTTCAGGAAGGGTGCACAGCATGAAAGTTTAGAGGGCGCGCATCAGTCCAAGGCTTTGGCTTCAGGTGTGGATCAATGTGGAGCACCCTTCCAACATGCATTCGTATAGGTGTTATGGAAAAATAGTACCCTTTAATGAGGGTGCAACCACTACATCCTCTAAAGTATCATTAAGTGCACCCTTCCTTAAGGGTGCTGATCTCTGCACCCTTTTTTAGCACCGAACAATTGGAACAGGATGTTCCTCTGGGGACAGCTGATTTACACCCTAAAAGGTGAGAAATGGTTTAGTGTGTACAAGCGACGCTAAGATAGAAATGGCTTTCATGGGACCTAACACTGCTGTTGACGTGGCTTTATCTTCCGACTGCAGCGTTACCATGTTTTCCGAATTGGTTTGGTTTATTGGGTTGGGGGGGTTTAACGTCCCAAAGCGACTCAGGCTATCAGGGACGCCGTAGTGAAGGGCTCAGGAAATTCCGACCACCTGGGGTCTTTAATGTGCACTGACATCGTTCAGTACACGGGCTTCTAGAATTTCCCCTCCATCAAAATTTCAGCGCCACGGCCGGGATCGAACCTGCGCCTTTCGGGTCAGCAACCGAGGACAATAACAACTGAGCCACCGCGGTGACGTTTTAAAAATGGTAAAACATGCGAAAAAGTTGAACATTCAATGGCGAATATAGGAGAATTATGAGGTAACCAATATTTATACAAAAGCAGCAAACAAGGTCCTTGAGAGGAAAATACCCAAGTTCTTACCGTCTTTCTGATCGGTATATCTAAGTTTGTGTACAGTAAAAAAAAAAAATGAAATTCTGCAAATTTTTACCTTCTTTAACCATTTCGGCCCTGGATTTTTGAATTTAGTAGTAGATTCTTTTCCTACGAGCTTTTACTGTGCCTAAGGCACCATAACCGCAAAGTCAAATAATAAATTTCGTGGTGCAAGTATCAATTGCTTTCCAGGCATGATGTCAAAATCGGACATCAGTGCTCAATGAGTGTAATATGCCAAAGGAACCGTTTTGGTTACCGCAATCGACAACGAAGAAATGAGCGCAAAAATGTCTAATTTCTCAGCGTGGAGAACACTACAGAAGATTTTTCTTTTTTACATTGTAAGGGATAGATGGATTTTGCAGTTGCCACAGAAGATGCCGCTCTGTCCTGTTTACCTTGCGTTTTGTGTCATACCTCCTCGTTCTTGTTGCTGACAGTCTTGTGCTTCAGCTGTGTGCAACACGTGAACAACACACATGTTCAGAACTTGCATAGCCTTACATAGGCTTTACCCAAATCTGCAATGCCCTCGTCTATCGAACTTCATGAAGCGCTTCCGTATAACGTCCAGAGCGGAGCTCGGTACATCTAAATTCTAAGCTAGGCTGAGGCACAATGCATCTGGTTTGAGCCTGTTTTCTAACCAACTGTTTTTTGTAGAAGAATTTATAAACTCGAAGATAATCTGTCGTGTCTCTATCTCGACCAAATGCAGTTCTATCGGCATCGCTGTTAATGCATTTCCATTGAGCTGGACAGTGTAATCGAAGAAGAAGAAGCCGCATGGTAGGCTAGGGTGAGAAGCCAAGATATAAAGCAAATTTAAAGGCTGTAGTCTTCAGGACACTACGGGTATTTTGGAAACGAAGAAGCTCACGCTCACAGCGCTGGCCGCACACTGTTACCCTGGGTCCCCTAACATTTGCAGGAACATAATTATTCAGTACATAATTATTCTGAGTAAGCATTATGCCACTCCCAGCCGCAGGCGAAACAACAGCGTAGCATCGCAGCGGGAGAGGCCGGACGGACGATTGAGCTGAAGTAAGGGGTCGAGGCGGTGCAGACGGCATGCGGAGTTTCCAGGGGAAGACCACGACGCTGAAATCTCACTTCGGCCAAGCATTCGCAGATGTCTTGCTGCGTCGGCTCTTGTCAACGGTATCTCGACAATGTTGGTATACTGCCGTGAGCCGATCGAGCTGCAGCGTCAGCTGCGTCGTTTCCGACAATGCCACATTGTCTTGGTATCTACTGGAAGACGATATCATGATCCTCAACCTGTGCCTGGTGTAGAAGATGTCTTAATTCAGCTACGAGTTGCTCGTGATCGTCATGGCGTAAAGCAGAACTAAGGCATTGTAGAGCAGCTTTTGAATTGCGGAACACATCCCATTTGTCGGGTGTTTGTGTACTGATGTGCTGCACAGCCGCACGAAGACCGGCGAATTCTGACCGGGTGGAGGTTGTCCGATTCGAAGTTAGCTGGTGAATACTGGCCTGTCTCGGAGGAATGACCATGGCGCAAGCTGAACTTGTAGTTCAGACCAAACCATCTGTATACACATAAATGCGTTAAGGACAGTTGCCGGGCCAGTTGGTACATGATCTCACCGAAAAACAGCGCGCTTACACGGGACACGAGAAAGGAGACACGCACACACACAGCGCTGACTTACAACTGCAGGTTTTATTGCATTGCTCACAATAAATACTAGAAAGGAAAAAAACAAAAACGGTGGAACGCGAGGAAGAATTCCTTCTGTCGCATCATGTCGTCATAGTTATTCAAGATATTGAATCTCTTTTCTAACGCATGACGCGGATTTCCTATCAATGATGAAAGCTTCATACAGCTCACTCTTGTGCTGGTGATTATATCGCCTCAAGATCTGGCTTCGTCCAAAGTTAGGTGTGCAGTGACAGCCAGACACGTGTTTTGCCAGCGTGCTGCCGTATCCCGTGCGGATATTAGTGGCGTGCTCTCGTAAACGGTGGTTTATGCAACGTCCACTTTGACCCACATACGATGCACCGCATGACAGCGGGATCTCGTAAATTACCTCCGTGTCACAGGTGGTGAACATTTGTTCATGCTTTTTACTGCACCGCGCTGGTTTTGGGGCATCTTCGTTCACCAATCTGCAAAGCAAATTCAGCTTTCTGGGTCAGTTAGAATCAAATCCACTCCAGCGCGCCCTACTATCTTCTTCAACGAGTGGCTGATCCCGTGTAGATACGGCATAACAGCCATCTTCTCTTTTTCTTTCCGAGGCTTCTTCGGGTGGCCAGATTGGCGGAGATCTTTCAGGAGCTTGAATCCGATCCCTGAAATGAGGGAATCCGGGAAACCCGCTTCGCGTAGACGTTTCAGCTGGGACTCTGTGCTAGCTTTCTGACGGTGATGGCACGATCTTTTGAGGGCATTCTTCAGGGCAACCAAGCCTATTGCTCGTTTGATGAGCTTCGTATGCGAGGAAGAGTATGGCAAAAGGTTTTTCTTTGACCTCGGAGCATAGCACCAGGACAGATGGTCCTCACTTGGAAACAACCGCAGGTCAAGGCACCGAAGTTGGCCTTCATCAGGCAATTCTTTTGTCAATTCAAATTCTCCTAAGTTTTCAGAAAATGCCTTGAAAAGGGCCTCCACGTCCTTGCCTGGGTCCTGACCAGACGTTTAGTAGACGACGAGAAAGTCGTCGACAAGACGAAAAACCCTTACTACGTTGGTGTTGAGCAAAGCTTCTTTTAGCCGACGATCCGCATTTGCAAGCAGGAGATCGCTGAGTAGAGGTGCGACACAGGAGCCGATGCTCACGCCCTGCCTCAGTACGAACAGTTCATTATTGAAGCTGATAAACGTCGACCTTAGGTAAAAGGCCATAGCTTCGAGGAACTTCTCTGTGCTGATTCCACAGACGTTCTGAAACCGTACGGTACCCAGAGCTTCAATGCCTTCTCTAATCACAACAAACGGAGAAGGGTGCGGTAGTGAGTAGTAAAGATCCTTTCATCGATGGAAAAAACACTCACACCTTTCGGGCATAAGCCATGAAGGAAAGCAGAGACTTCTTCAGGCTTCTTAACCTGGAACGGATCTTCCACGGCCAACAAAGACAGTGAGTCTTGTAGAAACTTGCCCATGGAGTGCTGCCAGGTGCCTTTTTCCGACACAATCACCCTGAAGGGCCAGTTGTCCTTATGTGTCTTCACCGTGAAGAACGCACTTAGGCACAGTCCTTTGCTTTTTCTCACTGCTGTACCCAGCTTTGTCAGGTTGAAGGCATCATAAAGATGCTGGGCTTCTTTCTTAACAGCTTGCTGCTTGATCTTATTGAGCTTACGGAAGTTCTTCATAACGGCTTCACTTGCCTTCTCGCCAAAGGTCGACGAAGGCAAAACTGCAAATCCTCCTTCTTTGTCCACTGTCAGAAGTCGAAGGTTCGCCTCTCGCAAGGACAATGCCACCTCATCAAACGGTACCGATGTTCTCTTCTTCGGTGCCTTTTTTAACACATCGACGCCCTCAATGATGCATCTGCCCGCCTCTTCAGCGTGCGCTTTGACCGCACTCCTTCTAACAAAGGAGAGAAGCTCAACCTTGCCAAGCCGAGGTTCGATGCAGAACTTTGGTCCTAACGCAAGGACACGAGAAGCTTGAACCGGTACTCGCGTGTTACCAAAGGCGTGAACTGTCTGCCGAGGACGGCCTTGGCTTTCTTTCTTGTGAATCGAGCCTAAGACTAGCCTTCCTTCGAGTGCCTAAGACTAGCCTGCCTTCGCGAAGGCCCGCCGGGAGGAGCTGAGAAACGCCTGCAACAAGCCTTTCGAAATGTATCGCAGTTGGCGTACTTCCTTTGGAAGAAGGTTCTAGGCTCGATTCCCCTCACTGATGCATCTGCCCGCCTCTTCAGCGTGCGCTTTGACCGCACTCCTTCTAACAAAGGAGAGAAGCTCAACCTTGCCAAGCCGAGGTTCGATGCAGAACTTTGGTCCTAACGCAAGGACACGAGAAGCTTGAACCGGTACTCGCGTGTTACCAAAGGCGTGAACTGTCTGCCGAGGACGGCCTTGGCTTTCTTTCTTGGGAATCGAGCCTAAGACTAGCCTGCCTTCGAGTGCCTAAGACTAGCCTGCCTTCACGAAGGCCCGCCGGGAGGAACTGAGAAACGCCTGAAACAAGCCTTTCGAAATGTATCGCAGTTGGCGGACTTCTTTTGGAAGAAGGTTCTAGGCTCGATTCCCAAGAAAGAAAGACAAGGCCGTCGTCGGCAGACAGTTCACGCCTTTGGCAACACGCAAGCACCGGTTCAAACTTCTCGTGTCCTTGAGTTAGGACCAAAGTTCTGCATCGAACCTCGGCTTGACAAGGTTGAGCTTCTCTCCTTTGTTAGAAGGAGTGCGGTCAAAGCGCACGCTGAAGAGGCGAGCAGATGCATCATTGAGGGCGTCGATGTGTTAAAAAAGGCACCGAAGAAGAGAACATCGGTACGGTTTGATGAGGTGGCATTGTCCTTGCGAGAGGCGAACCTTCGACATCTGACAGCGGACAAAGAAGGAGGATTTGCAGTTTTGCCTTCGTCGACCTTTGGCGAGAAGGCAAGTGAAGCCGTTATGAAGAACTTCCTTAAGCTCAATAAGGTCAAGCTGCAAGCTGTTAAGAAGGAAGCCCAGCATCTTTGTGATGCCTTCAACCTGACAAAGCTGGGTACAGCAGTGAGAAAGAGCAAAGGACTGTGCCTAAGTGCGTTCTTCACGGTGAAGACACATAAGGACAACTGGCCCTTCAGGGTGATCGTGTCGGAAAAAGGCACCTGGCAGCACTCCATGGGCAAGTCCCTACAAGACTCACTGTCTTTGTTGGCCGTGGAAGATCTGTTCTAGGTTAAGAAGCCTGAAGAAGTGTGTGTGTGGTCTCACTTCTGCGCATGCCTTGGTTTTCCTTATATTTGCTGGTTTTTCAGTGAACAAAGCCCTTGTCTTGCGTCGTTCTTCTGCTGTATTTGTCTTTTCGGCGCTTTTTTTTTTGCTCGAATACTATGCATGATCTAGCCCAAATTGTAGTTCTAAATTGCTTACATGTGCCTTTGGGAAACTATGCTCAGCGCCGTGTGCTTCGGTGTTAAAAAACCTTTGTTGATGCAGAAGAATCCGCTGGCCAGCGCATAAAGAGCGATGGTACTCTTGTTGTTGTTCAAGGAGCTTGCCTCATTCCTTTCCCTCCTTGCGAATCATCGCTAGCTTCAAAAACGAAACTAAATTACATAATTTAACACTCAGGGAACATGCTGGCTATCTGAAGCACGCTCGAGAGTGAGAAGAAAGTGAAATACAGACTAAAAATGAGGTTTTTCTTAGCTCTGTTCGTCTCCTTGCACCATTTAGTCCTTGAAAGTCTGAAAGTATGTATCGCCCGCTGATAGTATCTTCCTGACCAAAACTCGTCTCTGGGCAGGGTTGGTCGCAGCTACCTACGAGAGGACTAAAAATCTCTTGGGTGTATTTGCAAACTCGCCTAATAGTGAATGGATATTTTGGCCTGATGAAGCAGCTAGAGTGCGCTCTTGAGTGTATGCCTTGAGTGCGCATTTTCGCCACGTTAACGTGGGCATCGAAATCAAATCGCAGAGCATCTCGCTACCGTGCAAGGCGGGTGGCAGTGACCCACCTCGCCGCCCTCTTTACGAGTGCGGTATTTATTTATTATCACTGCAAACAACTAACAAAAAGATCTTCTAAGTGTCTCAGACTGCGCAACTGCGTCTCAATGCGTGAGTGTGCTGCCTATAACTTAAAAAAGAACTTGAATTTTCTGTGCAGTGGGCTGGTGACAGCTTAGACATCTGTTTCAATGACGCTTCGTATTGCCTTTTTTCTTTCCTTTGGCAGACATCAGGCATGCATTCATATTTGTTCTTGATCACAAAATAAAACGTCCCCTGAGAGTTATAGCGCTAGTCCATGCCCTGTCTCTCATCTCCTCTTTATTTCCGCGTTATGGTTTCCTTTAAGTAATAATCCCCAACTTGTCCAAACCCATTCTCTTGTTCAGCACAACGATCTCTGGCATTTTTTCTCTAAGCTTTCTCTCCTTCATCAGTTTTGCGCTACATGTCTTAAATACGAGAGTTTTGGCATTGTCGGTTCCGAAATAGTGCTTCTGCAGGAATCTCGCGAATATAATAATCGTCGCCGCTGCAAAAATCTTCAAGTGGTGGCGCAACAAGTACCACGCTTTGACGCAAATATCTGGCTTACAAAAGTGTTCTTTTCGGTAAAAATCGCATGTATGCTATCAGGTTACCCTAATGCAGTAGTCTAGCCTCATTTAACATTAACCTTTAGTGCCTCTTTAAGGCAGGACTGCATATTCGGTAATTTTCTCTGTGTTTTCCCTCCTGACACACAGTGCAATGGTGGGCGCTGAAAATGTCCGCAAGGATAAGCACATGATTTATTTTACGGCGTTCAGCAAATGCAGGGATAAGAAACTCCAGTTAGTTTTTGTATCAGCTAATTCAGAGCACCTGGTGACTGAAGGAGACATCAAAATTGTTTTTTTTTATTTTTAGGGTGGGGGGGGGGGAAATGACGCCGTAACTGCATCGCATATCTCAACAGACACCCGAACCGCGCCTAAATGAAGAGATTTGAAGGAGGGAGTGAGAGAAGAAAGAGAGAAAGAGGTGCCGTAGTGGAGGTCCCCGGAAATTACTTCGACCCCTTAGGGATTTTTAACGTGCACTGACATCGCACAGCACACGGGCGCCTTTTGCGTCTCGCCTCCATCGAAACGCGGCCGCCGCGGTCGGGTTTGCACACGGCTACTCCGGATGAGTAGCCGAGCGTTCTAACCACTGAGCCACCGCGGCAGGTAAAGACGCCTGATGTTTACAAAATGAGGAAATCGTGGACAAGCACACAGTGCGGCAGGCTGCGGTAGTGGCGGAATAGTCTCCATAAAGAAAGAGCGGGAGGCCGAAATTTCTGAGGCACTAGGAATCGAAGCTCTCTTGTTATCGCCGGCGGTGGTTCGCATCCTGCTCTGGCGTATAATTTAGCTTGACAGCCAGATACCGTCGTGATGACAACGATGCAGTGCTTCAATTGTCTTTCCTACGGCCGCTACGGGAGGAATCGGCGTTTGCGTGTTGATTAGCTGTACGATGGCATCATGCGGTATTTTCCTACCCCTGGCAAAATCGCGATGAAAAAAAAGCACTTAGAATTTCGCGAGGAGGAACGATATCAGACGCAGCTGAGGGCCGGAAAGCGGAATGCTGATTGTGCGTGTGTATATGACTCGCAATGCAAACTGGCCTGAAGGTGGGACAAAATAGTTCATTTTGTAACGTCCAACCAAAGACGGACGCGTTAGTTTGAGGTGAGTGGAAAATAAATTCACCGGTGAATTAAATGTTTATCTGGCCAACCAAAAAATAAGTAGAACCTTTTTTCCCAAGCACTGCATAATTTTTCGTAATTCCTGAGCAAAAGAGGTTTTCGCCAGAGCTTTTCAGTCATCACACTTTCTTAGAATCCAACTGGGGGCAGCGGGCGCCCGCCAAATGCTTTTTGTTTTATTTATTTATTAAGGCCAAATCCTTTAATGGCTCATAATCGCGGTGACCGTCCGTCCGTTACATCGCCACCTAGGTCACGTAACCTACCTAGGCACGTGACCCAGGTCATGTGGCGCCACGCTGGCGCAAGCTGCTCTTTTCCTCTGTCGCGAAATTAATTCAAGCGCGGCAAATTCAAATCACTGCAATGAGTCGCAAACGGCTTTCGCCTTCCCGTACTTAAGAGATATCTAAGTGCCCCCAACGAATTTCAATTTATTTATGGACGCTGTCAGCCCCGTATGGGGCTTTTGCAGGAGTGGGGAAAAAATAAATAGAATGACAAGTCGCACATCCTAATGCAGATGTTTGGGATAATAATAAAGCAGGCTGTCAACTTTTGGGGTGAGATGCAAAATATTTGCAGTTGGCACAGAATAAATTAAAAGATTACATAGCATGCCTACAACGCTGGATGCCCTTGGAAATGAAGTAAACTCATTGGCTGGAAAAAACAAGACTGTCCGTGATGCTTGTGATGAATGTTTCGACAGACATGCATTGTACAGCAGTGTCAGCTAGAGAATTCTCGGCATTAATCGCTCTTGGAAAAAAGTGTACTAAAAATAATCCGTGCGGAAAAATGGGGCTGTAATGAAGATGCCGTATTGTCTCGTTAGAACAAATTAAAAAAATTGCGATCTCTCGATGTTAATTTGATTGCGGATGATTAGGTATAAGTATTTTAGCTTTTCACGCTTTATACGCGACTCTAACGTATGAAGGCCAGCTTGTGAACAGAAATCTGAAGGCCAGGTATGATATCGGAATTTGTTAAATATGAACCTGGCAGCAAGACGCTGCAGCTTGTCAATCGTTGAGCAATTATTTTTCGTGCAGGGGTACCGACAAGCTTCGCGTATTATACGGTCGGTCTAATTAATGTTTTATACCATAGACATTTTATTTCAGGGGTTCTATGGTATATGTTTCACCTAAGGCTCCAGAGTGCATTTCGAGCTTTCGAGCACACAAAATCTATTTGAGGGTTCCAACTAAGATCGTGGGTAAATATGAGACCTAATTACTTATGTTGCATTGTGTTTTGGATTACTTGATTTTCTATGTTGTAAAAGAATTAAATGTGCTTTTTTTTTCCTAGTTATTGTAATCAAGAGTGTCTTTGTTGGGTTCTCGACCATTTGCCATTCATCGCACCATTTTTTTACTTTTTGCAAATTTGCATTTTGTTTTACCTGGTCGCTTTGTGTTCTTATGGTATTTGATTTGCGCCGGTGCAAAAGCAAATAAATAGCTGCTTGGATATCTATTTTGACAATTATAAAATAGAGCTTGCGAAACAGGTTAAAACACTAGGAGTAATTTTAGCGAAAATTTAACTTTGGACGCTCATGTTGACCTTGTAGCTGAAAAGTAGGCGAGGGCATGTGGAATGATTTGTAGATTGCGACAGGTGATTCCGTCGAAACGCAAGCTTCTTCTATTTAATGCCTTATTCCTCCCGCATATAAACTACTGTAACCTAGTTTGGGGGACAGCATCTCGAAAAAACATTCACAAATTACTTTTAATACAGAAAAAACCTATCCGCCATATTGCAAATGCCCCATACGATTACCATACGCGGGATTTGTTTCAATCACTTAGTGACCTTACTGTCAGGCATGCATGTATATTTAACCTGTTCTTAAAATACAAGAGCAGCATAAAACGCACAAATCAGCATTTTCTTCGAATGAGCCGCCTCAAAAAATCCTTGCAGCTGCCGTACAGCGTAAGACAAAGAGAAATATGGATTTGCCATTTTCCCGAACCAATAATGGTTTTAACAGGTTGAAATATCGCGTACCATTCCTGCTAAATAGCGCTGAAAAGAAGCATATAGACCCGTGCACCATGACTAGAAAACAATGGAAAGAATTTTTAACGACGAACGACGGCATCCAAATTTAGAAAAAAGAATAAAAAATTTGTATTGTAAACGATTCCTCATATCTTGCAGCATACTTGTTTTTGTATTACGTTTATATGAATCTTTTATATGGCTGTACGTCCTGAGTGAGAATTGTCTAAATTGGACCATAAATGTGTTTTTTTTCTTCTTTCTGTATATGTTTTCAAACATGTTGACCTGTACGTGGGCTGCTATTGTGCGCGAATACATTTGTCTTGCTTTTGTCTGTGAGATGCAACACGTATATGCAAACAATATGCAAACAATATGTACTCACTGTGAGTGTAAAACCTTCGCGCTACCAATCAAACAGGGGCAAGGGCCTGTCAAGTTGCTCGTAGCAGCTTTTTTACTATTGTCCCAGCATTCCTTTTGTTATACGCGGAAGAATTCTGAATAAAGATTCGATTTGATTTGATTTATAAATTTTGCAGTCACCTGCAAAAAGCCTTTTTTGTACATCAGTGTTTTCAGGGAGGTCATTAATAAAAAAATAAGAATTAACAGGGGGCCCAGAACGCTTCCTTGGGGTACCCCTGAGGCAACGCATGAAAGGGTAGGTTTGCTTTCTCCCATCTCAAGGCCATGTAAATATGAGTTGAACCAATTTGTGATAGACTCGTTCCTATATGTTGCCTTAATTTTTTTAAATAATTTAGAGTGTGATATCTTGTCAAAGGCTTTGACTAAGTCCATAAAAAAAGTCGCTCTGGCCACATGGATCTATTGTTTAGCTGATTAACAGGATAGATAAGCGGGCGAGTTGGTTCAGCGCTTGTTCCTGTGCATTCTTCGTCTAGTCCCCGTTTGTTCGCGCTGTTTTTTTGCATTAGCTGATTACACGAAACACAAATGTCGAGTACTTAATTGCCGTTAATGTATGTCCACTTTGCATACAAAGCGCAAGCACTTACACAACGCGCTCCAGGTTCAACGTCAAGGAAACAGGGAGGATGGGTGCCAGCCTAGACACGCTATGTTTCTGAGGTGGTGCACTACACTGACTTGAATTCCTGCCTCTCCATATTCTAGCCTGAACACATGCCTGTACCCCTTGGGTGATGCTCACCGCAGTGCCTAAGCCAGGGGATAGTCTCATAAGTATAAATTTGAAAGGCGCAAAGGACACAACCACAAGAAATAAAAGAAAACAAAAAGAGCGCAAGCCGCCAACTGAGTTTTTTTCGCAAAACACCATAATTTTCACGTCGGTACATTATCGCATGCAGCCAGAACAAAGTAACTAGAAAAAATTTGCGGGGCGCACTTAAGCTCCGCCTTAAGGGTATGACGAGAAAGCGTATTAGGTTAGTTCTCGTATACGCAGAAGGCCATTCTCTCTTTCACATTCATAGATCCCTGGTAGCCTTCTTACTGCTCCTGGCGCAGTGGTGCAATCTTTGCAGTGGTCTGGAAGGCTCCCGCTTGCACTGTTCTTTTATTGACCCTTCTCGTTCGCTCTCTCTCTCATTTTAACAACGGCTAGTCTGGCCGGTGTAGACATGCCCGCACTTTAGCGGTATCTCGCAGATGACACCAAAATGGCACTCGATAAACCGCAGCCCATGCTCGATAGCAAATCTGGGCGGGAATGGGGGCGGGGGTTGTCGGGCCGTCATAGAGCAAATCTCTGCAAGCTTGCTTGGTGCTGAAAAAGCCACGTTCACTATATATAGACCTCCTGTCTTCTTCATGCTGTGCGCTATTTTATCTATGCATGGAATTACCGCCGCAGGTATCATGTATCTCTACTTTCTTGGCAATGCACCACTGGAAGTGAGTTGAACCAACGAGCCTTACAGCAAGTACTGCTGATACCAGCATAGCTAGCATAGCGCCTTGCTTAGTGACTCTCATGTGATGTCGAACCTTGTGCATAGCAATACTACAGATGATCGATGTGCTCAAAAGATTAGACAAACTACATACCCGGAAAGAACATAAAGACAGGCGTGCCTGTCCTCGTGTACGTGGTTTGTCTAATCTTTTGCACACATCGGTCACCTGTAGTATTGTCATGCACCAGCTAGGTGTGCAGCGTACAGCCAAGTCTCGGCGCCATTGTAGGTGAGCGAAGGCCGCAGCCCGGAACCTCGGCAGCCGAGCCCGGCCGAGCCTTCCTCCGAGCAGCACGTTCTGGCCCCGTGCAGCGGCGGCCAGGGGCTCCGTCGGTGCCTGGCGTGGGCATGCCGCGCCTGCAAGCGGCGCACCCTGGCGGTGGACCGGCGCCGGGCGGCCACGCTGCGCGAGCGCAGGCGGCTGCGGCGCGTCAACGAGGCGTTCGAGGCCCTCAAGAGGAGGACCTGCGCGAACCCGGCGCAGAGGCTGCCAAAGGCGAGGATGTTCATTCATTCGTTCGTTCACTTTGTAACCATTGTTATGCTCTTAAAGGCGCTCGGTTCAAAAGATGCGAAAGACAAATCCATATTTTCCAAGTATGCGATTAGTGAAACGCTTTGCGAAGTCCCCACGCAACCGAAAGGAAGAGGAGCACACGAATGCCTTGAGACTCCAAGGACATGACTAGCGGCAGAAATTGGAAGGTTTGCTGCCCTTGTCTGCTTAAATTCCAACATCCATACCGCTTTAGGCCGGGTGCTGCATTCTCTGATTTTCACAACGTACCAGAGAAACACGAGGACGCCGATGCTAAAAAGAAGTGGCGGACGGGCCTAACGGGCCCTAAAGAGGGCCTAAGTACAAGTAGCCCATCGGTAGATAATATTTTAATCAGTCGCGAAGGTGTCCTGGCATTGCTTCTAAATATAAATACTAAGAAGTCAGCTGGGCCCGATAACATTCCTAATGCTTTCTTGAGGCGATATTCTGAGCAATTATCTGAATTCATTTCTAATCTTTTTCAGTTATCCTTACAATTAGGTGCAATACCATCAGTCTGGAGTAAAGCACGTGTTGTGCCGGTACACAAGAAAGGAGACCGCCAAACTGTTTCAAATTACCGTCCTATATCTATTACTAGCTCGTGTTGTAACCTATTGGAACATATTGTCGCTGGTTTTATACAAGAGTTTTTGAAAGATCATAGCATACTATCACCTTTTCAGCATGGTTTCATGAAAGGACTCTCCACTGTAACTCAACTCGTAACAACCGTACATGAGCTATCCCGCATACTTGATTTATCTGGACAAATAGATGTGCTCTTTCTGCACTTCAGCAAAGCTTTTGATAAAGTTCCCCATGCAAAGCTATTACATAAATTAGATAAAATTGGACTCCCATTTGGTATCATACAGTGGATATGTGCTTATCTCAAAAACAGAGAACAGTTTGTTGATATTAGGAACTGTACTTCCAGTGCTCGTCAGGTCACCTCAGGAGTCCCTCAGGGCAGTGTGCTAGGACCATTGTTATTTTTAATTTATGTTAATGACTTGATTGATGTTATTCCTGGTAATGTGTCCATTCGGTTATACGCGGATGATTGTGTTATCTTCAAGGAAATTGTGTCCTATGATGATCATTATGTGTTGCAAAGATGCCTTGCTGAAATCACTCACTGGTGTTCCAATTGGGGAATGGAGCTCAATGCGGAAAAAACTGTACTTTTACGCGTAACAAGAAAAAAATCTGCTAGCATTTTTCCGTACCAACTTGGAAATAGAACTGTTTTCGAAGTCGACAAATACAAATACCTTGGCGTTACCCTCAACAATAAGCTTACATGGTCAACTCATATCTCGGATGTTTGCTCAGCTGCGCTAAAAAAAATTGTGGTTCATAAAAAGAAAGCTTAAAAACGCGCCTGTAAGGAGTAAAATGTTAGCCTACAATGCAATAGTGAGGTCAAAGTTAGAATATGCTTCCGAGCTCTGGGACCCGCATACCATGAAAGACACAAAATAACTTGAGCGAGTACAGAGAAAAGCAGTGAGATTTATTTACGGGAAATATGCCAGGAAGGATTCGCCGTCCTCAATAATGTTACAAAATAGAATACAGAGACTCGAAATACGCAGAAAAAATAATCGTCTTCTACTACTACATAACACTCTTTCTGGAAAAAATAATATGACGCTACCAGCTTCCGTATGTCGGCCTTCTACGAGGAGAACACGACACAGTCATGAGTATTTGCTTGCACCGATCTTCGCGAAAACAAACGCTTACAAGTACAGTTTTTTCCCTCGAACGGTGAACGATTGGAATTCACTTCCCATTAGTGTATTTCGGTCTAACGACTTCATGGCTGCATTGCAAAATCATTTTTGTGCAAGTTAGCGATGTTGACGTTATCATTTGTGCTTCTTTTAGTGCATTATGTTCATTTCATGTTGCATTGTATACGCTTTTCTGTGTTTTCTTGTTTGTGATATGCCCCTCCTGCTTGGGCCAAAGTATTGGCCTGCAGTATTACTAAATAAATAAAATAAAATAAAGCACAAGTGCCTAGCGTGCTGGCGTTCGACGATTTATGCATTTATTGCTAACTCGCAGGTCTCGAGGCCTCGAGGAGCATTGGGTGAAAGGAAATTAGAAAAAGAACATGCGAAATTGTACAAGTAGAGAGACAGCAACATCGAAGCTGCACAAACAATATACCCGACATAGGAGGTGGGAACAAGGATATGGTTAAATTGAGAAGCAAGTTAAAGAAAATTAGAATTTTTGTAATTGAGAACGGAAGCCCCTAAATCAAACTGGAAGATACAAACAATGCCAACAAAATACTGAAACGTGAATTACTGTTAAAATTGGTTACTCATGCTCAAGCAAACACAAGGGACAACCTAGACACAAGACAAAAAGGCGCACGCACATGAGTCCGGCGACAGTGCGTGCGTTCGTTCTCCTTGCCCGAGCCTAGGTTTTCTGCATTTTTCTATCAAAATGCTAAAGAAACAGGCGCGCAAAAATATGTACAAATTCGAAGCAAATAAATGCGTACTGAGATCTTTTTTTTTACTTCTAGGGGGGAGGTGTGGGTGAGACTAGAAATTCCGGAGTCGGGAAGGTCATTTCAAACACGTCTTGCTCAAGGTAGCTTGGATAAATTCATTGATTGCGTTTTTTTTTTCATATGCGCGCATAGAGCTGCAATTATTATGTAAGCGCCGTGAAGTGCGAGGAGGTGTTTCCAGAGGTACAAGTAAACTACTGTTGTGAGCATATCTATGGAATTAACCTAGAAGGGTATTAGAACTACAAATTTTGAGCAGCTGCAGGTCGTCGCATTTAAGCTGGGATACACTACTGTGATAGCTATGATTTGTAGAGTTTGCTCAAACATTGTGAATAGGGCAGTTTTAATGCGAAGACCATCGGAGGACACGAATTTCAACTGCGGAAGAAAAAGTGTTAAATATGGTATTGCTTGCAAAGGCAGCTTGGGGATTGCACATATTTCGTAGTATGAAACCTAACGTCTTTGATACCTTGCTACAGACTGGAAATACAAGAAAACCTTGAAACGGTGGCCTAGCGGTCTGAGCGTCCGACTTGTATGCGGGAGGTGCTGGGCTCGATCCCCGTTGCAGCCGGGTAACCAGCCGTTTCCAAAGGGTGAAAGCTTTTTCCCGGCCTCGTTTTTAGCCTGTGACAGCGATCAAATGCTTGGGAGGACAGGCCTTTGGTCTACTCTCCGTTCTTACCCCCCCCCCCACCCCCCCACACACACACACGCACTTTCGAAAGCAACTGGAAAGGACTGGAAACTTGAAACTTGAACGCTTTCAAAACACAGGTTCAGAATGCCAAATTCGAATGGCAGGCTACCTTCAAGCACTTCCTTCATGCAGATGGTACGCTAGCACATTCTCTTAGTTTACCATTGCAGCATAGGCGACTGGACCACTCTTCCCTCCGGCTCAGGGCTCTAGGCTATTGAGCCAGAGTACTCGGCTGCGAACGCGCCCGCGGCGGCCGCTTTCGTTGGAGATGAAACACCAAATGTGCCCGTTTCCTGTGCGATGTCAGTGCACGTTAAAGATCCCCAGCTAGTCGAAATTATCCTGGCACCCTCCACTTCCTCCTTGAACACTTATCTTGCTCCCTTCCCTCACGGCGCTGTTGAGGTGCATACCGACGAGTGAGACTGTTACCGCGCCTCTCATTTTTCCTCTGAATCTTGTAATGAGTCTGCTGAGTTAAGAAAATGTGGCTGAAAGCTGGTTCAACGTTCACTGGAATCCTAGTGACGTGCTGCAGGTCGACATTCTGTGAGTTGTTTTGTGATACAGTGTCGGCTAACATGTCTTGAATGAGAAGAAAATTTCATAGAAGAAATGTAATGTTGGCAGATTTGAAAAACGAAGAACATATTGGCTTGCACTATGGCCGCAGGAGTGTTGCAAACCGAACAGGTTCGAAATAGGTAAAACAGTCGTGATGAAATCTGCTCCGTAATGTGAGCAGGTAAAAAACTGTCGCGAAGAATAGCGCCCATTGTTCGAGTTCTCACGCAATGGGCAGCCGTCGCGGTTCACGACGCAATTTTTTTAGACAGCTTCCATCTCAGTTTTGAGCAACGAAGGTTGCTCAAAAGGACCGTATAAAAATTGAGGCATATAAGCTGATAGAATAATTTTCAAAAACCAATTATTTATTACTTTTTTTTTCGAATTTCAAGGTGCGTTTCCCTCAGAAGCACACTGTTCTAAATTCTATACATTACTGTTCCTGATAAAAATTTGATTATCTGGCTTTTTCTTTGCATACTAACCTTTCTCCGGAAGCAACATGCCGATTTATGGCTGAGAAAATTTTATTTTATATATTTTAAATAAAATTGGCAGTGGCTAGCTCGGCTGTGCCAGGATATACGTAGCAAGAGGTACGTTTCCCTGGCTGAGCTTGTTGTTGTCACTGTATGTTTAAAGACATTGGGCTCCGACTCGGCGGCTATGCGTTGTCTATTACGTAAACTCTGCAGTCTGACATCTCCGCTTAGCAAGCCGTTCCTCTCCCTGTTCGAACGTCTCCGCTGCTCTCTTCGCATTCTTACGCTCATTCTCTCTTTGTTGAGTTGCCAATTGTCAGGCGACAACCTTAGGATCGGAAGAGTTAAGCTTCCCCTGTCTATACCGCCGTTTAGCAGTGGCTGTAATGGGTTGCAAGCCACAAGGGTAGCGTTGGCCTGGCGGCCTGGGGCACAGCTGGAAACATCTCAAGGTCCTGGCAAAGAATGAGTCGACAGCCAACAGAACAACTTGTTTATTCTGGCATCGCAAAAGAGCAGCCGGTCAGGGCGACCACGTTACTCGACGGAAGAAATCGAAGTCTCCTTGGCGTCCGGGGCAGCTGCCTTTATACCCTCGGAGTCGAGGGTAAAAAGGAACGGCTCGGGATGGGGCGCACGAGACGGCGACGCACGGACATGTTGAGATGTGACGTGCCGCGTCCGCCGGGCCGGCGCCGGTCAGACCTCCTCGCCTCCCAGTTGGGGAGCTCCTCTCCCCGGCTGCCACGCTTTGACAAGCGTGGGCACCAACATGCACACACACACACGCACACACGAAGACACGAGGCATTGAAACCTGCCTGGACGCGTTTGGCGGGAGGCGTTGCGGCAGCACTGAACGGGCCAAAATGAACGCCACTTTGAACGAAGCCCCGGCGTCCGTTGCATCCGCGCCGGCTATACCGCGCGTCGTAGGCGAAACGTAACAGCCTCTTATACGAAATGCTGCGCATGCGACACGCGGCTCGGGTGATAGAGCGGCGTGCGGCGAGGCGGCGACGAAGAACGCGGCAACGGCGAAGCGCACGCCTCCACTGCTTCTCTTCTCCGGTCGCCATGGTAACGGCGCATGCGCACAACTTGCCTCTCCCGGCCACCGCGAAATGCTCGACTGGTAGCCCAGTGTAGCTCTCGCTAGAAAATTCTTCCTCTAGTGTTGAAACTCACAACGTCCGTAACTAAAAGGACGAGTTGCTACGCTGTTGGACTGAATGGAGGCGTTGTGTGGCCTCTGGTATCCGGGTTCAACTTTAGGTGCCTACGAGCGCATTATATTTGAGAAATTGGCCATGATGGCGATACCTGTATTTCGTTTTTAATCTTTTTTCATCTTATAAAAGCTCTATTTTCGGCAAGAGTGGTCGCTTTGGGATTATACTGCGGCCCTGCACGGATACCAGCCACGTTATATTTGTCCTCAGTGTCCATTAACACCTTTCATGTAGAAACAGCCACTGCATATCCCATCAAGTTTAATAACATAATTTCCAGTTTCAAGCATTTTTTTTTCCTGCAGCAGTTTGAAACGTTCTTCGGTTTGAAAAAATGAAACAATTGCTCTTCTTAATATTCCATCAAACCATGTGAACATTTCCTTCTCACCAGATTTTGCACCAAAAAATCACCGAAAATGAGGAAATTGTGTGAACATCCTGTCTGCGCATTAAATGGCGTACCGAAGCTCATTTCCGCTTGCGTATTTCGGCTAGCATATTTATTTGATCTCATTCAATACTCTATAGCGCAGGCCATAAAATGGGTCCTTGTTGGAGGGGCTGAAGTGGATTAAATGAAGCAGTACGCGTAATATCGCAGGAAAAAAAATGCCTAACAATAACTAAATCGAAACAACAATACGCCATTAATTAGCTGCTCTCAATAAACAATCTTGTCGACGGCGTTGATGCTCTCTCGTATTCCTTCTATTCTGGCATTGTAAACAAAGTTTTTTTTAATTTTGATTGCAGCTCAGTATAGTGCTCGTGAATCCGCATGACAATTTCGTTATTAAAGCTGCGAAGTGGGCGAGTTGGTATTGATTCATATTTGATCAGCGCAAAAAAACAACGGGACACAACGAAGAGACGGCACCACAAGCGCTGACTCGCAACTAGATTTTTAATTCACGTCAAAGCATCGTAAATACTAAGAACGCCAAACACAAACAAGAGGGAAAACCAAAAAAAAACGACACAAAGCTGCTAATTATGCCCACAACGGTGACAATCAGCACGAGCGCCAGACTACACATCTTGGCCGGATAAGAGCATCATCTCTTTATCAGTTAGTGTGACAGAAGGATCACTAATGCAGCTATCAGGTTCCAAGCGGATGTGAAAAGCCTCCAAAATTTCCCGCGTTAGGCTGTCATTATCTTTTCCTAGGATGACGGTGTTAGACAACAGAGGGGTGCAAGTACCTTCTCTACAGTGACGGGCAAGGTTACAAGAAGATCCATTATCTCGGGACTTGTGGCGCTCACTAAGACGAGCGTTGATGCAACGTCCTGTCTGGCCAATATAACTCAACCCGCAAGTGCACGGAATCCTGTAGACAACCCCCACATTACAGGGCACAAAAGAGCTCTTAAGTTTGGTCTGACAACCCCCACTCTTTTTCTTCGCGGTTGATACCTTAGCCTTCTCTTCCACCTGCCTGCAAGCACCTCTAAGTTTTCTAGGCGCTGAAAAAAACCACATCAACATCGTATCTCGCCGCAACATTCTATAAACCATGCCCCACACCATGTGTGTAAGGCACCACCACAAACTTCTTTTTTTCCTGTTTTGGCTTATCCCCTCTCTTGATCCATCTAAGAAGCTCATCGCATTCCCTGGAAATCACATGAGAAGGGTAACCGCTAGATTTTAATTGGCCAACTTGACTCAAAATGCTTTCGTTGATTCTTTCAAGACATGACTTGTTCGTGGCAGATTTCAGGCTAGAAAAAACAATGCCATTTTTTACCAGTTTTGTATGGCCTGATTGGTAATTTAGAAAAGACTTGGTAGAGCGTGGGAAGTACTCCCAACACACATGACGCTCTTCCAACAAGTCTTAAGTCCAGAAATGGAAGTACATCTTCTTTAGGAAGTTTTGTCGTGAACGTAGTCCCATCGCACATTCTCTGAAAACCTTCAGTACATCTACCACGCTACGCGTCAAGTAACCCTTCTTAACAAAAACAATATAATCATCGATATACCGAAAAATCCTCAGAATTAACCCGTCACATATACTGTGTATGGATCTGTCTACCCTGGCAAGGAAGATATTGGCTAACACAGGTGCTACTTTAGATCCTATGCACACTCCATCATTCTGCACAAACGATTTTCCTTTCCATTCAAT
This sequence comes from Amblyomma americanum, assembly GCF_052857255.1. Classification (NCBI taxonomy): domain Eukaryota; kingdom Metazoa; phylum Arthropoda; class Arachnida; order Ixodida; family Ixodidae; genus Amblyomma; species Amblyomma americanum. The sequence goes on along the minus strand of NC_135505.1, from coordinate 18,204,863 downwards.
GACAGTTGAACGAAGGTAAAAAGACAGAATCTCTAAGAAGCTCTCAAGGGACACACCACATCTGGCAATAACCATAAGAGCCCTTTTGTGCCCCATAACGTGGGGGTTGTCTTCAGGATTCCGTGCACTTGCGGGTTGAGTTATATTGGCCAGACAGGACGTTGCATCAACGCTCGTCTTAGTGAGCACCAAAGGTCCCGAGATAATGGATCTTCTTGTAACCTTGCCAGTCACTGGAGAGAAGGTACTTGCACCCCTCTGTTGTCTAATACCGTCATCCTACGAAAACATAATGACAGCGTAACGCGGGAACTTTTGGAGGCTTTTCACATCCGCTTGGAACCTGATAGCTGCATTAGTGATCCTTCTGTCGTACTAACTGATAAAGAGATGATGTTCTTATCCGGCCAAGATATGTAGTCTGGCGCTCGTGCTGATTGTCACCGTTGTGGGCATGATTAGCAGCTTTGTGTCGTTTTCTTTTGGTTTTCCCTCTTGTTTGTGTTTGGCGTTCTTGGTATTTAAGATGCTTTGACGTGAATTCAAAAATCTAGTTGCGAGTCAGCGCTTGTGGTGTCCTCTCTTCGTTGTGTCCCGTTGTTTTTTTTTTGCGCTGTTCAAATATGACAATTTCTGGTTTGTTGCGTAGGTAGGCGCTTAATAAATGCATGAGGGTTCATGGAGAGTTCATTTTTTAGCAAAGCAGAAAATTCAGTCTTTACATTCTCATTCACTTTGCCGTGTTTGTAGGTTGTGTTGTGCTATTGATTGATTGCGGAGCCAGTGGAACGATGTATGATAAACATAATACATTTTTGCTCGACAATTTTCATAGCCTCGATGTTATGTTTTATTCCCTCCGTTATTCCCGCTATAAGCGATCATAATGCTGTTATTTGTGAAATGAATCTTGATTATGCAAGAATAAAAATCAGCAGTCGACGTGTTTACAATTATGCTAGAGCCAACACGCCGGCGATTGATAGTGCAGTGGATTTATATTTAGTTGTTTTTTAAACCCTTGCTGAAACATGTACTGCAAGTTAGCTTTGATGCTGTTTCAAGAATAAAGTCCTGGAACTACGCGATCAATTTGACCCATTGTGTACCTTAACAAACAGGCGGAATAATAGCAAGCCATTGTTCACAAAACGTTCGCGCACGTTAACACAAAAGAGCAGAGAACCTAAAGCAGGTTCAAACCTAATCCAACATCTGAGAATTTCAGTGAACTTAACAATATAACCAGTATCATAAAATATGCAATAGATAGTGCCAAGTTAAGTTCTTTTGAGACATTCGATTCAAGGATCAAACTAAATCCGAGAGGGTTTTGGAAACACATAAAAAGGAAATAAAAAGGGATAGCATATCTATTTCACCGCTCGAAGAGAGTTACACTATAATAAAAGATGCCGCAGTAAAGGCTGAGTGTTTTAATACCTATTCCAAATCTGTTTTATTCGTTCAGTGGCACGTGACGAAAGTGTCGAAACGATGGTTATTGCTGATGTACCACCTTTGGAAAATGTTGTTTTTGACTGTCGCAGAATACGGGCGTTGCTTCAGCGGATCGATAGTTCAAAAGCTGCGGTTCCTCCCTGTATTGAAAATGCCTTGTTGAAATCTAGTGCGGGTTCTGTATCCCCGCACCTGAAAGTGCTCTTTCATAAGTATTTGAATCATTCCTGTCTTCCGGGCGACTGGAAGATTGCATCTGTTGTACCTATCCATAAATCTGGTTCGCGAAGCACTGTTTCCCAGTGTCTTTCTCCTGCTCGAGCACGTATTATACACGTGGATAGCGAAACATCTGGACACTCATGGCATATTCAACTCTTACCAGCATGGGTTTCGCGAGGGACTCTCCTTCGTGACTCAGCTACTAGAATTTATTTTCGACCCATCCGCAGCACTTGAAAATCAAGCAACTGTAGGCTGCATTTTCCTAGATTTTAGAAAGGCGTTTGATGTTGTCCCCCATCAATTATTAATAGAAAAACGGTCGCAATATAACATTCCTTTCAATATTATTTTCTGGATTTCCGAACATCTGCGCGCAAGACGTCAGTTTGTTACAGTAGATGGAGCGGCGTCAGATGTTCTTGATGTTCCTTTTTTAATATATATAAATGATATTTCAGACAACGTCACGTCATGCATGAGATGGTTCGCAGATGACTGCATATTATACAGAAAAACTATCTGCAGTGGCAACTTCCAGGCAATTGAAGACGATTTAGGTTCGATACACGCTTGGTGCAAAAAATGAAGCATGAATTTAAACTTAGAAAAAAACTGGGTGTACGAGATTCACGAGGAAGAAGGCAACAAATGATTTCCGCTGTATCGAAAACGGCAAAACCCTAAGAGTTGCTCGCGAGTATAAATATCAAGGAGCATATCGGACCCCATCTTTAGGTTGGCACCGGGACATAGACTACATTGTTGCCAAGGCCTCTAAATTCGTGGGCTTCTTACGCAGGAGCATTAGCAATTTTCCCCAAGTGACCAGAGAAATTTTATACAAGTAAAACGTGTGCTCCGTTTTAGAATATGCCTGCCCGGTATGGGATCCTCCCACTGCACTCGGTAAAGGTAAGCGTGAAAAAGTGTAAGAGATCTGCTCGTTACGTTCTGGGCAAGTGAGCCAAAGATATATTATTTAGCGCTACACTTTCCAAACAAGCATTAGGCTGGAAATCATCTTTCACGACAAAAAAGTGCGCGCTTAGAAGGGAAAAACTGAATCTTTCAGTTCTTTTTTTCCCCAAAACAACTCGACAATGGAACCGATTGCCCTCATCTGCCGTTGCCTGCACAACTAGTGACGCGTATCGCTCTTCATTGAAAGGTCTGGCGGCTCTGGAATGACACTTTTTTCCGCCATTTTTTTAAGGCTCCATTTAACTGCTGAGAAGATTTGTTGGTAGTGACTTGATGAGATAACTTTTTTCCTATTTATTATCAATGCTCGTGTACCGATGTGTTATCGTTTTGTAGTGTTTTTTTTCCCTTTTTTTCCTTATGGGTTTTCATATCACTGCTCGTAGCGATTAAACTTGAGGACAGCCTTGTCAAACTTACCATGCAAGTGCATGCGTGTGTTCCCATTTCGCGCTAGTTCGAATGTCATCCCAATGTAGTGATGAAAATAATAATAATTGGTTTTTTGGGGGAAAGGAAATGGCGCAGTATCTGTCTCATATATCGTTGGACACCTGAACCGCGCCGTAAGGGAAGGGATAAGGGAGGGAGTGAAAGAGTAAAGGAAGAAGGAGGTTTTCTGGAAAAGCAGCGCTGAACAGACGAGGACAGAGACGAGGCGACAGGGACGGGCGCTCGTCCCTGTCGCCTCGTCTCTGTCCTCGTCTGTTCAGCGCTGCTTTTCCAGAAAACTATGTACCAACACGCCCAACTCGCCGCATTAAAGAAGGAGGTGCCGTAGTGGAGGGCTCCGGAATAATTTCGACCACCTGGGGATGAAAAGGTGTTCATGTCTATTCTCACTGATCTCGAAACCATTCTCCCGAAGCTTTCTTTCATTTTTTTTACGTGTATGTGACCGCGTTTTTTCATTTTATATATTTTTAGTTTTTAACCTCCTCCCCCCCTCCCATTGTAATGCCGAATGGCGCTGTGGGTATTCATAAATAAATAAACAAATAAATTATGTAATGGTCCCAGATGGCGCATACATACTCGAGTTCAGGTCTGATGATGTATGGGTACACTAGCTTTCCGACAGCCGCGGCAGCTTTTAATTTATGCCTAAGGAAGCAAAGTTTAAGAATGAATGACGTTGGTTGTTATATAAGTACTTATACCAAAGGTGGCTTTTTTGGTTACGGTGAGACCTAGGTACTTTTATTCGTGAACCTCTTCAAGCGCGTGATATGAAAGGTTATGTCCTAATGATGGCTATTGCTTTCTTTCGTAACTTTTATGAACGGTGTTTTGCCACCATTCAGTTTCAACGAGAATTCAGTATGAGTTTATCCTCGCAGGAACTTGTTTCCATTAGCAAAACCGTATCACCAACGAAAAATCTATTTTTCAATAACTCACTAATTACGCTAACAATGGCATTAATTAAGACCAAAATATTTACTGATGATTGCGGTGCGCCATAAAGCGAGATCTGAGAGCCGTCTAATTTTGCGATATACGGAGGCAGAAAACTTGGGCGACGCTTAATAAGCTGCCCTTAAGAGTAAATTGCCAAACAGTGCTGCTATGACGCACAGCGCCTGTGCTATCGCACAGAACGAACGCTCCTCTGTGGCGCGTTGCAACTAGGTGGAACCCTTGCCAGGTTTCGTCATCCTCTGCCGCGTTTGGAGATCCTGCAGAAAGCGTTGCCTCGCTTTGCTTCAAGGAGAAACACTGAAGCCGCAAAGGACGCGCCTTCGTTTGCGTCTGACGCGGGCCAAAAGTCGCGTAGCTCACACATTTACAGCAGCGCGAGCACAATCCCATGGTAACGTGCACGGACTCCACAAACGGCCTCTAAAGACGCTCATGCATGTGCTAGTTGAAGGTTCGACTCTCGATTAATTGCTAGCTGAAGTTGCGACCAGCAGTTTTCTGAGTTTCGTCGTAGATCTTGCGCTGATGCGATTAACAATGCAAACCGTGCCGTTGGTTACCACACGCAGAAGCTTCTCTCGGGCTTCATCTCATTTGAAGTTACTTTTATATCAAACACTAATACGGCCAAAGCTACAACACGCATCATCAATATGGGACCTCGCACAGCTCACCTTAATCGATGCTATAGAATCTGTTCAGAATCGGCCAGCTCGCTTCATCCTTCCCAATATTTCATCCTTCATCCTTTCCAATTATTCTCGCACGCCTAGTGTTTCATTAATTAAATCTAAACTTGGTCTGACTAAACTCGCAGTTCGTAGAAATATTTTACACCTCAGGTTTCTTCCACAGCATTTTCTTTCTTAACGAGACACTAAAACAGGAAATTTTTTCTTCTCTACCATCCTACGTATCATCAAGTGTTGATCATCCGCATAAAGTTGCCATCCCAACATGTAAAACGAATGTGCTTTAAATTCTTTTTTACCGAATACTAGCACTGAGTGGAACCACCTTCCACCCCATATCGCATGCTTTGAAGACGCGTCATCCTTCAAGCCACTTATCACCAAGTATGTCATCAAACAAGCATCGGCGTCATGATTTTTGATTTTTTTGCCTGTACTTTCTATATATGCATTTTTTTCACCCACCCCCTCTGACGTCCTGCGGCCCCTGAGGGTATTGTATTAAATAAATAAATGAATAAAACAGTGCCGTGAATCCTTGCACGGTTTCTTTAAAAGCAAAACTTGTTGTTGGGCTACTTCTTCTGTTTGCGCTTTTTGCTGGCTTTTTGCGCTGGTTCTTCTGAGATCAAGGTCTATTTGTTCACGCTCAAAGCCTGCGGCACCAGCTTTATGATTTTGTTTGTTTCGCTAGCTGCAACCAGACTTATCTCGACTGATCGCGGCCACACGCAACTGCTGCCACATTGTTCCAAATTGTTGTCGTTGGTGCCTTATCTTGAAGGTTCCTTGATAGCTTTAAATTGAGCGCAGCTGAGAGCGGCACGGGTTGTTTTCACCAACGCCGAGTCATTCAGTTCTTTGTAGCCGCAGGTGAGAACAATAAGCAGTTTCTTCTGGAAGCTTCTTCCGCAGTCTTCCTGACCGCCGTCATTACTACGTGACATCTGGTGCAGGTGCTGCATCTCAATTCGCCATGCTCACGGAGTCTGTCCCCAGTCCTCGCCACTCTTCATCCAACAGCCCCGGGAGCCACTAGCTTTCCACTGCTAAGCTTATGAAGCTGTGGAAGAATGGTTGGTTCACTTTGTTTGGGTGGTAACGTTACACGGTTCGCGTGATCAGACAAAACTGCGGTACATCTTCTTTGGTCTGGGCGACGCAGGATGAACGTAGTTTATGATTAAGAAGTATTCCCTTCCAACGTGGGAAGATTCTAAGAAAGAATTCTTGAAGACATTCGATAACGTTCTCCTGAAGGAAAGACCTGAATGGTTGTTCCAGATGCGCATCCAGAACCCAAATGAAAGGGTCCTTGCACTCGTTCAAGAGATGTAACGTCTTTTCCAGCGCCAACCCTAAAATGATTGCAGAAACAAAGATCACCTTTTTAAGAAACGTCGCGCAAAAGTGGACCTCTTCCCCAGCCTGATACGAAGCATTCCAAAACAGCTACCGCATTCGTAAAAGGAGCATTTACCGTCGAGAAGACTCTTGACGCCCGGACACACCAGTACAAGCGGCCACCTCATGCAGTTCAGGCAAGCCCCTCAGATGGTGCACTTCCAAGCCGTGATAACCTGCGGGATCTGATACGCCAGATTGTTCGGTAGCACCGGCAGCGCATGCTGCCATCTTCCCACCAGCACAAGATAATAACTCTTACGGACACCGTCCGCTGAGAACAACATGTGCTTGGCTCCCTGTCACCGACGACTCCAACGGTAGCTCAAGCTATGATCTACGCCGGTGCAATACGCACTCCTGCGGCGCCACGAGATCCGGCTTCGATGAGACGGATGGATGGATGGATGGATACGGCTGAACCCTTTACATCGGGCGGTGGCTCAAGCCACCTAGCCATGTCTTGTGAAATTTTACTCCTGTCTTGCTTTTAGCCACCAATCAGATAACCTTCGCTTGGTTACTTCTAACCTCTTAAAATCCACTTTCCCTTTACTATCCCTAAACCCCAATGCCTTGGGTAAGTCAGCCCCGCTGCCTTCCACTGTAGGGTGAAGCCCTTTACAGAAAAGTATCAAGTGTTCAGCCGTTTCCTCCTCCTCTCCGCACGCAATGCACAAAGTGTCTATCTCCTGGTACCTGACTCTATACTTCTTAGTCCGCAAAACTCCAGTCCTGGCCTCAAACAACAAAGAACTTCCCCTACAATTATCATAGATATTTTCTTTGACAATTTCCTGTTTAAAGGTCCGGTATGTTTCCAGTGCCGATTTCGTCAGCATCCCTGTTTTCCACAAAGCTCTCTCTGTTCCTTTAACCTTTTTCTTAACCGATAATTGCTGATTTGCCCCCTTACTGCCGTCCAGATATTTGCTTGTCAATTTTCTAGTTCGCTTTCTCCATTTCGTGTCAACATTCTTTATATACAGGTATCTGAAAACTTTCCTAGCCCACCGCTTTTCCTCCATCCTTCTCAATCGTTCCTCAAATGCTATCTTACTGCTAGCCTCTCTGCTCTCGAAAGACGCCCATCCCATATCCCCCTGTACCCCCTGATTTGGTGTATTGCCATGTGCTCCCAAAGCTAACCTCCCTACTCCCCGTTGCCTAATTTCCAGCCTTGCTTGAACATCTGGCCTCATACGCAGGACCGCATTCCCGAAGGTCAGGCTAGGGACCATCACCCCTTTCCAGATCCCTCTTACCACCTCATACCTATTGTAATTCCACAGTGCCCTATTTTTCATGACAGCTGCACTCCTACTAGCTTTATTCATTACATATTTTTCATGCTCTGTCAGATACTCAACACTGTTATTTATCCACACCCCAAGATACTTGTACTCATTCACTGAGCTCTCCCAGAACGACGCCTGCCAGCTCTCGGCCGCCCTACTTGAAGCACCGACGCTAGGAAATGTGATAAGTGCACGACTGCTGACGGCCGCCCTCTGTGTTTTCTTTGTGGTTGTGCCGGCCAAATCCTTCATCATTGTCTGTAACGACGCAGCGATCTGCGCGCTTTCGCTACCGACGCCGCACGACCACAACCCGGCCAGCAACCACGGGAATTTGGCGACTACCTGCGCAAGGTACACTGCAGATCACCAAGCCGTCTTTCCCGCTCCCGATACAATTTGCGCCGGCGGGCCGCAGCCACACAGCGGGTGTGCAGAGGAGGTCTCATTGACTACGCAAGAGAAACCGAAGAGCAAATATTTAAGAGGTGGGGTGCATGCAAGCGAAATGCTGAAGATCCTCCACCGACCAGCCGCATAAGGACACCGAACCCATTACTCGAACGCCGAGTACAAAGACAACCTCGTCCACAACGTGACGTGACTCAGAATAACGCCGCTGCCAAGAAAAGTGAAGACGTACTCAAGCCACACTTGTGGGGAAAAACCGCTACTTCAAACAGGACGGAGACGAGAACTGCAAGTAAGGCATGAATTTGGGCTAGTTGGTTCTTTCGATCAGTCATATTAAGACTGCGCGATGTCAGGACAATAAGAAGAGGCACGAACAGGAACACACGAAGCGCAGGCACGAGCACAAGACCGCAGAGGACGAGCGGTAACTTGCAACTAAGGAAAAACACCCGTAGCAGCAAAAAGGGGTATCTGCGCACCACACAGAAAAAAACAAGCAAACCAACATTATCTCACCTCAGAGGTGGGTGAGATAACCACCAAAACTGTACAGAAAAGCGCGATGTCACGTGTATCACAGGTTTATCAAAAACCGGGTTTCGTTATCAAAAAGTGCCAGAGATGGCTCACTTACACTTGTGCCAAGACAAAGTTTGCGCATATGTGCCGCTTTCAAAATCTCTCCTTCTAGTCTAGTTTTTCTCTTTCCGGTAATGATGGCCTTATTCAGTAACGGGTAGCAGCCATCGCACTCTCGGCAGAGTTTTTGAAGATTTTCTTCGACATAACTGCAGCGTGAAAAACAGACAACCACAATGGAAGGAAAACACCCAGGACACGGACAATCGCTGCACTCACAACTTATTGTATTTCACCAATGCATGGGAAATGTAAAGGTTCCGCCGCGCGTGCGCTCACATAATACAGAAGGAAAGATGGAGACGTGCCAGTGACAACATTAAACAATTTCACACAGTATGATAAATCTTATCTTGTGGCAGAGAAAACGTCGTATTCCGCTCTGTACAAGTGATGTGAAGTATCGCTTACACAATAATCTCCGCGTTTCTTAATACGGTAGGCTTCCAGTAGTTCAGGTGCAGTTTGACCTTTGCTTGTGCCTAGAATCGTTTCACTATCTGAATGCGGCGAACATTCATTGCAAGACCTGCAATCCCTAACTGAGCTCACATCGTCGTTGTTCTCCAAATTTTTTCCATCCTTCCTTAATCGATCGTTGTCGCATCTGCCAGATTGGCCGACATAGGCTTTTCCGCACGACAGTGGAATCTCCTACACCACTCCTGATTTGGCACTCTACATAGGGCTTGGCATGCTTTTTCCGCATCCAGCTTTGGTGGCCTCCTTGCCGGAGATACAATGGCATAGTTGGCCGCGCTTGACTGAAGCAAGAAAACGAGCGGCACCCCATACCTGTTTGAAACTTTCTTAAGGTTATGCGAAATTTTGATGAGATTCACTGCCCACTGACCAGTGAATCTCATCAAGCCATGATTTTCACGTGAACAAGGGAGCCGTAGCGCTCCCGAAACGTCATTATTTGTGTTTGACCTTGGTCAGTGACCAGTGAATCTCATCAAGCCATGATTCCTGACCGGACGGTATTCCGTCGAACCCTCGACTATATGCGAAACTTTGTGCTGGCAGGCGGTAACTTCCGGTCGCAAGGTGCGCTAACCTTTCTTCGTCTTCATGGTCGTAGCGCTATTCTTTACCTTCTTCAGGAGGGTCTCGGCAACTGCCGTCACGATCGACTGAGGGTAGCCTGAGTGCAAAATTCTTGCCAATTGGCTGTCAATGCTGGTCTGCGTTTCACGCCCGCCCGATTTATCTACTGTAGATTCGAGGCACAAATGCACTATTCTTCGGAGAGCAGAAAGTTGGGCTAGTTGGTTGATATGCATACTGAAGAAGTTGGCGCGGAAAAACGAGGACAAGCGAGACAAAGACGAGCGCTACTCACAACCGAAGGTTTATTCCAGACAATGCTGGAATATATAGCGAAATCAACAAGAACAAAAACAAACAAACGTCATGAACACCACAAGTTACCCCGTGAATTCCAATGATTTGGTTAGGAACAGATACTCCCTATCAGAGAAGCGGACGGAAGTCTGACTAATGCACTTATCGCCCCTGATGCGCATATGAAAGGCTTCCATGAGCTCACGCGTGAGTTGCTCCCTGTGCCTGAATAGGATGGTCGTTTTTTCAAGAAGCGGTTTACACTGGATTTTCTGGAGCGTCAAAATTTTGCAGTCATACCATATGTGCACAGATTGGCGCATGGACTGAAAAATGTTGCCGGGCGTTATTAAATTCCGATTGTGTTTTCCGCCCCTCGGAAGTTGGGAGCAATCTGTTCATTGGTGCACAACCGGATGGAAGAAGGAGGCGAAAGAACGGTACGAAAAACAACAAAAACAAGAAATGAATGCAGCATCAAACGCAAAGCCCCGTTCCTTACCTGTGCCAGAGGGTTTGTGTACAGATTGCCGTTGTCGTGTGGCGCACTATATACATCGGCCAAACTGGACGATACGTCAACGAGGGATTAGGGGAACACCGAAGATTGCTCGGGGGAGATTCTCTTGATAACCTCCCTAAACATTGCCGCACGTGCATTACAAACGACAAGGAAAAGAAAATCCAGTGTAAACCGCTTTTTGAAAAAACGACCATCCTATTCAGGCACAGGGAGCAACTCACGCGGGAGCTCATGGAAGCCTTTCATATGCGCATCAGTGGCGATAAGTGCATTAGTCAGACTAAGAAGTACTTGCAACTGGGCTTGTTGGCGCATATTCGTGAAAGACATAAGAGCGCAAACTGGCAACACGGACAAGGAAGGGAACAGGACGAGCGCTCGTCCTGTTCCCTTCCCTGTCCGTGTTGCCAGTTTGCGCTCTTATGTCTTTCACGATTAGTCAGACTTCCGTCCGCTTCTCTGATAGGGAGTATCTCTTCCTAACCAAATCATTGGGATTCACGGGGTAACTTGTGGTGTTCATGACGTTTGTTTGTTTTTGTTCTTGTTGGTTTCACTATTTATTCGAGCATTGTCTGGAATAAACCTTCAGTTGTGAGTAGCGCTCGTCTTTGTTTGTCTCGTTTTTCCGCGCCAACTTCTTCAGTATGCACTATTCTTCTTTTAATTAGCTTTGAGTGTGCTGAATAATAAGGCAACAATTGTTTTTTCACACGTGGGGCGTAGCCCCAACACACATAGCCCCCCCCCCCCCAAAAAAAAAAATTGATGCGGATATATAAAAACTGAAGATTATTCTGTAAACAACAGCGCAGTAGTGTCAAGTGTTCTGTTTGTCCAACAAGACCAAAAAGTCATCAAGGTATCGGTACACGTTTGGGACCTCGTCCAGGTTAAAAAATGAAGCTAAAATCTGGTCCATGCTGGCTAAAAAATTTCACTTAAAATGGGTGCAGTGCAGGGCCTAGTGCATATTCCTTTGAACTGAAAATAGTTCTCGGTGTTAAAAGCGATAAAACTTCCTTGTAGGTGAAATTCTAAAAGGGTGAACAAAATTGTCAACGGACATACCAGCCGAGTTGTGGAAAGGAGCGACGCCACTGTTGTCAATGCACTGTTTAAGTGACGCAGCAGCTCCTGGTGGAGTATCGATAGAACAAGTAGTACACATCCACAGAGAGCGCGAAGCCAATTTTGTGGTTGGTCTTCAGGAAATCAACAATTTTTCTAGAAATATTTATAAAGAAAGGGTCATTAATGGTCAAAAGTCGCAAATATCTCTGCAGGAACCTATTAAGAAGCAATTTCCGTACCCCATTCTCAATAACAATAGTAAAAATGGTAGTTCTGGTTTACGCGCCTTGGCACTAAAAGACACTTTCAACGCATTGCCTTTACAATTGATTTTCTGTTTGGACAGCCTTTAATTTCCAACGCCTTCGCAAAATTTTGAAACTGTCTGCTTAGCTATGGTGGGACGTCTTTTATTAAGGGTCAAGTTTTTCTGCACAGCCTGAAGGGCTTTTTCGCAGTAAAGGCTCTTCTGCAAAACAACAAACCGTTCACTTCTGTCGGCCTGGGAAGCGAGAGCTTGTCCTCTTCAAAGGGCGTCACCACCTTAAGCAAAGACATGGTGACATGCCTATCATTAGAAAAAACAGCCGTTTTCAAAAGCGAGTCCGCGTATGCTTCGTGACACTTCTACCCCACCTAACACCGCGAGGCTTCCACTGGCTTATAGCTTCCTCTTTGTTGGCTAAGGAACACGGAGGGCGCGCCTTAGGTATTAGCTCCACCAGAGCTCAGTTAGGTGAGCCGTGAGCCGTTTGAAGAAGCGCAGCTTGGAATCCGCCAGCCAATGAGGATACCAGGTGTAGCATGTCGCTTTAGGCTTGTCTTTAGATTTAAGCTGATTATGTGAAGTGCAGGTGAAAGAGCAGGTCAGTGACGTAACTGCCAGGCCTATTCTGGCCGTTCTGGCAGCTATAGGTTTGCAGCGATCATTTGAGAGTTAACTAGTTCAGACAAGTGGTTATTCCTTTTCTAGGTGATCGGCTTTCGCGGTAGGCAGAACTTTACCTGCGCACGTGCTTGCAACTGTTTTTTTTGTTTTTTTGACCTGTAGGTATTCTAGCATTTTATGATAGCAATAATACCGTGCTGCTAATATTGTCAAGCAACTGAAGGTTAAATGCAAGGAGTGTGAGCCGTCGGTGAATTTGAAAGAAACGCGGTTCGAATCTGCAGAGGTGGCCGAAGGCGCGGATTTTGTGTGCAAAGATGCGTATCAAGTGCGTGCCTGGACAGGGCCGACCAAGCGCACACCAAACTAGTGTTACGTATGGATGCTCTAGAAAGAGAGCTACAGGTTGAAAAGGCATTACAGCGCGAACTTCAAGAACAGCTTAGGGGAATTGCAGGGCGCAAAAATGGCTGACATCGCCATGCGAAGCCGCAATGGCGGACATTCCAGCGCGAGCCACGTGGTTGGGGCCTGCACGGGCATGGACAGCATTAGGAAAGTAAGTCAGACAGGTTCAGACAGTAAGAGCTATGCAGAGGTGGGAGCTGGAGGCGTTGGAGAGAAGGGGTAGAAGCTAATCACAAGGAATGAGGTCATAGTCACTGATAAGAGGCAACAAAGTCCGGAAGTTAGGAGGCAGGGAGCGAATACCCTAGTGCTTATCGCTGGTGACTCAAACATGAAGAAGTGCAGAACTACAATGGAGCTTGTAAAAAGTGATAAGCCGGTAGCAGTCCGGGTATTCCCAGGCAGGACAACGGACGCTGTACTGCGAATGACTGTAGTGGTAGCGGCGGGGCTAAATGATGTCCTGGATGGTGACGCCGCACAAGTAGTGAAAATATTTGCGCAGGGAGTGGACGCTATAAGAGCGATAGCACAGCAAGTGCCGATCGTGGTGTGCACAGTGCCGGAGGTGCTAGGACGAACGGCGAGGTTGCCAAAGATGCTGTGGCTGTTAATCGAGAGATAAGGAAGTTAAGCGAGGAGAATTGCTTTGAAGTGGCAGACATAAACAGCGAAGTGCATAGAGCAGGCTTTGGCAGAGGCCTTACGTGAGCTGGCGTCCATTTTAGAGGAAGGCAAGGAGCAGAGATCGTCTGGCGCCTGGCAGGCTGGGCAGTAGCATCTTTAGGGCGTCCACGGAGGCTCAGGACGTAAGGTAGGTAGAGGCGATGTAGAAAGTGTAACAATGGCGGCTGGGCCCAGCAAAATAACCACTCGGAGGTCCAAGTAAAAAACTACTAAAAAGAAATTTAACACCAGGATCAGGTACATAAACATGCAAGACGATAGAAATAGAGAGCAATGGCTATAAATAAAACAGCAGTTAAAGGACGATAAAGTAGGTATATACGCGCTATGGAAGACACATCTCAGGGACCTAGAAGATCCACCGTTTATTGACAGCTACGTCTGGGAAGGGAGCGGCAGAACAACAACGGAGAGGAAGGGAGGAGGTGTAGGTATGCTGATACATCAAGGAACAAATTGGCAAAGAATAAAGTCAATTTGCAAAGAACACGCCTGGTTAACAGGTACAGCTGCAAGTATAAGGACATGCTTAGGGGTAGTTTATTTAGGGACAGGGAACAAATCCAGGCAAGAAAGCAAGGATCTAGTAAAGTGTCTCAAGAACAATATAAAAAAGTTTGGAGACGCTGCCGATATTATTCTGCTGAGTGAGATGAATGGCCACATCGAGGATTTGGATAAATACACAGACTGCAACGGGAAGTGAATGCTAGACTTCTGTGAGCGACACAACCTAGTTATTGCAAATAGAGAAACTAATGTGAGAGAAAAATCACATGGGAATCCCGTAACAGACAGACGATCATTGACTTCTGCCTAATATCGCAAGAGATTTATAGCAAGCTCGCCATAATGGAAATATACGAAGAGGGGAAATACAGCCTGGGAAGGGTTCATAACGTATTAGTCTACAGTTGGAAGCCCTGATGTAAAGAGAAAGCTTAGAACTCAAAAGGAAAACGCAAAATTAAATGTTGAACAAGTAGCGCTATTAGCGGCTGGCATAAAGGAAGCAATAGAAAATCGTTCCAAGGAAAAGTGCGACTATAATCAATTAGAACTACTTATTAGTACAAAAGTAGAGCAAATAAAAGGAGTAAACCGATGGAGTAGAAAGAGGAAGCCTTGAACTCGGTGGAATAAGGAAATTAGAGAGGCCATCGAACAACGATGGTTGGATAAAAGGAGGATGCCGACCAAAAGTAAAAAACAAAAAACAACAAAATGACGTTTCGGCTCCCGTACGGGAGCCTTGTTAACAATCTTCAGATTGTCCCCGACCAGACGAGTTTTCGTCCGATTCTCGACTTCAACGATGGTTGGTGTCAAGGGAAGACAGACCACAAAAAGGGCGCAGTTATCTGAAGAGTAAATAGGCCAAAAATGAGAATCTTATCGAAAAAAGGAAGAGCAAGGGCAGGTCCTCGTCCAGGCTAAACTAAAGCAGTCCTCTGATTGCTGGCTGTCTTATGTTAACGATACAACGGAAGGAGGGCCTAGAAAATTATGAAACATAATCTGGCTGGGTAAACTGATTCAAAGAAAGCAGGACCAGATTAAAAATGCCAAGAGAAAAACGTTTAGAGGGAGACGACTGCGTGAATTACATTGCATCAGTTATAGCTGAGTCATTTAGGAACGACGATAGGGTAATCTCCCGAAAATAGGAAGCTACACACACGCTCAGATAAAAAGGACTAAAGGGGGCGATAGGTTAGTCTCTTTGTGGACCAACTGATTCGCCACAACCATTAGTCCTTTTAGAGATACACTGAAAAGGGTGGAGCCGTTGGTTTTCAAGGTTTAAGGTTTCAAGGTTCATTTATTACATGTTTATGGTACAAGGCTAGAGAAAAACTTTGGAATACAGAAGGAGGTCCCAAAGTCAGAGACTGTGGATGGGACCTCCTGTAATAACAATTGTAAAAATGAATTCCAGACAGCAGATGCAAAAAAAATTAAAGTTGGCATCACAAATGAGCAGTGAGTGAAATGCGTGAAATAATGCAAACTCTTAATTGAATGAAAAATGATTACACACGTAATATCATACAGACCAATACAAAAGACAATTCACTGAATAATATAAATGACAAAACTAGTACCATATACCAAGTAAAATACTATTAGGGGATTGTAAAAACTGACGGAGAGCGGATTTAAAGGCACAGATATTAGGTGATTGCTTAATGCTAACGGTTAATGAGTTCCATAATGTAGTGGCAGTGAAACGAACTGTTTGCTTTCCATAATTAGTCTTAGGTTTAGGGAGTAAAAAGTTAATGTTATTAGCAAAACGTGTGTCGTTGCGACGCGGATTTTGATCACTGCTAGTTGACGAAAAAGGAAGTAGATTTCTAGCAGATTTGTACATAAGGGTACATAATTTGTAGTCGATTATTTTGGGCACTGATAAAATATTGTATGATAGGAGCAGACGAGGGGCATTTGCAGAGTTGTGACTATAAGTGATAATTCGAATTGCTTGATTTTGAATAGTTTGCAGAGAAGATAAATGCGAATGATACGTGTTTTTCCAAGATGAAATGCAATACTTAATATAGGAGTGGTTGAACGAGTAATAGAGGGAAATGAGAATGGGAACATGGAAATACGGGCGAACTTTAATTAATACTCTAATACCATACGCAATTTTTCGGGAAATAGATGAGTTGTGGGTCTGAAATTTAAGAAGTTTGTCCAGTACTACGCCTAAAAAGGATACGTGATCAGCTGAAAGGATTGAGTTTGAGGCTATGCTTACAGACGGGTTTTCGCAAAGAATTTTTGAGGTGACCTAAAAACTAATAAGCTGGATTTGGATGCATTAATGAACAGCAAATTATTTCTGCACCAATCGAATACATTCTGTACATCAATGTTAAGTTTATCGACCACTTTGTTTATATGTGAATCTGAGGTTAAGATTGTTGTGTCGTCAGCATAAAGAAAACAGTTGGAATTATAAAGACACCTAGGGAGGTCATTGATATATAATAAAAATTGAAGAGGGCCAAGAAGGAGGGAACCTTGCGGAACACCAACGTTAGTAGTCTTGAGTTTTGAGTATGTTCCCGAGATGAAGACGGCTTGTTTTCTGATTAGTGAAAGTGCAGGCCCAGTTATGCCGAAAGCGTCAAGCTTATTGAATAAAAAAGCATGGTTGAGGGAATCAAAAGCTTTGGAAAAGTAAAAAAATAATGCACCTGTAAAGTTACCTGCGTCGATGTAGGATTTAATTTTATCCGTAAGAGCGATCACAGCTAATTCGGTGGAAAATCCCATTCTGAAACCGAACTGGTTAGGTGAGAGAATGTCAAATTTTGTTAAGTAATTGTTTATTCGGATAACAATGGCTTTTTCAATAATTTTACTGAAAAACGATAAAACAGCGATTGGGCGGTAAGAGGAAATGATTTGTTTACCTCCCTTTTTGAAGACTGGAATTAGCTTTGCCTTTTTCAATGCAGTAGGAAAAGTGCCCGATTTCAAGACCAGATTGACAACATGGGCGAAGACATCGCAAATGAGATGCGCAAATAACTTTATATGGGATGAGTGAATATTATCGAGACCTGGACTGGCGTCCTTCAGGTTGCTTATTATTTTGCCGATTTCATCAGGGGAGACAGGGAAAAGGAAAATGCTATGAGGAGATCGTTCTAATGATTGATTAGCGGCAGTATTTAATACTCCTGAGGCTAGAGCAAATGAATCACTAAATGCTTCAGCAATGTCTGAGGGATTGGTATATGTTACCTTACCGGAAGTAATTGTTGATATGGAAGCTTTCGAGTTTTCTGTTTAGGAAGGAATTAATAACCTTCCATTGCTTATGAACGTTATTTCCAGCGTGGTTTATTTCTCTTTCGTAGTAATTTCTCTTCGCTGTTCTAAGGGGCAAACCTTATACTTTAGAATATTCCTTATAACGCGTTAAAAGTCTTAAGTTGAATGGTTGCTTTTTGCATTTCCTGTAGAGGTTGTCTTTCTCAAACTGCTTAAAAGGCCAGAAGTCATCCAGGGATTATTCGGAGTTGAAAACTTCTTATTGCAATTATATATAGTAGAAAACTCATCGATAGTATTAGTGATAATAAGAAAGAACTGATTGAATGCAATATCGGCGTCATCAAGAGCCTTTACCACTGACCAGTCAAAAATAGCAACCCGTTCAAGGAATAATGCAGAGTCCAATGTTTTTTTAATGAACTGAGTATGTCTAACATAGTTAACACAGTTATCCAACTGTATGAAAATAGGGTAGTGATCTGTTATATCGGCTTCTATGACACCTGCATCAGGGGCGGACATTAGGTTTGATAAAGCGTGATCTATGAGGGAAGGGGTGCAACAGTTAGTCCCCTGGAGGAGCCTTTCAAAGAACAATGCAAACGAAGCGCGATTTCCAGCGCAAACAAAGTTCGGTAGTGCGGGCAGAGACACTTATTCCATATAACAAGAAAGGAAATAGAAATCAACAGCCATAAATATGCCAGTATTCGAACTCACAACCTTTGGATCGGGAACCAAGCTTGGCTATGATCAGGCCACCAAACGAGACGGTCCGGAGTTGAAAGTAAACGCCTTATATACGGATCACATGCATTGCTTGGGTTTAACGCTCGCAGATTAATGACACATATTGCTGTTCAGAGCAAAGTATAGTGATTTTACCGTGACGTGATATCGCAACAAGCTTAAGGGTTAAAGTATCCACACAGTGGTTTAAACCGCGTTTTTGGCCAAGAAAGGAGTGTCGCACAGTGCATACGTATCTCCGGTACTTGCCGGCCACAAACCCTTATTTTCTTTTTTTTTGCGCATAAGGTAGTCTTATTTGTATCAACTGGCAGCTGCACATTGCGGCCTGTTGAAAACTAATACAGAAGGCCGTGGACCACTTCGTTCCCTTTTTTTACTGGCAGGCAGCGGAGTTGGGAATAGAATATTTGCTCCTCATCGTTTCGATATGAGTCGCCGGTACTTACTCAGCATCAGATGAGCTCATAAACAAACGGCAACGAAATGAAACTGCTTATACTGCCTTAACACTAAGCCTTTCAACTCACATTCGGTACGGATTGAAGCTCGTCGTACTTGTTTATTCACTTTCTCAGCTGCCAGTCGCTTCAATTCTACGAAGCCTTTTTCTCGCGCAAAGAAGTCTATTCTCTTCGGCATGGACAGTGTCAGTGCTATCACTGGCCTTATGGCTCATTCACACTTGGGCATTGGGGGGGGGGGGGGGCGAGAGAGTGTGAAATTCGCCGCAACGAAATCCTGCCTCGTTCACACTTCCTGGCCACCAGCTCTCCGCTCTTCGCGTACACAGATACGGCTAGAAAAGTGTAAAAATCGACGCTATCGACGCACCATAAGCGTAAGCAAGCTTCCGTACGCTAAACTCAGGTATTTTGCGGGAATTTAGGCGATATCTCACATTCCCTCTTTTAGTTCTGCGTTTGCAATCAAAGAAGCAACGATACGCGAAGAGTGGCGGCATTTAATTCTTAGGACGGCAAACATTTTTTTCAACAAACTAGCTCCACTCTTAAGCCTAGCGGTGGCATAATCGTCGCTATAAATGACAAATAAAGCAAATTTATCACTAATACGTTTTGTTACAGGCGAGATGAGACGAAGCGAAATACCGCTGGACACAGGTACCCCGGTACCCCGGTGTCCAGTGAATCCACTCAAAAGACAGTAACAATGACAAAGACGAAATCAGTGAAACGAGAGGTCTTGCTGTAAAGGGAGTCGCCATGTTTGTTTCGAGAGTAACGGCGAAGCAGAGGCAGCAAATTGTGTTGTTCGTCCTCCAGTTAGTCCTTTTCAGGCCAAAGATTAAATATTTGGTCCGCAAAGTCTGCACGCGGTCGCAGTTCCTCCTTTCGCGCTGCTCACGGGGACTAACGGGTGCTATTGCTCCCACGGGACTAATTTTTCTGAGAATGCAGGAGAGCACAAAAGAAAAGAGCTTAGAACTGACTAGCCACAACTTGAAAAAGGCAAAAGCAAATATTCCAAAAGGCACATTCGCAGGGATGGACGACATTCCAATCAAGCTGATCAATGAACTTGGCCCAAGAGGGAAGGAAAGACTGACGAAAGCAGTGGAGACAGTCATAACAAATAAGCAAGTTCCGCACAGCTGGAGGCAGAGTAAAATGAATTTGATTTATTAAGGAAAAGTTGATCAGATGAACATAAAATCTTTCCGAGCAGTTACGATAACATCAGCTATATACAGGCTGGCGATGCAGACCGTGAAATTAAAAATGCAGTCATGGGTAGAAAGTAATAGAATACTCGGAGAACATTAGAACGGGTTATGAATGGGTAGGCGTTCAGGTGATAGCCTGCTCGTACTTACCCAATGTATAAAAATAGCTAAGGCGGAAGACAGACCTCTTTATTTAGCCTTCCTAGACCTAAGCGGTGTATACGACAACGTGAACAGGGGACTCTTGTCGAACATGTTAAAAGATGAAGGTATCGATCATGAGGTAATTGATTTTCTACAGGAAATATATCAAGAAAATAAACTTAGAATAACATGGAAATGAATAAAAACTACGACAACATTTGAGGCACACAAATCATTAATGCTGCTGTTCATGTTTTCTATGATACGTATGGAAAGAAGGCTACAAGGAAGCAATCTAGGTTATAATCTGTCGTACAGATTAGTTGGAAAGGCTTTTGAGCAACGACTACCGGCTTTAAATTATGCGGACGATATTGTGCTGCTAGCAGACGGTAAGGGAGATTTGCAAACTCTGGTTAATCACTGTGGAGGCGAAGGAGACAGCCTAGGTTTCAATTTTAGCGCAAATAAGTCAGTTTTGATGATTTTCAACGATACAACTGATCAGGTGCTTACGATGCAAGGCCATCAAATACTCCGAGTGGCCGAATACAAATATCTCGGGGTAATGGTAAACGAAGGGCAGATGTACACGGAAAAGCAAGAACAGTCTCTTGCCGCAAAAGGGCGAACAGATGCCGGGATAATGAAACATAGATCATTGTGGGGGTACAACCGGTATAAAGTACTGAGAGGTATTTGGAAAGGAATAATGGTGCTGTGGCTTACTTTCGGTAATGCGCTTCTGTGCTTGAGGGCAGAAGTTCAGTCCAGATATGAAGCAAATAAGACAGGTGGTTGGAGGATTAACACTAGGTGCCCAAGGGAAAACGACAAACGAGGCAGTGCAAGGGGGTTATGGGCTGGCACCGTTCGAAGCCCGGGAAGCTCAGAGTAAAGTACTATACGAAGGACGCCAGAGGAAATTGGGCGATAGCAGGTGGGCAGCTAAGGTATTTAGATGCCTATACAAAAAGTGCGTTGACGGCGCATGCCGGAACAGAACTTGGAAGCTAACCAGTAAGTATGCCAGACACGAGGGCGAAGAAAGAGCATTAAACCACAGGTTTAAAACGCAGAAGGTAAAAATTGGATGGATTCAATGGAAAAGAAATGCAGTGTAGAACTATATCGATACTGGAAAAGGCAGACCAGGAAGGAAGCGTTCTATGATAAAAGGAAGAGGCAATGCCGTGCTCTTCGAAGCTATGTCACGGTGTTTTAGAACACGCAGCTACAAAAGGAAATTTAACGAAGATGACACACGTGCTGTGTGTGGTAAATCTGTAGCAACAGTAGAACACGTGATGCTGAAATGTGATAGTATCCATCCCGAAGTCGACGCAGGCACAGTCACTCTTCCAGAGGCCATAGAGTTTAGAGATAACAATGGTCATGTAAAGAAATCTGCGTGGAAATTCGCAGAGAGCGATTGGAAAACTGGTGGCTTAAAAGAGGACAGGTGACAGAGGTTAGAAGGGCAGGAGGGCGTATTTAAAGAAAATGACGAATTTTAACAGCTACTTACCACATGGTTAAACAAAAGTAAAGAAGTAAAAGCTGGGCCCTGCGGCAAATGCCATCACCTCGTTTCAAAGGAGACGCTCCGTCCGTTCATACATCCATCCATCGATTTTCTTGCGCCTTGCCTTACCCATATCTTTAATCAGTGCTTGCTCTCTGGCATTTTCCCGCGTCTTATGCAGACAGGGAAAGTTATAGTAGCGTTTAAAAAAGGAAACAGAAATGAATTGGGAAATAATCGCCCTATATCTATCTTGTCCGTTTTTTCTAAAGGTTTGGAAAAAGTTATTCCAAAACTGCGGTCGTCTTTCACTGATAGATATAACATTGTTACTACTGCTCAGTATGGCTTTTGCAAAAACAAATCGACAGAATGAGCTCTTCTTGCTCAGAAACAATTCATACTGTAAAACATCGAGTAAAAAAAATCTGGTATTCATCTTTGCTTTGGTATTCATCATCTCTGCTTAAAGATAAATACATTCCAACTCGGCCAGTTTTCTGTTCTCGTTAAAATCTGGTACTCGGATTAATTTTGGATTTCTCAAAAGCGTTTGATTTAGTTAATCATCCTGTTTTGCTTGAAAAATTAGATCATTATGGCAATAGAGAAAAAAACCCACTTGTTAATTTCTTCGTATTTGCGACATAGGGCCCAGTTCGTTAGTATAGCTTGTGAATGCTCCCAGCTGGCACCGGGAGTTTCTGGCGTTCCACAAGGGAGTATTTTTGGCCTTTTTGTTTTTGTTCTCTATGTTAACGTCATTGTCCACGTCGATAGAGCTGTCAAGTACATAATTTATGCTGACGACAGTAGTTTTTTTTTTTTGCTTGTACTTCAACTGCTGACCTTGGCAACCGAGAAAACAAAACCTTGAGAGCAATAAGTTCTTGGGCATTTAACAATGATTTAAAAATTAATGTTAATAAAACTAAATCGGTCATGTTTCACCCGCGTCGTAAACGCTTCACGCTTCCTGTGATTGAATTAAACAGTACCAGAGTAGATTTTGTACAATCTGTAAAAACATTGGGCGTTTACTTTGCAGACGATATATCATAAACTGACCACATTAGCTACATATTTAACAAGCTTTCCAGAACAGTTGGTATCATGCGCCGCCATTGCTTTAATTTTTCTACAGCGGTTAACATGTTACTCTACAACTCTTTATTTTCTTCTGTACTTGAATTACGGATGCCCCGTGTTGGCAACAACAGCAGAAAAGCTTAATAAACTTAGTCTTACAGAAACGGCTCATACGCATTGTAATTAAAGTGCCATATTTTTGTTCACACCGCAAATATTTTCCAAAAACACATTACGCCAATAGAATGCATATATGACTTTAGGCTGAGTCATAAATGTAAACTCGCAATAATGAAAAACGATGACGCGTTGATTAATATGGCTGGTTTAGAGAAAACAAAACAGTGTATGATATGCGCAGCATAGAGCCTTGGAATTTTAAGACACATCGTACCAATTAAGGCCATCAGATGTTGGAATACACTTTACCTAAGTTATTGAACAAGCTGCACTGCCGTGACAATCTTGATTTGTCCGACACTTCTCTACAAGAATTGCGACAAAGATTCATGTCGGTTTATGTTGCTATAGTCTTGAGCACCCCTCTTCACCCCCCCCCCCCTCCTGTAGTCATTTTTCCCCTCCTTGCTGCATTCTGATATTTATTTTTTATTTAGAAGTATATATGCATTATATGATGCATATGCTTTCATAATATTCCTATTTTTTCCTTTATCTGTTCGTTGTTCTCGTGCTTCCGCCACCGTCATTTTTGCTGTGTAAAGGGGAAGTCAGGATCCCTCAAGCTATTTACACAGCTTTTTCGCTTGCCTTCCTCGCAACACTTTATTGCAAAATAAAGTTCAACTTCAACTCCATTCATCCATCCATCCGTCCATTTGTCCATCCATCCGTCCATTTGTCCATCCGTCCGTCCGTCCGTCCGTCCGTCCGTCCATCCATCGATCCATCCATCCATTTATCCATCCATCCATCCATCCGTCTGTCCGTCCGTCCGTCCGTCCATGAATCTGTGCGCAAGCCATGAAAGGAAAGGTTTGGTTTGTTTGTGGGGTTTAACGTCCCCAAGCGGCTCAGGAGGGCTCCGCAAAATTTCAACCGCCTGTGGTTATTTAACGTGTACATACATCGTACAGTACTGACGCCTATAGCATTTCGCCTCGATCAAAACGCGACCGCCGCGGCCGAGATCGAACCTGCGCTTTCAATCGCGCTTTTAGGCCCGTTGCGCCATTCGCCACCTGCAAAAACCTGCTTTCGCGTGATATTTTGTTGTTAGCATTGCTAAACCTGTCATCAATTTCTTTTAATATGGTGGCACATATCACATATCTAATAGAACAGAGCCAGTTGATAGGCTAGGTCATGAAATTGTGTAAAGAAATTTGTACACCATTTAACTGAAGGCGTAGGATTATGTTTGAAACCACTTCAGATTCAGGAGACATTTCTTTTATATTCAACAAATTTGAAAACGCACCTGCAGAAGAAACAATGGCTGGTTGATCTAAAGTGAGGTGAGGCGAAAGCTTTTAGCGTGGTGTTGCTGCTGTGTCACTGATGTGTGGTCAAGATATTGATTGAACACTACACAACTGTTTGCTTCACGACACTTTCACTGATGTTCATTAGCGTGCGCACGCTCGGTTACTGGAGACACCGGGGAGCGTTCAGTCGGCATCCTTCCAGATCGGCGTTCAGGAGGCGTCTGGCAAGATTGCCTGGGGAGCGCTCCTCTCGAGCGATGGTGGCGCCACTCAATGACTTCACACGCATGCGCTGTGGGTTGAAGCGCAGATGCATTGTCTGCTGGCGCCTTGCACATGCGCAGTGCATTATCGTATGCTGAGTTCCCAGTTACGACATAATACAGCAACCACTAGTATTACTTATTAGCTAATTAATAATTGACTGAATATCCAATTAACTATATACTAGTGGACTCATTAAAATTTTCTATTTAACTATGAGCACACTTGTCGGCATAAGTGGAGGAATGCGAAAACAATATTTTCAGGAAAAGAAAGCGTTTTGAGGAAAGGACGCAGTAGCCCTCAGAACTCGAAATCTCGGAGGGCACGTCAACCCCGTTTGATTGACAGCCATAGTGTGACACTTTTCTGTACACATACCCGTAGGCCAATAATGAGTCTATAAAGGCCTTTGCATTAATAGGTACCGCGTCTCAAGGCAAGGGCCAGAAATGGTACCAATCCAATCTGTATTCTTGAAGGTTTAAACTGCCCTCTGGAATAATTTGTAATAAATGAGTGGAGTTGTCTCAGCAGCCAAGTCTAAAAGAAATTCCGATAGGGCAGATCAAGTGCTCGGTAGACCGCGAACAACAATAAGGAGGGGCCCCAGCTGCACAGTCTTAGATATGCTCTCGAGATCATCATGTTTCGATGCAGCAATAGCTTGCATATTACAGCGAAAGCTGTTTTAGGAGGTGAGGAACGAACGCGGGTTAATGACATTCTAGTCGAAATCAAGAGGTAGAAATGGGCTTGGGCAGTGCATGTGATGCGAAGGCAAGACAACCGATGGTCCTTAAGGGTAACGGAGTGGATTCCAAGAGAAGGCAAGCGTAGCAGGGGGCGGCAGAAGGTTAGGTAGGCGGATGAGATTAAGAAGTTCGCAGGCTTAGGGTGGGCGCAGCTGGCAAAGGACCGGTTTAATTGGAGAGATATGGGAGAGGCCTTTGCCCTGCAGGGGGTGTAGTCAGGCTGATGATGATGGTGATGATGATGATGACGACGATGATGATGATGATGTTATAGGGAGCTCAACCAAGACTGCTGAAAATTGTGACCCGTCGCGGGTGCAGTTCGTGCAACTCTTCTTTCTGGAGCGACTAGCACCTGCTAGGAGGATAGGCGAGTTGTGTTGCACCAAGCATTGCAGCACGACGTGGTTTCCTCGATACTCACTCGCCGCGGTGGCTGATGGGTTAGAGTGCTCGGCTACTGAGTCGGAGTACCCGGGACCGAACTCGGCTGCGTAGGCTGCGTTTCGATGGAAGCGAAACGCTAAAAGGTGCCCATGTGCTGTGCTATGCCAGTGCGCGTTAAAGATCCCCAGTTGGCCAAAATTATTCCCGAGCCCTCCACTACGGCACTACCTTTCTCTCTTGTTTAACTCGAACCTTCCTCCATTCCCTTGCGGCGCGGTTGAGGTATCCACCGAGAAGTGATGCAGTTACCGCGCCCTGTGCTCTGCGGTGAAAACTAGGCCACGCACCATTTGGAGCAATAAGATGCGGCGATAGGGTATATATTCCACCATCAGTGGAATATGTTTTTGCTTGGCTTTTTGTTCGAGATTAGGCCCAAATGTTCAAAGCAACACCTACAAGACCCCTGATTATTTGCACCGCGGATTTTTTAAAATACTTAGGATCACGCAGCAGCAAGCAAGTGAAAGACGATTTCACGTAATGTCGGTCAGTTACTGAGCCCGAGTTTAGCGAAAAGGTATGCTTGACTCTGCCATTTCTTTCGTTGAGTGCAGTTTTCAAAAGTGGTGTTGATGTGCGTTAACTTTAATATCTTGTTCTTCTTTTGCACGATTTGTCCACGTACTGCTGCCAGAAACATTAAGTAAGGTTGGCAGTACCTGTAAAATAATAAATAAAAAATAAATAGTACTTCCTGCCCTCGTAAGATATATAAACTCCGAGAATGCAAAGTAGAAGGCCCAGCGACAGGTGGTAAAGGGGTGTAATTTTTAATGTGCGGTTACTCCAGGCTGCCGCAAAACACTCACTTTAATGGTTTGGTTTATGGGGGTTTAACGTCCCAAAGCGACTCAGGCTATGAGAGATGCCGTAGTGAAGGGCTCCGGAAATTTCGACCACCTGGGGTTCTTTAACATGCACTGATTTTAATCACCGTACCAATGGGAGCATACAATTTGGAGCCTGCGCTTCAAGAGGACTGTCCAGGTGCAATCGGGCATGTAGCACGAACGCGCGCCACTTGGCTGAGCGTAGTTGATATGATACTTACAGCGCAGATTCCATTTCTTCGGGCTAGCCTGCAGGGAGGTGGAATTGGTGAACTGTGGCTTACAATGCACACTATTTTCGCTCCTCTGGTCACGCCGAGCATCTTGGACGTGCGATCCGATCGCAAATGAGCAGCAGCTCTGCTGCCTGATATTTTGAGCTCTTTCGTCCTGCGCGTCGAGCAGCCTTGAAAGTGGAGGCGTCGCAATAACTTACAAAGCCTCTCGTCGTAAATTTGGCGCAGTCCAGGCATCGGCGAGACCTGCATATCTTCGCGTCTGCGTTTCGAGGGTATCCGCCTCCCCCCTCCCCTCGTCCACCATCGACCCGGAAGGCTCGCATGTTTTTGTATCTTCGTTTCGGAGCATTCCGGCGTCTTCCCCTGCCCTGCATCCCCGTTAAGTGTGAATTTGGGATAAAAAGGCTGCCTCGGTGAGTAGAACAGAACATCGCGCGTTGCTCTGTGGCTGCTACTGGCCTATTCATGTTGGACTCGCCGACGCCACTGCCAGCCAGGTTCAAACAGGAAGCTCCTTGAATTTGCTTCCCAGGAGAAAGTGAGTTTGAAGTTGAAACATGAGTAAAATTTTATCAGCAACTAAGCAATGGATGTAATGAGGTTAAGAAAGACTACTAAGATAAACAATGTAAAAATTGCGATAAAAATATTGCAAAGTAAAATGCAAAGCAACACAGAAAATATAGCACAAATGATAGAAGTATATAGTGAAATACAGTAGCCAACATACAGACAGAAATGCAATGAATACGGGAGAGAAGACCATATTGCAGACAGTAGTGTAAACCTAGTAGTTTGCAGAATGTAAATGTGGATTACGCAATAGTTGAGTACCTATTGAATATTTCATTTTAACCAGGTAAAACTTCAATTGCATTGTACAAAAATAAACAGTGCTGATTGTTTCATATCCAAATTTAAAAGACTCAACGATACGGTGGCAAATAGAAGGCATCGTCAAGCGTATTAATTTCTCGCCCTTGGTAGTTGGAAGTTAGTGCGTAGAGCGAAACTTGGGACATTGGGGTTTATCTTCATATGTGTAAGAAAGATGTTCATCATGAGTAGAAGACCTTGATGCTGAGCATGAGTTGACGCGTGAGATAGAAGAGCAGCTGGAGCGGCGGGAACTCCACCGCGGGTACAGCATTTCGATAAACTGATCGTGTTAGGAAACAGCCTAGACAGCAACACCACCACCTCTTGATTGTCTGCTGCAGGGGAACACTCCATTCAAAGCAGGAGAAATATCATCGTTTATGTCTTCTTGTAGCGAAGTCTCAGTGATTGCGGCAACATAAAGATGGCCTAGAGGTGGAGCGTCCGCCTCGTGTGCAAGAGGACGGAGGTTAGAATCCTGGTGCCGCGCAATTCTATAGCGGATTTGAAAAAAATAAAAATAAAAATTCGCGTGTCGATGGAATAGCATAACCAGTCCTGAGGTGCGGCCTGATCTCGGTGACCAGAACCGACAACCCACTCGCTCAACAGAACAGGATTTGGCCACCCTGGTGTACTACTTGGCCATAACTTTCTATGAAAAAACCAATTAACCCTCGGCTCTCAGTACCCAGCGGCTGCGGAGCAACTGACCACGTTGGCCGGCAGACCTGTGACGCAGCGGAGGCTGCTAAGAATTTCTGGCTCCGGACAAGCCGCCATTGGAATCTGAACCTGGCAACGTTTAACGCTAGAACTTTGTCTAGTGAGGCTAGCCTAGCAGCGCTGTTTGAGGAACTAGCGGGAAATAAATGGGATGTCATAGGGCGTAGTTAAGTTATGAGGACAGGCAAGGCGTATACAGCACGAAAGGACGGACACATACTGTGCTTTCGCGGATTAGCAGATAGACGAGAACTAGGTGTGGAATTCCTCATTGAAATCAAATCCAGGGTTCGACCGAAACCCGTCTGGTCGGGTATGGTCATGGCGGAAAATCTTCAAGCGCCGACCAATCGTTAAATAGTGTATAGGGTTCCCTGCGCTGATTGTGAGCATGTCTATATCGGTGAAACAGGTGATTTTCGGAAAAGATTGCAGCAGCACCACAATGATGTCAAGAACAAGCGCGTGTCAACAAACGCACTGGCAGATCATGCTATCTCCGAGGGCCATGACATCGTCTGGGACGGCACGAAGATAATCGGAAAAGAAAAGAGCAAGACGACAAGGCTTTACCTAGAATCTTTTTATATTCAGACGACGGCAAACGCGCTTAATCGCAACGAAGGCAATCTACCCCCGATATACTCCCGCTGCTTGCGTCATACCATGAAACCTATATAACTTACCTTCACTCCTGTCTTTCTTCGATTGTGAACAAGACCCCGTAAGCCGGGGCCGAAACGTCATCTTTTTTAACGATTGGTCGGCGCTTGAAGATTTTCCGCCACAAGATTCCTCATTAATCAGGATATAGCTGACAACGTAGAGGAGCTCTATAGTATTAACGAGAAGGTGGCAACTATTGCAATTAGGCTCAATGGGAGGTACAAGCTATAAGTGGTGCAGGCCTACGCGCCTGCACCCAGCCACGATGACCAGACCGTTGAAAGCTTCTATGAAGACGTGGAATCGGAAATGAATAAAGTAAAATCTCAAAACACTCTACTGATGGCCGACTTCAATGCCAAGGTGGGCAAGGAGCAGGCTGGCGGCCACGCGGTAGGCGACTATGGGATAGGTTCTAGAAATAGCAGGGAGAGTTAGTTGAATTCGTGGGTAGAAAAAAAAATTCCGATCATGAATACCTGCTTCCGCAAACGATAGAACAGGAAGAGGACATGGAAGAGCCCCAATGGTTAGATTAAAATTAAATAGACTTCATACTACGCGCTAAACCTGGCATCGTTCAGGATGTGGCCGTCCACGGAAAGGTGCGCTGTAGCGACCACAGAATGGTAAAGTTTCGAATTAGCTTAGACTTGAAGAGGGAACGAAAGAGGGTAGTGAAGAGGAACTCTATTAACGAGTTAGCGGCAAGAGGGAAAATACGGGAATTCAAGATATCGCTGCAGAACAGATATTCGGCTTTAATTGTGAAAGGCTATCGCGATGTTCATACAGTAAACCGTAATCTCACAGCTATCATTACGGAGTGTGCAGTTGAAGTAGGCAGTAGGAGGGTTAGACAGGATACCGGCAAGCTATCTCAGGTGACCAAAGATCTCATCAAAAAACGCCAAAGCTTGAGGGCGTTTAACCCTACCGACAGAATTGAATGGCAGAGCTATCGAAGTTAATAAACGCAATGTAGCCGACATAAGGAAGTTTAATATTGAGAGAATCAAGCATGCTCTGGAGAACGGAGCTACCCTGATGGTACGAGGTATGTATGCGTTAAAAGAGAAGAAGGGCAATGTTATTAGCAATATGGATAAGATAGCTACAGTAGCTGAACATTCTTGCACAAATCTGTGCAGTAGTCAATGTAATCAGAACGGTAATGAGAGAGACAGTAGCGCACAGCAATCCGTCATGCCGCCAGTAACAAAAAGGAAGTAAAGACAGCCTTAAGACCAATGGAAAAGGGAAAAGCAGCTGGGGAGGATCAGGTAACAGTAGATCTGTTGGACTAAATGAGATCGTGCTAGAAAAACTAGCCACCCTGTATACGCAATTCCTTTTGACCTCGACCGTACCAGAAGTTTGGAAGTATGCACACATTATCTTAATTTTTAAGAAAGGAGGTGCCAAGGGCTTGAAACATTACAGACCGATCAACTCACTGTCTCTTGCTTACCAGGTATTTACTAAGGTAATTGCTAATAGATTCAGGGGAACCTTCCACTTTAATCAACCAAATTATCGGGCAGGCTTTCGTAAAGGATATTCCACAATAGATCATATTCACACTATCAATCAGGTGACAGAGAAATGCGCAGAATATAACCAACCTCTACATACAGCCTTCATTGATTACAAGAAAGCATTCGACAGAGAAGGACCTAATGTCAAAATACTGGAAGATATCGTCACCGATAAAATGTCGAAGCACGCAGACCAGGTTTAATGAGACGTGCTGGGCGTGCAAGACCGCAGGGAGCTCAAGCGAGGAAGCAGACGAAAACCTCTAGCCCCTCGAGTGCGCAAGGCATGGCAAGTCCCATCTAAAACAGTTCGGCCGTGGTATGGCGCCACTGGATTGCTTGGTACTGTGGCATTACTCCGCCTCTCTGAAGGGCAACGACTCGGTGCAGCAGGACTGAGAAGCAGGAAGACAATGGACGTCGCATGTGTCTGGCGGCTGGTGTGGACACGCCTGGAGCGCTAGCGGGCGTGGTACGGCTTCATCCGTGCGACATGGACGACTTTGGAGGTCGGCCATCTAGAGGAGCGAACTGTTCCCTGGAGGAGAACCTCATAGTTCACCTCACTGACTTGGCTCGGTACAGTAGCGGCGGCCCTACTCCCGGAGGACGCCATTTTGAGTTTTCCCGACGTGGGGACGTACCTCTGAACTGGCCCGAGTACGACGGGCGGCCGCGCGAACAGAACCGCCTTGGGAATGGTGATCTGGACTGGCGTCGCTGCGAGGTCGGAGACTGACGTTATCAGCCAAGTACTGTTCGATATCCCGTGGTCGTTCACCGTAGCGTGGTCGAAGTGTGTCACGTGAAAACCCCCTTATACCCATTCTGCGGTAGGAAAAGTGGCGGAGGATGTGGCCGGGCTTTCCGCAGTGGTAAGAGAGCGGCCGATTGTTTGGCGTACACCACACGTGTGCTTTGCTCACGGGGGGCCTGGACTCCTGAGGCACGGATGGTACTGCTGAGATTGGGTACTGCTGAGATAGAACAGCAGCGACGGGGAAAAGGCTCGCATCGCTGGCCCGGTATTTCGTAGCGCCTGGCTGTACGTCATAACGGAGGGCGCCGGAAGTGGAGCTGGGGGTGGCTGCACAACTCGTCGGATTTCTTCACGGACCACGTCCGTTTCGGCAGCGACGCTGGCCTGTGGAGCTTCAAAACGAAGTTCCACCAGTTCCTCGCGCACAAGGCTTCTTACAAGTTCCCGAAGCTCTTCGGCGGGCAGCGACGTAGGCGTGTACTGGGAAGCGGCTGCTAGAGTAGCCTGACGTCCGTAGTGCGCGCCCCG
Organism: Amblyomma americanum; assembly: GCF_052857255.1. Taxonomy (NCBI): domain Eukaryota; kingdom Metazoa; phylum Arthropoda; class Arachnida; order Ixodida; family Ixodidae; genus Amblyomma; species Amblyomma americanum. Next base: position 18,173,329 of record NC_135505.1, on the reverse strand, counting down.
TTCCTCCCGAGAGCGCTCGATACCCTTTACCTCCTTGGTGAAGTCCGACGCTGTCCTTGGCGGGTCACGGACCAGTCCCGCAAATAGCTGCTCTTTTACGCCACGCATAAAGTGGCATTGAGGCTTCGGCATAGCAGGGTCGGCCCGATTGGACACTAGCGTCATGTCCTCTATGAACATCGCGACAATCTCATTCGGGTGCTGTGATCTCTAGTGCAGTGCGATTTCAGCTTTCTCTTTTCTATCGCTGCTGGTAAATGTCGCTTGCAGCTCTTGACGAAAAGCCTCCCAGGTGATAAAGGAAGCTTTGTGGTTCTCAAACCACGTTTTCGACGAGTCGTGCAGGGCGAAGTAGACGTTGCGCAACTTGCGCTTGCCGTCCCACTGATTCAAACCCCCCACTCGGTCAAAGCTGGCCAACCAGTCTTCGACGTCCTCGAACCTGTCCCCGTGGAACGGTGGCGGCGACCGAGGTGCGCAGAGGACCAATAGCGGGGCATTCCCGGAATTCTGAGTTGTCTGGCTAGCGGCAGTAGATGTCACGGCCCTTACCGGCGCTGTCAGTTGGCCGAACTCCGGTTCTAGGCCTCGGAGACGGCAGTTCGACTTGTACACGCGTGGAGAACTGGCGTCAAGAGTGTCCTCGCAGTCAGAGTACATGGGACGCTACCCAGCTGCTCCACCAAATATGTCACCGATAAACAGTCGAAGCACACAGACCAGGTTTAATGAGACGTGCTGGGCGTGCAAGACAGCAGGGAGCTCGAGCGAGAAAGACGACAATACCCCAGCCCTTCGAGTGCGCAAGACATGGCAAGTCCCATCTAAATACGGCGCCACTGGATTGATCGGCACTGTGGCAATATATTGTTACGTACTCAGCAGGCACTGAGTGAGTCTGGGGTGTTTATTTAAGAGATTTAGCGACGGGGCGCAGAGCTCAAACCGATCAGACCGACCAGCTTCCTTTTTCTCTACGCTTCTGATCTCCTCTCCTTCGTGGTCTACGCAAAGCACTTTACACTATATATATATATATATATATATATATATATATATATATATATATATATATATATATATATATATATATATATATATAGCAACTGCACAGCTACCATAGTCCTGCATAAAGCCAGCAATAAAGTTCCAGTAAGGAAGGGCGTCAGGCAAGGGGACACGATGTCGCCAATGCTATTCACCGCCTGTTTACAGGAAGCATTCCGAGGCTTGAAATGGGTACAGTGGGGAATAAGAGTAAATGGAGAATACCTAAATAATCCTCGATTCGCTGATGACATTGCCTTACTGAGTCACTCAGAAGGTGAACTGCGAATCATAATCAGTGAGTTAGACAGGCAGAGGAGAACGTATGGTCTAAAAATTGACATGTAGAAAATCAAAGTAATGTTCAACAGCCTACCAAGAGAGCAGCAGTTCACAAATGAAAGTGAGTGGCTGGAAGTGGTAAAGGAATACGTCTACTTAGGGCAGGTAGTGACAGCTGATCTGGATAATGAGAGGGAAATATCTAGAAGGATAAGAATGGGGTGGAGCGCATATGGCAGGTTCTCTCAGATCATGAATGGCAGTTTACCATATCCCTGAAGAGAAAAGCGCACAACAGCTGTATCTTACCGGTACTCACCTACACAGCAAAAACGTGGAGGCTAACGAAAAGGGTTCAGCTTAAGTTACGGACAGTGCAGCGAGTCATGAAAAACAAATATGATGGGTTAAGAGACCGGAAGAGGGCAGAGTTGATGAGGGAAAAATGGGGGTTAGCGACATCCCAGTCAAAATCAAGAGGAACAAAGGGGCTTGGGCAGAGCATGTAATGCGAAGGCAAGATAACCACTAATTCTTAAGGGTAACTGATTAGATTGCAAGAGAAAGTAAGCGTAGTAGGGGGTGGCAGAAGGTTATGTGGGCGGATGAGATTAAGTAGTTTGCGGGAAAAGGGTGGATGCAGCTGGTAAAATACAGAGTTAATTGGAAAAACATAGGGGAGGTCTGTGGCCTGCAGTGAGTGTAGTCAGGCTAATGATGAAAGATTACGACCTAAGATTAGAGCTTCTAGCTCGCCGCATTTATTTACTACACTACGGGCATTAAGATTCAGCAGCCATGATGCCTTATCAATGGCAGTCGGACGTCACTGTGTCCTTAACTGCATTAATGAGCGGAGAGTAGACTAAAGCACAGGTAGCACCGTCCCATGGGCAAATTGCTCCATCCACTTTAAGTTGGTGGTTTTTCAGATTTACCTTCTCTCATTCGTGTTCCTCGTGCCTAACACTAGCTTTAGGAAGTTTTCAGTTCTGAAGGATCTCGCGCGAGTAATTATTGTTAACCGGTATTTTCGTTTGTTTATGCTAGCGTGTTGTGATTTATGAAGCAGGAAGTTTCATAACTTTCAATTTTTTGTCCCTATCCCTCGTTTGCCAATGCAATTATTTCTCAGTTTATTTTGAGGTGATGCACAGCTATTCGTAAATAAGACAAGAAATTTTTGTTTTAGAAGAAGTGTTAGGCAGTATACATCATTTTAAGCCATTCCACCAGATATTCAGGCACCCTCTTCAGACTCTATAATCATGCACATACTCACTACTCTTGGGCCTTATACACTTGGTTTTAATGCTATCATTTGTACACATTTTAGACTGAGTCGACCAAAAACCTTCTGTTTGGCGCTCTTTGGCCTTAGTTGCCCTTGTGCCATAAAAACCTAGCATCATCATCATCATCAAATTTTTGTTTCAGTGCCAGTGCTGTTTCAGCAGTGATGTACAGAAGAACGTATACTATACAGTGGAGTTCGATTGATGTTGGAGGAGCTATCAGTTGTTAACAATAAATTAATTAAAGAAATTAGAGACCTCTGAGTTAAGTCTTATAGAGAGCGTAACTATGAGAATATTTACAACACAGGTTACAGAAATGGTGCTATCCTCATTATTCACTCTCCTGAAAAAAAATGAATTGTCTTCTTAATCATGCCACTATCAAAACCTATCACTAAGCTCCAAAACACCGTGGTGCAGGTAGGGAATCTTGATGGTTTAGGGCGTATATGATAATGATTGGTAGTATATTCCGCTTCACAGATTTACATGTAAAATTTGTTGCCCTTACTCTGCTCTTAATCTTTAACTCGTGTGCTTGCGCAGGAGAGAGCGCAAGGGCTTACGCAAATAGCAAAGTTAATTACCAGTGTGACAATGGCGCATATTCACATACTCATGTTTTATCATGTAATATATTTTTGCAGTTCTCTGATTCAGACTTTGCTCATTGCAGCGAAGGTGACGAATGCGCAATAGCCTAAAAGTTGAACAGCAAAAAAATTTTTCATCATCAGCCTGACTACGCCTTCTGCAGGGCTTAGGCCTCTCCCATGTCTCTCCAATTAACACAGTCCTCTGAAAGCTGCTGCTACCGTATCTATGCAAAGTTCTTAATATCATTCACCCACCCATCTTTCTGCCGCTCCTTGCTACACTTGCGTTATTTTGTAATCCCCTCCGTTACACTTAAGGACCAGCGGTTATCTTGTCATCACATTACATGCCCTGCCCAAGCCCATTTTCACCTGTTGATTTCGACTAGGATGTCACTAACTCGCGTTTGTTCCCTCACTTGCTCTGCCCGCTTCCGGTCTCTTAACGTTACATCCATCATTTTTCTTTCCATAGTTCGCTGCGTTGTCCTTAACTCAAGCTGAACCCTTTTCGTTAGCCTCTTCATTCCTGCCCCGCAGGTGAGTGCCGGTAAGATACAGCTGCTGTATATTTTACTCCTGGGGGATACTGGTAAATTGCAATTCAAGATCTGAGAGAACCTGCCATATGCGCTCCACCCCATTTTTATCCTTCTAGTCATTTCCCTCTCATGATCCGGATCAGCTCTCACTACCTGCCCTAAGTAGACGTATTGCTTCGTGAACTTTCAGGCTCTCGCTGCCAATTCTGAACTGCTGTTCCCTTGCTAGACTGTTGAACATTACTTTTGTTTTGTGCATGTGCATCTTTAGACCCAGCGTTCTGCTCTGCCTGTCTAACTCAATGATCATGATTTGCAGTTAACCTCCCTAGTGACTCTGCAGGGCAATGTCATCAGCCAATCGCAGATTATTTAGGTATTCTCCATTTACTCTTATTCCCAATTGCTCCCAATGGAATACCGCCATGGAATACCTTCTGTAAACACGCGGTGAATAGCATTGGCGAGATCGTGTCTCCTTGCCTGACGCACTTCCTTATTCGAACTTCATTGCTGACTTTATGCAGGACTATGGTAGCTGTGCATTCGTTATAGATATCTATGAGTATTTTCACATATGACTCTTCTAAAGCCCGATTCCGCAATGCCTACTTTACTGCCGGTGCTTCCTCTGAGTGAAATTCTTCTTCGTAATCAGTGAAGACTATATTAAGAGGTTGGTTATATTCTGAGCATTTCTCTATCAGCTGATGGATAGTGTGAATATTATCTATTGTCGAGCATCGCTTACGTGAGCCTGCCTGATCTTTTGGTTTATTGAACCCGGAAAAACCAGACTCCCCCAAGACCGCAGTGATTCTTTTGAAGTTTTTTGTTCGAAACGAATGATCGCTTACAGTAGTGGCATTTGAACCAGTACGTCTGTGCAGACACGCTGGTTAGAGCATTAAAGCTTGGGCTCTTCACTCAGCAGTGAAACACGAATTGTATAGAAATCCTTTAGATGTACTTTTCAAAACCAATTAACAAAACAAGACGAAAATACTCACAACTTGATCATGCGTATAGCAAATGGCCTGTGCATATTGCATTCTGTTTGGCAGTAGCACTCTGCTTGGCAGTAGCCTTCAAGCCGACTCGTGTTTGTGTACCTATCAGATCCCAGACATGCTTGGCAGGAATTTATTTATTTATTTATTTATTTGTGATACCCTCAAGGTACAAAGTACATTTCAGAGGGGAAGGGCAGTTGTTAACAAGAAAAATAAACAAAGCACAATTCATACAAAACTATAGAACAACGGAGGCAGGATAAAAAGAAGTGAGCAAAATGAACACGGAACAGATTAATAAAATAGTTTAAGAACAATACTAATACGTGGGGAACACAACACTCCAATAAAATATAAAAGCGATCATTATGTAATCAGAGTGGTAAGTATTCTTCTAAATTGAGTTGAATCAGTGATGCTAGTTAATGATGCGGGTAGGGAATTCCATTCTTTAGAAGTTAGCGGAAAATATGATTGCGCACATGTCACTGTGTTACAATGAGGCACTGTGACCTTGTGTTGATGATCACGACGGTGAAAAATGAACGGTGCTGGTTGAATCCATCGAGAGCGAAGTTGAAAATTGGAGTAGAAAATCTTATGGAATAGGCAGATGCGGAAGTGCTTACGGCGGGTAGCTAGGGGCAGGAGGTTTAAAGACTTTTTCATTTGGGTGACGCTAGATGTACGATGGTAATTGCCTAAAATGAATCTAGTTGCACGATTCTGGACAGTTTCCAGAACCTGTGTCAGTGAGACCTGTCCAGGGTCCCATATAGATGAAGCGTATTCCATTTGCGGTCGTACGTAGGTCATGTATAATAATGATTTTAATGAAGATGGAGCAAGTGTAAAATTTCTTCGAAGATAACCAAGCGTTTTGTTTGCTTTAGATGCTATATGTTCTATATGAAGTTTCCAGGACAGGGTGTTAGTTATATGTATGCCAAGATACCGGTACGATCTTACGCTTTCAAGGGGATGACTGTGAAGAAAATAAGGAGGACAAGTAGTATTTGAACGTGAAACTCTCATAGATTTGCATTTTTTAATATTTAGTTCCATTTTCCAATTATGACATCAGTCTAGTATGTTATTAAGATCGACCTGGAGAGAGCGAATATCGGAATCGTTAGTTATTTTACGGTAAATCACGCAGTCGTCGGCAAACAAACAAATCCTAGAGTTAACAGTAGCAGGCAGATCATTAATATAAATCAGGAACAGTAAAGGGCCAAGGACAGATCCTTGAGGAACCCCAGAACCAACTGGCACGGTAGAAGAATTAGTGTCATTAGCATGCACAAACTGAAGGCGAGAAAAAAGAAACGCGCGAATCCAGTTCAGAACAGAAGGGTCAATATTTAGAATGTTGAGTTTATATAGAAGTAATGAATGGTTAACTTTATCGAATGCCTTAGCGAAGTCGAGAAATATGCAGTCTGTGGAAAACGCGGAGTCTAAGTAGAAGTGCAGATCATTAGTAAAGGAAAGTAATTGAGTTTCACAGGAGAAACCTTTCCGAAAGCCATGCTGAGTCAGAGAAAAGAAGCTATTATCTTCAAGAAAATTAACATGGTGAGTGAGAATTATATGTTCCATTATTTTGCAGGGTATTGATGTGAGAGATGGGTCGATAGTTAGATGGGTTCTGTTTGTCACCGGCTTTATGTACAGGTATGACCTTAGCAGTTTTCCAGTCCTCGGGTAGTACGCCATCATGGTACGACTGTGAGAATATGCTTTCCAAAATGATAGATGTATATTCAACAGTATTCCGAAGAAATTTGCTATTAATGCCATCGATTCCGCTAGAAGATGTTTGTTTTAAATTATTAATGATCGGTATAATGCCATGAGAGTCAAACACAATTGGATCCATACAGTAGTAGTTACACGATTGGAGTTTGGGATGGTGGCGATCAACGGATGAGGAAGAAAATGACTGGACAAAAGAGTCATTTAGTGAAGTGGCACAAAGATGGTCCGGAATGGGATTTCCAGTTGCTGAAAGTAATGACACTTTGTCGTTAGTGCTAGGTTTTATTATGCTCCAGAAGCGTTTAGGATTAGACTTTAAGATGTTCGGGAGGGTTACATTAAAAAAAGAAAATTTAGTAGTCTTTAGTGCACGGGAATAGGCTAAGGCAGCTGATTTATATGCAGTCCATCGCTCAGGTTTTAATGAATTCCTAGCAGTTCGAAAAAGTCTTCTTTTTGTTAGAAAGGCGGTTTAAATATCGATTATACCATGGAGCTTGGTTATTCGAGTAGACGCGCCGAAGAGGAATATGTCGGTTAATCAATTCAGATCCCTTATTTCGGAACATGCACCAGTTAGTTTCCACCGAGCGCTCGAGGTAATTAGGCAAGAATATGTCTAGAAAAGAGCTCAGTTCATCATTAATAGCAAGAAAATTAGCCTTGTTGTAGTCCCTAATATTTTTGGAGCGGTTTGATGAAGGTACGTGTTCATGAGTTAACGTGAAATGTAATACATCGTGGTCGCTCAGGCCAGGCATATGTATTACAGGTGACGTGCAATCTTCTGCAGTCGTTAATACAAGATCTAGAAGAGAGGATGAATTTTGAGTAACACGTGTGGGTGAAGTGACGATTTGTGTCAAGCCAAAGTCTGCGCAGATGGTGATAAATTGGTTAGTTTCTGCGCTCGGTGGGTTAGAAAAAGGGAACGTGTGTGACCAGATAATGTTGGGATAGTTGAAGTCCCCCAAAAGTAGAATTTGTGCGCTGGGATATCGAACAGTGATTTGATTCAGGCTGTCATGCAAGCTATCACAGAATGACATATCGCTGGAAGGGGAGCGATAGCAAACGCCGATGATCACTTTCCTGAAACCTAAATTCACGCAGCACCACACAAATTCAATATCAGAAACAATTGATATGCAGTGACAATCAAACTGCTCGTCAATTGCGAGCAAAACACCACCACCTGTTCTTTGAGTGCGGTCACTGCGGTAGACAACATATTTTTTTTATCGCAATGAAACAATTCTGAATTAGATATTTTGCTGCTGAGCCACGTTTCAGTTAATGCAATAACATTTGCTTTGAGGTCGTTAATCAAGGTGCATAATTCATCCTTCTTACGAAAAATACTTCGAATGTTAGTATAACAAACACAAAATTCTGATTTCGATGATGTGGCATCTCTTCCCCTCGCGCATTCCTATTTCTTATCCTTATCGGGGAGTAGTTGGCGTCCAGAACGAAGAAATCTAGGTGATGCAGAAGCATTCATCGGTGCAGTATTCGAGGATGCGATTTCAAAAACAATGTCATCTACTTGATTATAACTGTAACATTTTCCATTGACATGCAGTTTCTTATACCCAAGTTTATATGGTTTATGCAGGCTTTTACCGTATTCTCTTAGCTTTTTTTGAATGTTGCGTGTGGCAACGCATAAGTCCTCACTGAGAGCAAAGCCAGTGTCTTTTAACATGGAACATTTTGCGAAAACTGATTCTCTGTGCTTATAGGTAGCAAATTTGACAATAACCGGCCTTGTTTTTCCTTCTACAAACCGACCGATCCTGTGCGCACGTAAAATGCTTTCACTTGCTAAGCTGAGGTTTAGTTTATCGGCAATGACCCCTAAAAATTTCTCTTCAGAATCAGCATACGCTTCACTTTCATCGTCTTTTATTCCGTAAAAAAGCAGATTGTCGCGTCGAGAACGGTCCTCTGCGTCGTCTAATCGGTGGCGCATTGCGCAGGCTTCCAGTTCAAGACGGTTAACTTTATCGCTTAGCTCATTAAAATCGGCCTGCCAATGCTGAAGCATTGAAGTCTGGCCTTCAACAACGTCTAACCGGGTCTTTATGTCGGAAATAGCTTGAAAAGCGATTCTTTGCTGGTCTTTCAGTTCAGTCACCGTCTCGGCTACCGATTTTTGCACTGTTTCCATCCTGATTGAGCGCTCGCTTAAATCTTTGAGTGTATTAAGAATTTCCGCAAGAGTCTGTTTGTCAGGACCCGGATTGCACTCTACGTCCCCACACAAAAGCAATAAAAGTGAACAGAAAGGCTCGAACAAGGCTCCAGGGCATGGAAGCACGACTATAAAGGCATCATCTGACTTAAAGCAGTGGTAAGGTAGTTTGAACTGGTAACTGACCTGCATGAGGAAGAAGAGCGCGCGTGAGCCTCCCATTCTTTCGGTGCTTCCATGCCCTATGAGCGGCGGCTGCGCAGCACATGCTTTTATATGGTGCACAGTGGGGACTGTCGATGATCCTGCGGCTGCGATAGACTGTGGCAGGACGTGATGAGGCAGGAAATGTTGAAGCTGTTCATGTCGGCAAGTTGTCAACCAGTCGCATCCCGGTGGAGCGGCAATACTGGATGCCCCTGAAGCAGAGGCGTTGATGGCGAGCGCGCTCAAAGGATGCACTTGGCCATGGTCCACCCAGGCGGCAGCCGGAAAGAAGAGCAACTGCATGACGAAGAAGAGCGCGCGTGAGCCTCCTATTCTTTCGGTGCTTCCATGCCCTATGAGCGGCGGCTGCGCAGCACATGCTTTTATATGGTGCACAGTGGGGACTGTCAATGATCCTGCGGCTGCGATAGACTGTGGCAGGACGTGATGAGGCAGGAAATGTTGAAGCTGTTCATGTCGGCAAGTTGTCAACCAGTCGCATCCTGGTGGAGCGGCAATGCTGGATGCCCCTGAAGCAGAGGCGTTGATGGCGAGCGCGCTCAAAGGATGCACTTGGCCATGGTCCACCCAGGCGGCAGCCGGAAAGAAGAGCAACTGCATGACGAAGAAGAGCGCGCGTGAGCCTCCCATTCTTTCGGTGCTTCCATGCCCTATCAATGTACAATGTCTGGCTGCTGCATTCAGTTGTATTGACAGCAGCCACCTATTCGTTTAGCTTTGAAACGGCACCTTACGCGCCATCGTCGCTGTGGTGGAGACACCCCGTGTCAAAGGACTTGAAGTGCCGATGACGTGTGGAGGATGTCGTGGAGCACCACGTCATACTGGCCATGAACAATTAATTCTTTTACTGCATGATGACCTCGTTTTCACATTCCTTTCATAAGAGGCAGACATGTAAATAGGAGTGCACTGAAAGCGCGAAACAAACAACTGTCATCAGGAATGTTTGGCGTACGCGCGTACGTAAGCACTGCTGGCTGGTCGACAACGCGAGCAGGTATCCACACTAAGGAGGATTCGTCGCTGCGCCGCAATGTGCCAACTCTGTCCGATCTCGCGGTATGCTGCAATGTAAGTAATGTCGGCGTATCACACGCGAATCGAAAATTCCCAGCACTACCTGCATTTAGCTAATGCATGTGCTGTTATGCACATTTGTAAATTTCAGCTTTTGGCCTGACACTTCCATTCATTTCTAACCTTGATTACGGCGCGTACGGTATGCATCGTAAATTTGTTTAGCTACCTGACAATAGTCACTAGTTGGTGACCGGAAACCATGCCTACTCTCGTGTCCCGTCTCTATGCGCTATTTTGTGATCATGTTCGCTTGCGTAACTAAGTAGCAAAACAAAGAAGTGATTTTTTTTAGTCCTTGGGTATTGTGCTTCCTCAATGAGTTATTTCCTTTTGTGGTTGTGGTGCCTTGATGAGATAGTTTAGGTCTGTTCCGAATTATTCGAGCAGCCTTCACGCTGCCTTTTGTGCTGACAAGCAGTCACGGATGCATGGGTGGCAGCGCTGATAATGCGGAGCACATTCTTCGTCACTATTGGGTGGCTATAGTTTGCCGTTAATTTCATGCTTTGATGACGCTTTGCGCGTTGTTCTGAAAACATTATGCGGGAATATTTTCCTAAACAAAGCACGTGGTAGTACTCTTCCTCTATTTTCTATCTTGGGCTCATAACCCCTTAAGAGTCCCTTTAAGAACTTCGGAGCCACGCAAGAAGTCACTGAGCCCTTCCGTTCGAGCTCCGCGTGTCGTGCGTCTCATTGCATCGTCGCTTCTGCAGGTGGAAATACTGCGAAACGCCATCGAGTACATCGAAGGTCTGGAAGACTTGCTGGAGGCGGCCGATGGCGCGCGGACAGCAAGCCGACTTTTCGGAAGCGCCAAAGCAGTCCATGCCAGGCCGCCGCAGGTAAGCTTTACGGTGTGCACAAAAAAAAAGCTAAGTTTTTTGTTGTGGCGTCGTATGAGTCAGTGCTGTCTCAACGCGTGTGTTCACACGAAGTTTCTTAATATGCATCTTCGACAGCGCGTCGATTGTTTGAGTATCGGTATCGTATTTGTCTTGCGAGTTGTGTGCTTATTATTCCAAAACATAAAACGAAAACCACCTTCCGTGCTTCGCGCGGCCCGCTTGTAGAGCAAATTTCTTGTATAATGCAACAACATGTGCCGTTTCCGCGTGTGTAAATTTTTCCAGTAATATATTCTGAAGTTGTGTCACGAGTTTCAGGTAGGATAGAATGCATTATAAGTTAATGTCGCAAAGGCGGCGAGAGCTTGAAAAAAAGTAGAAATTAATCATTTTGGTGCCGTTCGAGCCCTGTGCTTAAAAGCAGACAGCCAGTATTTGCTATAGAAACTGCATCTGTGAATTAGAAAGGCATCACTTTACAGCTGCGTGGCTTTTTGGGGTTGTTTGTGCATTGTGGATAAACTGCAGCCCAGCAGAAGGCGACGACATAGAAATGGAGGCGAACAGCACGAGGCTAACTTCCAATAATTTTTATTCGTCTAGAGAGCCACATTCAGGCCACAACATGGGACGCTAATACATGTACAAACAGGGTAAACCTCTCAGATGCGCGAGCTTTTTATCGCGTTGGAATGCGGATCGAGTGCTAACACATGTGCGTCCTAACAGAAGTACCTTTTGAGCTTCAGTTATTCCTCTTGTTACTCCATATTTTCTCAAAGAAAGGCGTACAATTCTTAGAGTCACATGAAAGTCTGTGATCGACAACCGATCCTCACCGCCCGTAGCTGACGTTGGGGTCATTTTCAATTAGCCGCTCAATTTTTATTTATTTACTTATTTTTCAAAGACCCACAACGAACATTACATGAGAAGTGGGCTGGCAAAATGGTATTATTTCGAATAATTATGATTCTCAACGCCTAGATTTGCAGTGAACGAATGACGAATGTCGCCACTTCGGATGGAAGGCCATTCCAGTCGCTGGCTGTTGTGAGGAAAAAAAGACTGCTTATACTTTACAGGGCGAGATTTCTTGGTGCGCTTGAAATGCCATCAAAGTTTATGCGCATAAAAGGCGACACGAAGTGAGAACACACAACAGGACGAGTGCAAACAAACCACCAGTTTCTTCAAAAGCTGACAGCTCTGAATATTTATTTTAGTTATTTACAGATACTGTGAGCCTATACAGGCTCATACAGGAGTGGGTCACAAGGCAGACAGTACGAGAGATGTGAGTGATTATTTCAAAAAGCACGCAGAACAAAAAGGCCAATTTTTACGCAGATAATGCTAGGCAACGGTAAAGAAAAAGAAGGAAATGAAAAACTTTCCTGTTCCATTAATAATGGGCGGCAGAGAAAGAAAAGCAAGCTTAAAAACACCGCAAAGAAGACAGTGCAAATCACATAATGCTATGTGAAAGAGGCAACAACAAACAGTTGATTCGACAGCGATCCCTAACAAAAAAACGTTCAAATGCGCAGATGCAAGGAACACAAAACAATAGTAGGTAGACCTGCTCATGAAAAAATGAAGTTACTTTCGAGCAAACCAGCGGAGTCAACATTCACAATCCCTTCTGAAAGACGGTTCCATGCTTCAATGGAAGAAGGAAAAAATTAATATTTAAATGTGTCACACCGTGCAAAGAAAGGCCTGAAGCGCTTAAGATGATTTGTTCGGTCCGAATGTTGGAAAGGTGCCATGATATATTTTGCACTATCTATGTTTATGTGACCGTGATAAAGGACAAAAATAAACTTAACGGCCGCGGCACGTCGTCTTGATATTAGGGTCGGTATATTAGCTTGTTTGCGCAGAGCAGTGACACTGTCGTGCGGCGAATATCTCGAATAAATAACAACACAATCATCAGCGACATGTAGCGCTGCTACGTTAGCTCAACACATGATGGGATGTCGTTAATATATACCAGGAATAGCAATGAGCCCAACACGGACCCCTGTGGTACACCAGAAAATACCTGAAGGCTGTCAGGCTCAGCATCGTTTAGAGATATATATAGCGATTAGAGTGAAAGATAAGCTGATATCCACGCAACGAGAGTCAATACCAATAAGTGTGAGCTTTTCAATCAGTTCACAGTGAGGGATGCGACCAAAAGCTTTACAGAAATCTACAAATATATCGTCTGCTTGATCTCCGGAATTGTATCCTCATAGTCATGGACTATTTCCAAAAGCTGCGTTACCGTATAAAGGCCTTTCCTAAGGTCATGCTGCTTGGGGTAGATTAGGTTATTTTTTTCTAAATAACTATAGATGGATTTGTTAACAATGTGCTCCATTAATTTGCAACAAGAGCTAGTCAGGAAGACCGGCCAAATGTGTCTATGTGCAACCTGTTACCACCTTTGTGTATTGGGATTACCTTTGCGACGAGCCAGTCTGAAGGCAGTGCCGCTGCTTGATGCGACGCCGTAAAAATCCGGTGTAACAATGGAGCTAATTTCACGGCATATCGTTTTATGAATGCATTGAAACTATAATCGGGACCAGACGCTTTTTTCATGTCAACGTTTAAAAGGAGGTTAATTATACAAGGTTCAGTCATAAAGATAGCTGTCATCGCTGAATTAGATTCAACCAAAAGGGCACTTGGGCGGGAAGAGCGTGTGATCACAGACTGGAAATGAGTATTCAAAGCGTTAGCGATAGCGTGTGCATCATAAGTGACAGAACCAGCTATATCAATTTGAGCTATTCGGTTTTGTGTTCCTGATAGCGCCAAAATTTTTAGCGGCTGGTTGTGCATAAAATTTGTTAACGTATTAGAGAAAAAGTTATCCCTTGTTTTTTTTTTTTTCAGTCCTAATTTCAACGTCAGCGATGGTCAAAGGAGTCTGTTTTTTCCTGCGCGTCCACTCCAGTTTTCTGCTGAAGTGGATGATGTTGCGCGTGATCCAGGGTGCTTTCCTATTTGTTCTTTTACGCATTGTGGGAACGAAATACTCATTAGAATGATTTATTACATCTTTAAATTTTACCCACAAACCATTAATATCACATGACGGTAATAATGAGAAATATTCAAAAGCAGTTTCTAAACAGTGTATGATGCTCACATCAACTGCTCTACTTTAGTCTCTAAATTTCCTGTAAGGATTGTTTCTGTTACACGCCTGTGACGTTAGTTCGCATAAGGTCAGTAAAATCAGTTTATAATGCGAGATACCATTCGTTCGAAACAAATGCCAGGTCAAGTACTGAGGTGGCGTCCCCTTCCTATCTTGTTGGACGATTAACGAGCTGAGATAATGAAAAACGAAACATTAGATTAATCAAGAGGTCACAGCTTTCTTTTTCTCCATTATATTCCTCCATTATATTCCTGCAAGATTGAAATCGCCGTTTAATATCAGCTTAGTTCTGGCATTTACCTTGCTGTGAAGGAAATCATGCAATTGCATCATGTATTCGACAAGGGGAGTTGGGACACCTGTACACACCACCTAACAGAGTTGAGGGTTCGACGGAAACCCGTCTGGCGAGGGAAATTCAGCATTTCCAGAAACGAACACTCGCCAACGTCATATAAGAAAAACGTGAAAGCAATGACGTTTCGGCACCACTACGGGTGCTCGTTCACGGCGGGATGAAAACGAGATGGGCTGCTGCTTATGTAGGAAAAACGTTACGTATCGTGTGGATGTATAAATCAGGTAGATTGCCCCGTGTCCTGTTATTCGCTTGACTTGAGATTTGTTTGTGAAGGGATTCCTTGAGGAGGCGAGTAGGTAATGATTTCTCTTTCTCGAGTATGCGCGCGGAATCCCAGTAAATCAAGTGAGCCGTGTTTTGCTGGCGAGAGCGTTAGAAGTCACTTTTTTGTTTCTGACGTCAAGCTGGTTTTCTTTGAAACGTCTTTGAAAAAGAAGCCCATCGCGTTTTCATCCTGTTGCGAACAAGGCACCTGTGTGCATGTATTCATTTAACACAACTTGTCACTTCACCGACTAGACAAAAAGCAGATTCAGCTAACACGCTAGATTTGATTTTACCGACTTATCCGGAACTTGTATGTCCCATTTTATGTCCTCAAGGTTTTAGCGGTCATTCCTTGTTGCACTTCGAACTGAAAATTTTATCCCCGCGATCTGTTTCGCGCAAGAAAGACATTCGCGACTGCGGTAAATCAGATTTAATGATTATAAACGAAAAACTAGACATTTATTTAGACACGCATCTAGAAGGCTTCGAACTAGAAAGCCTACAAGAAAATTGGCAATTATTTAAAACGGGAGAACAGAAACTTGCTGAAGGAACATGTGCCTGTTAGAAACATCACTCCGTGGATTATCCAAACACTTAAACGTCTCCTGAATAAAAATAAACGCCTTTTTCGTTCCGCAAAGGCAAATAACCGCAGTGACCGCTGGAGCGCATATTTGGCACTGAAGCCGATTACTTGAAAGCAGTACATGACACTAAAATTTGCTTTTTCAATACCTCTTTGCCCAACATGCTATCAGGAAACCCAAAGAAATTCTGTAATACTGTGAACCCCACCAAAATAGTGCGGTTTCACTTCACAATGAATTTGGTGAACCTCTACACACGGTTGAGTGCCCTGTAGTGTTGCATAAAGTATTTTCACTCAACTTTTCTTCATCAAATATGGATACTACATGCACTGTGCAGCGGAATAACTTTGACTTTATGCTTCCTCTTTTATTTGACCCTAGTGATATTGAAAAATTAATTAATTCATTAAAAATTTGATTATCATGTGGTGTTGGCAATATTAATTCAAAGTTCGTAAAGCAAACCAAGACATACCCATTTTTTTATTTCGCAAAAATTTTTCAACAGTCACTGCAGAATGAGGCATTGCACTCATACTAGAAAATTGGGAAGGTGGTTCCATTACATAAAAGGTACACTCACCTTAAACTATAGACTCATCTTATTCACAAGCATTCCTTGCAAAATAATGGAACATATTTTGCATTCCAATAATTTCTGCTGCCTAGAATCAAACTCTTTCTTTACTTCTGCCCAGCATTGTTTCCGTATAACTTTTTCTTGTGAAACACAGCTCTTTCTCTGCACATTCCCTGCACGCTATTCTCGACAAAAATTAACAGGATGATTGCATATTTCTACATTTCGCTAAGGCGTTTGATAAGGTGAATCACAAACTACTTATGCTTTAACTTTCTGGCCTTGAACTAGATAATAATATTTAGCCTGGCTGGAGTGTTTTCTGACTAATCGTAAGCAATATGTTACAATTAACGCCTAGGATTCACCATTAACCGAAGCAACATCAGGTGTCCCTCAAGGTTTGGTACTAGGCCCACTTCTCTTTCTAATAGGCATTAATGAGTTGCCTAACTGTGTTTCTTCTAGCATACTCATACGTGGATGACCGTGTTCTATATCGTGAAATTAACATTGAAGAAGACAAAACTGTCTTCAGTCTGATTTAATTAACATCACTCGTTGACGCAACAAATGAAAAATGCAACTAAACCCTCGCAAGTGCGCTTTAATAAAAATTTCAAGACAAAATAAAACTCCTTCCTTGTACACCATTCATAATATTCCGGTTGAACCCTTAATATCATACCGGTACTTGGGTGTACTTATATCTTCGTTGCTGACATAGGAACCGCAAATCGAACTAATTATTAGTAATACTAACCGCATGTTAGGCTACTTACGTTGAAATTTTAGCAAATATCTTGTTTCTTTAAAATTACTGCGTTTTAAAACACTTGTGCTTCCTAAATTGGATTATGCCGCCCCCATTTGGGACCCTCACCACGTCACACTTTGCGCTGCACTAGAAATGGTTCAATATAACGCAGTTCGTTTTATCCTTTGCAACTGTAAGTGGACAGTGAGTGTTACAGCTATGAAATTTAACCTTTCATGACATTGCCTCGCACAGCGTACGAACACTTTTTTATTTTCTTTTATTCCTTGCACATTGGAAGAGTGGAACGACCTTCCCGAAGCCCTGGCTAGCATACACGATTATGTCGTTTAACGCCAGTCTCTGATGAGGCTTATTTGTTAGTCATTTTTGCTTCATCATTTCTTCGCATTTTTTTCTTACGTGCTGTTTATCGTTCAGTTTTATGCATCAGTTTTTTGCTGTTGTTTTCATGTGCTTTATATTTTCGCTTTCTTGCAAAGTTGTATTATCTTACATTTTACCTACTTAGTCCTGCTGTTAAACCTTTTTTTGTTGTTGTTCTGCCACTCCCGTCTATAATACCTCGGCGACTGAGAGTATTGAAAATAAAGTAATAAGTAAACAAATATATGAATATTGTTTTACATACGCGGATGAAGAAAATAAGGGGCTTCAGGGATGTTAGTTATCAAGAGGTTCCTGTACGAATACGGAGCAAAATGTGTCATTTCGAATTTTTGGAACATCTTATTCGGAAATGGAAAGTACAGTATTATCAGTCAGGGCAATTACGTTAGAAGTAGGGGGCTTATAGTTTTCCCCAAACATCTCAAAGTCTGGTCAACATCCTGCGTCCCTAAAGACATATGGATTTTATACACGACAACTTCATCGAAAGTGAAGTGCGGTTTTTGGTGTTACACTGTGCACCCGATACATTGTCGGTATCATTCTGTCTGATCTTTGTTGCTATGAGTTTTTCCTATCCGATGCACTGCGCTGGTCTCGGCATCAAGAGTGCATCGTCAGGCGACACCCGCGTGCAGTGCGATTCGGAACGGGGATGAGAAGCCAGTCACTTTTGTCCCCCATAGGACATCACAGTATAAGCACTGGTCTTCGTCAGTTTGTACATACAGACTTCACTCCTCATGTCACCGAATGCAAACCAGAGAGGAAGACGGAGTTAAATGCGCCCTTTTGCACACCCTAAAAATAGTACCGAAACGGTGAGAGCCACGCAGGAAATGACATCAAGGACAAGGGAACGCCTGTCCTCGCAGCCTTTTGCTTGGCGAGCATTGTACTTGAGCTGTACTTTTTTTTTGTCTGAGAATCGCGGCAAAACCCGGCGCCGTGACATGTTATCGTTGTTAATGACACCCTTTAGAGCCCTTTCTGGCGGAAGGCCTGCCGTCAGTTTGCTTCCTGCTGTGAAAAAAAAAATGTAATGAATGAAGAGACAGCGCACCGCTGCTGTCATCAATGCGCCGGGCGGCCCGGAATAGCAGCATGTCGCGGATGATGGAGGGCGCCGTTTCCACTACGTGCGCTTGCTGTAGCGGTTTGTGTTTTTAGATGATACTCGCTTCGTTTTTGTCCCTTTCTTCAACTAAGCGAAGAACAGTGGCCAACTTTGTTCACCACAAAAGATACCCAGAGCACCAAGCGCAGTGTGTAGGCGTTGTGCGCATCTCTCCTCAACAGGGCCGCTCTCTGCCGGAGGGGTTTCTGTTTTTCTCAACAGCGTTAAGCTCCATAGCGCAAGCCACACTGGTGTGCGTGCGTCCCTCGTTGCCTCCTTCGTGGCTGAAGACAGCGCAATGAGTACAAACAGTGAACTGAGCTCGACAACCACGGTTCTAAACGTTTTTTTTCCAGGTGTAGCACATTACGATCGCGCTTTATATCTTCGTTCTGGTGTTTTATAGTTAGCCCTGTTATCCTGTATTACATGCCTAAAAGGCGGAAGACTGTGAAGGTTGTTACGAGGTGATGGTACGCTCAAACCAGAAACAGACTACGTACGCATTTTCTCACCACAGTGTTTTGATTCTACCGCGTCTTGATAAGCTTCTTTTCAGTTCATATATTTCTATATACAAAGAATAAAAAACAAGTCAGCTGTCAGAGTCAACCGATGAAACATTAAGACTATTCTTTGACACACCAAAAGGAAGTCCTTACTTTGCAAAGACTAACTTGTACAAATTCCTCTTTTTACCCTACGCAATTACTGTTTAGAACAGTCTGATTGTGGAATCGAGCATATGGAAACTAAACAGTACCTCTTGATGGGCGAGTTGGTGTAACATTGTGTAACAAAAGTAAAAACAGTGCTAATTTTTACACAAACCATACAGCGCCCGTCCTATCTGGTCTTTCTGTGTGGTTTGTGTAAAAATTAGTGCTGTTTTTGGTTTTGTTACACAAGAAAACTGAAGAATTCATGTCGTCCGTGTGTGTGTCTGTTACCTTGTTTTGTTTCCTTTTTTTTTTGTGACTGCGTTACTTGAGTGACTGTTTCATTTTCCGCATATCACCGAGTTGTGGCAAGTTTTTTTCTGTTGTTTTATATTGGCTGGCGTGTCTTGCACTCTTGTTTTTTTTGTTTTTTCATGCTTTACCTGCGATATATATATATAAATATATATATACATATATATATATATATATATATATATATATATATATATATATATATATATATATATATATATATATATATATATATATATATATATATATATATATATATATATATATGTGTGTGTTTCTCAACGCTGCTCTGCATCGTATGGAGACAGCTTTTCGTGAGCGCTGCCTGGATGGAAGAAGAAACAGTTTCACTCGAAACTGATTAAGCGAGGCATTGTTTCTTCTGCCATTCAGGCAGCCCTCACGAAAAGCTGTCTCCATACGATGCAGAGCAGCGTTGAGAAACAAATCCAACGTTTTTACAGTGCTGGCTACTGTGATGAACCAGTTTCTTAAAATGGCCCTGGGTCCACACTGGGCATGAGGAGATTGATGCACAGACTCCAGAATGATCTTGAAGTGATTTAATTGAAGCATCTGGCTCGATGCCGCTTACGGGACAGAAGCTGGGCTCGTCGTCGCCGGGGCTGAGTCAGCATGGTGTGGCACGGGCTCGACGAATGGCTGGTTGTCTGCAGCGGCCGGGCTGGGAGTTCCTCGTGGCTGTGCTGCCCTCGTTCTCGGCTGGTCGTTTGATGAGCTGCCAGGCGTGGAGGCGCGTTGGCGAAGGTCGAACGTTAGCGACGGCTAGACCCCGGGCTCAGGTCAATGCGCAGCCCCAGTCTTCTGCCTCGCTCCGTCTCCGGCCCTCTCGTCCACTCGCCCCGATCGCTCTCCCCCTTCCTCCCGTCGGCTTCCGCTTTTAAAGCCTTTGCCTCTTTCTTTAGCCGTGGCCGCGCCTTTGTCCACTACCCCCTGGCTCTCGAGGGGTGCATAATGACGGGGACACTCAAGCGTCGTTCGACAGGGCCGTCGACGGTTACCATATATGGTCATGTTTCTCCGCCACAACCAAATATGGTCATGTCTCTCCGCCGCGACCCTACGCCAGGACGGCGCGGCCAACCGTCTCCAGGAAAAGTCACTGACCGGCTCGCCGTGGCACCGGTGCATGTGCACGAATCGTCACATCCGCTCCTTCTTAAAAGGAATGTTCATTGAACATTAGGAATTCGTCATACACACACACGCGCACACACACACGCCGCGCTGTTCGGGCCAGTATCCCGCACAAGTCGCTCCTTTCTTCCCCACGAGCACCGAGCCAGAGCGGAGTTTCAGAACAATTCTTCACCGTAGATACCACTCGAGTGCACAATATAAGACCATAATTAACAGTATGTACAAAATCTCAAACAAGAGAACGAACAAAAAATGAAACTAAATGAAGCGCACTTGTAATGTACAAAACAAGGAAATGTAGTCTTAGCGAGGTACCTCCCTGTCCACTACTCGGTTACGGAGGTAGTACCTAGCGGCTGGAATACGTCTGCAAGATTGGAATGCCTCCTCCTCGAGAAGGGCGCCTCCGAGCTGCGACTGCATGAAGTGTTCCAGTTCATCACATGGACTGAAATTTTTGTGCCGGCCGCTCTGACCGCTTTTCTGCAATGCAGGGTTATTTACAATGGCGGGCTCCGTGCGAAGGTTATCCTCCCCCTCCTGTTCCCTTGAGGCAGCCGTTTCAGAAAGAGGCGAGCATGTTGGTGCTTGCTTTAACCGGTTAGCATGGACCACAGCGGTTGAAGCCCCTGCCATCTCCCGAATCCGAAAATTAACCGGCGATAGCTGCTCTACTATGCGGTAAGGTCCTTTCCATTTGGGCGTTAACTTACGGGCAAGCCCTGCCTTGACCTGCACACACTCAAGGTATACGCGGTCTCCCACCCTGAAAGGAACCGCCCTAGCCCTAGTGTCGAACCGCCTTTTTCTTTTGTCGGCTGCTTCCCGTAATGCTTCGGCTGTTACGTCATGGGCCACTTGCAATCGAGACGTCAGTTCGGCTCGATAATCATCTAGTGAGCCGTATGGCACCCGTCTCTGTCCATCAACCACCGCATTCGGTGTGTCTGGGTCGCGACCGTACGAGAGGTAGAAAGGGGAGTCACCGGAGCTCTCGTGCACCGCCGTGTTGTAAGAAAAAACAGCAAACGGTATCCAGAGGTCCCAATCCTGTTGGTCTCGCGAAACATAATGGGATAACAGTTTGCTTGCTGTTTGATTAAGCCTCTCCACAGCACCGTTACAAGCCGGGTGGTAAGGGGTGGTCTGTCTTTTGTCAATTCCCAGAAGGTTATACACATCTTTCATCAACCTCGACACAAAGTTTGACCCTTGATCCGTTAACAACTGCCGCGGAACGCCGTGCCGCAGAACCACTGTTTCTACAAAGGCACGTGCCACAGTTTCTGCTTTTTGGTCGGGCAGTGCTGTTATCTCAGCATACTTCGTTAGGTGGTCAACGCACACCAGTACATATTTGTTTCCTGTTGTCGTAGTCGGAAGTGGGCCTAGGATATCCATGCCAACCCTCTCAAAAGGCGTCGAGACTTCCTCGAATTCCTGAAGGGGGGCCGGCCTGCGGTTTTTCGGAGTTTTTCTTTCCAGGCAAGAACGGCAGTTAGCGCAGTACTCTTTAACATCAGAACGCATGCCCTGCCAATAGTAGTAGCGCTCCAACCTCCTTTGCGTCTTCATTACTCCAAAATGGCCCGCGTATGGGGCATCGTGAAAAACCCTCAAGACGTGCGGCACCATTGACTTTGGTACCACCACTCTTTGCCACACCTGGCTAGCCTTCCTTCCTGACCGCGTAGGCCGGGTGCGCTTTCGTAAGGTTCCTTCGTTGTCAACAAAGTAACAATTGTCGGGATCCCGGGCGATCCCCCCAGAAATGGCATGAAATGTTTTCTCTAGCCCTTTGTCCTTTCGCTGCTCGGTGCGGAGATCGTTTGTATCTATGGCCGGACAAAACTCATTCACGGTGCGTACCAGGTTAGCTCGACTTAATGCGTCCGCGTTAGTGTGCACCTTGCCTGGCTTGTGTTCTATCTCGAAATCGTATTCCTGAAGTTGCAGATTCCAGCGCGCGAGGCGCGAGCTCGGATCCTTCACGTTTAGAAGCCACTTAAGGGGTTGGCAGTCGGTCACTAGCCTGAATCTGTGGCCATAGAGGTAGCACCGAAAGTGCCGCACGGCCCAAACCACTGCAAGACACTCCCGCTCAGTGGCACTGTACCGCTGCTCGACTGGACTGAATTGCCGGCTCGCGAACGCGATAGGGTGCTCCTTGCCGTCAAAATTCTGAGACAGCACTGCACCCGCAGCAAACTTCGAGGCGTCAGTCGCTACAATGAAAGGCTGGCTGAAGTTTGGATATCCTAGCAAGGGAGCGGTTATTAATTTTTCCTTTAGTTCTTCGAACGCCACTTCTGCCTCCTCC
The DNA here is from genome assembly GCF_052857255.1 of Amblyomma americanum. NCBI lineage: Eukaryota > Metazoa > Arthropoda > Arachnida > Ixodida > Ixodidae > Amblyomma > Amblyomma americanum. Next base: position 18,150,724 of record NC_135505.1, on the reverse strand, counting down.
GACCATACGAACTCTATGTTTTTTGCTGTTAGTGCAGTCAGTGGCTTTGCGATTCGGGCGAAATCTCGCACATGCCTTCGGTAGTATCCGACTAAGCCAAGAAACTCGCGAACGCCTCGAACTCCAGTTGGTCTAGGGAAGTCGCGGACGCTACTTAACTTTCCCGCTTCAGGTTCTACGCCGTCTGCGGAAACGATATGTCCAAGGTATTTGACCTGCCGCTGTAGAAGTTGGCACTTTGAAGGTTTCAATTTTAAGCCAGCAGCTCGCAATCTGACCAGCACTTCCTCAATGGCCTCCAAGTGTTCGGCAAAGGTGCTGCTGTAAATTATTATATCGTCCATGTAGACGAAGCACCTCTTTCCCAGCAAACCGGCCAAGATTACGTCCGCAGTTCTCTGCCAGACTGCAGGGCTGTTAACAAGTCCCATCGGCATGCGTCTCCACTGAAAGTGGCCAGACGGGGTGTTAAATGCGGTTTTGTCGACATCGTTTGGATCCATTTCGATCTGCCAGAACCCCGATGCGAGGTCGACAACTGTAAAATACTTGGCTGACCCAAGCTGCGCGAGGGTTTCCTGCACCTGTGGCAGCGGGTAGGGCTCTATCCTTGTAATGGAATTCAATCGCCGGTAGTCTATTACCAGTCGAAATGAACCATCGGGTTTCTCAACTAGAAGTGCCGGTGCCCCCCACGGCGACTTGGAATGCTCAACAATGCCTTTGTCGATTAGCTCTTGGACCTGCCTATCCATTTCCTCTCTTTGTGAGTAGGGAATTCTATAGGCCCGTTGGTACACTGGTGGCGAGTCGCCAGTCGTAATGCGGTGTTTAATCACTCCGCACTTTCCCAGGTCTAGCTTCGATGCAGCGAACACATCCGAGTAGCGCTGTAGGAGACCCTCAACTCTTCCTCGCTCTTTGCAGTCGATGTGAGAGAGGTCAAACTGCAGGTTCCCTTCTTTTCCTTTCCTTTCATTGACGAGGCCCGTAGTGCAAATCGGGGTACCCTGGTCATCTACCTCAGCCGTGGAGAATGTAGCTATGTTTTTGTTTTTCGGCAGGTGAAGCTCTTGTTGCTAGTAGTTACATAAGCGGGCGGGAACCCTTTTCTTTGAGTCAACCGTGACCAAACAGCCCGCCACACTCAGTCCTATTGCGAGCCCCTCTATAGGTTCAACGACTCCTATGTGTCCCTCATCAATCTGAGCTGACATCGCTCCCACACAGATTATCTCTGACCGAGGCGGCACCACTGTTTCTCTCGTTGTCCTAACACTAACGCCCGCGTGTGTTAGCGAGCCCTGTTTCGCGCTCTGTTCCCCATAGTCCACTCGTGCAACGTACTCGGCCTCTCGATTTGCTAATGGGACCAAAGCCCCGCGACAGGAAAGGCAGTTCTGGCTTAATATGAGATCGATGCCATGCTGCCGTAACAGGTCCTGACCTACGAGGCCCGATATACCATCCGGCAACGACACAGCATCGGAACAAATGTAGCTGGGATGGTCAAAACTTTCGTTCCCGATTGTGAAGCGCAAAAGGTACAGTCCTCCTGTGCCGAGGTCAGCTCCTGTGATGCCCACGAATCTTACTTTCGGAGATTCTCGGGCCTCATGCACCTGCCTGTCTCCCTTCCTTGTCAGCAGATCAAAAAACTTTTGCTTAAGGAGCGTTATCCGGGAGCCAGTGTCAACCAACAGACTGCAAGTGACCCCGTTTACCACGAATTTGGCAATCGGGCAGGATTCTCCAAAAACGCTTACAATAGCACAGCTATTACTGCTCTCCCCCTCAACCGGCTCGGCTGCGGGGGACTCTACGCGTTTTTTTGGCACAATATATCTTTGTTCCATCCCCGTGTTGGTCGGCGCGCGCTGCTGCCCATTTGGCGTACCAGATTCGCGGTTTAGCTCGGGACAGTATCTGGAAACGTGTCCGTACCCTCTGCAAGCATAACAGCGAACCTGCCTCCTTTCACGGTTCCGGAAATTGCCCCTGTTATTTAACTGTAGGCCTTCCGCGAGGAGCGCCTCCAGCCGGTCTAGCCTATCGGTCAACTGAGTAACATTCGCGTCGGCGCTTGCACTTTTTGGCTCTGTTACAAGCCGCACCTTCTCCTCACTGGAGACAAGCAACTCATTACGCTCCTCGTCTACAGCTGCCTCTACCGCTCCTTCAAAAGTAGACGGCGCCTTAGACAGAACAAACCTGCGCACCGGACCCCTCAAGCCAGTGATGAACTGGGACGTCATCTGCTCCAGAAGCAGCTCTCTGGCGTGCTTTTGCTTCGAACTATCAGGCCCCGGTTCTCGCGCTGGGGTTTCGTTCCCAAGGAAGCGAAGGCGGGAGGCAAACGCGCGTGCGTCTTCTCCCGGCTTCTGCCGAGCGTCGAGGAACCGCCTGAGCTTTACGCTAGAAGGTTCCCTGTCAAAATATTTAAACGCTAGCTTTTTAAATTCAGCCAACGTGCCCGCCTTCCTGACTCCCTCATCTCTCCAGGCAAAATCATGTGCTGCCCCTGACATGCGACATTTCGCCATTCCCAGCTGTTGTGCATCCGTTAACCCGCCCATTTTGCACACCTGCTCCAACATGTCAAAAAATTCAACAATAGACGGCCCCTGACCGTCGCCCGTGAATCTCTCCACCATGTTTGCTAATGCAAGTACGCTTGCCCCAAAGGGCTGTGCACTCGAGTGGGCTTCTTCCATATTAGACCAAATATAGTCAGTGCCTCAAGCTCCTCTCGCCGGGGGTGCAGTCCAGCTTTTTCCCAATGATTTAAGTGTGGACCCCACTTCTGACACCAATGTGATGAACCAGTTTCTTAAAATGGCCCTGGGTCCACACTGGGCATGAGGAGATTGATGCACAGACTCCAGAATGATTTTGAAGTGATTTAATTGAAGCATCTGGCTCGATGCCGCTTACGGGACAGAAGCTGGGCTCGTCGTCGCCGGGGCTGAGTCAGCATGGTGTGGCACGGGCTCGACGAATGGCTGGTTGTCTGCAGCGGCCGGGCTGGGAGTTCCTCGTGGCTGTGCTGCCCTCGTTCTCGGCTGGTCGTTGGATGAGCTGCCAGGCGTGGAGGCGCGTTGGCGAAGGTCGAACGTTAGCGACGGCTAGACCCCGGGCTCAGGTCAATGCGCAGCCCCAGTCTTCTGCCTCGCTCCGTCTCCGGCCCTCTCGTCCACTCGCCCCGATCGCTCTCCCCCTTCCTCCCGTCGGCTTCCGCTTTTAAACCCTTTGCCTCTTTCTTCAGCCGTGGCCGCGCCTTTGTCCACTCCCCCCTGGCTCTCGAGGGGTGCATTATGACGGGGACACTCAAGCGTCGTTCGACAGGGCCGTCGACGGTTACCATATATGGTCATGTTTCTCCGCCACAACCAAATATGGTCATGTATCTCCGCCGCGACCCTACGCCAGGACGGCGCGGCCAACCGTCTCCAGGAAAAGTCACTGACCGGCTCGCCGTGGCACCGGTGCATGTGCACGAATCGTCACACTACTCACCATCACTGGTGCGTAGCGTTTCAGAGACCCTTCTCCAAAAATTAAAAGTGCAAAGCAAATGCGCAGGCAAGCTAGAACAGGCAAAACGGCCTCCCCTGGCCGTAATCCTTTATCTGCACAAGCTGTCCCATAACTTAAAGAAGGTTGCGAAAAAGAACAATGTTAATCTTGTATTCTCAGCCCCGTGCAAACTGTCACGAGTGTGTACCCTGCTGGAAAAGCAAAAGAAAAAGGTTTGCCCTATAAGACATGTAGATCCATTCACGCATTGTGCTACATGTGTCATCTACGAGATACCCTTGAAGTGTGGAAGCGTGTACATTGGGCAAACCGGCAGGTGCCTCAACGAGACATTGCTTGAACACCGCCGGAAGGTACGCAACAAAATGGGCGGGCACCTTGACGGCCATTGCAAGGCTTGCAAAGGGTGCGAACCATTCTACTCGCGAACAGTTATCAGAGCACGCGCGAGAACCGAAATTGAAAGGGTCATTATTGAGGCACTCATGATCTCCATAGCAGGAGACAAGTGCGTCAGTACGCCTTCAACTTTACTTTCAGACAAGGAGTGCAGTTTTCTTGGTCCACTGTATTTACCTCAATGTCTTGCTTGTCAATTGGAATAAGTCTTGTTCTTTAGAACTTCTGAACTTTTATATGACTCTGTAAGGCTTTGAGCGGTTGACTCAGCTTTAGCGTAGCGTATTGTTTGCTTTTGTTAAGCGTTTCGCCCCTTGACTCTGTTTTGCTTCGACTTTTGACAAAGTTTTGCGGTGACTATGTTGTTTTCGTCTTTTCTTTTCGTTGTCTGTTCCTTGTTTCCGTCATTTGCCTCATGCTGCGAGGGCGTGTATTCTTTTGTATTCTTCTATCTTATGGCTCTTCCTGGTCCTCTAGTTTTGGGTTCGGGGCTAACGTTGCGTCGCCTCGATGTGCTGTTACTTTGATATTGTGGGCAATGTTTTGTATCTGTGTTAGATTATTTTATCACGACTGATGTTTTATTTGGTCACGTGGATACTGGATGGCATTATAAAAGCTGATCTTTTCTCTGAATAAATGTGTTGGTAGTCAGCGCCAGTCCTGTGTACTTCTTCGTTTGACCTTGTCTTTTCGTGCTGCATTCTTTAACCTTGTATACAGAACTTTACAGGTCAGAATGTCCGCATCGTGGAAAAAATGCAGACCTATAACACAAGATATGCGCCTGCCAGACAAGGCATTATCCTCCATCCCTTCTCCAACCTCCAACCTCCAACCAGTGAGAGGCCGGCCGGCTCAACGAAGACCCTGGCGGTACAAATGGCTCTTGAATAGCGCCGCGCCATAGCAGCTAGGTCCAATGGAGTCCTGAAATTGGGACTTCAACCAAGGGGCTCATACTGAATTTCATCAATAAATATTTTCAAAAACTTAAAATTAATTTTCGGGTCACCTGCCCGATGGTCCGCAGGTCATTTCGCGTCCAGCTAACCCAGGCTTCACTTTTCACTCTATGCTCGTCGCTAATTTCGATCTAGGCCCCAGGGTCAACAACGAGAGTGAACACTCCATGTCACAACTCATAAGGATACAGAGAAACAGCAAGAAAATGTTAACCTAAGTTGCTGACATGTTGTGGTCTGGTGCGACTCTATTTTTGTGTATTTTTGGACGCTAGAATAGGTCAATTTATAAAGAATTTTTTTTTTCAATTTTGCGTCCCTTTCTTTTTTCTAATACGACGTTTTCCTTCACATAACGCTGCACAGAGGTTCTTCATTAAATGTTTCAGCTACTGCAATTGCGTAAGTCGAGCAATGCGCAACATAACTCGAATACAGAGACCGAAAATGAGCCGCTGAGGATATCAGCGTGCGGAACAACATTCGATTAGCCAACAGGGATTCTCCCGCAAAAAAACTACGCGGACTCTTCGGGCACCTTATGGTAGCGTTAGATTTTACATCTGTCGCAGCTTCCCTTACAACGTTCGTCTGTGTTTTCGTCACTTTGCAAATGTCAGGCCATCAATCGCCGTAATGGTTCTGCTAGCTGCTGTAACCGGTATGCACTATGCTGTGACAGGGCTGACATATGCATATATCGCATTTTCTTTGTTTTTTATTTTCCAGGTTGCTATCTAGAAACTAGGTTGGCCACAATCGGGTGGGTAGGTTGTGATGACGTCAAAGGTTGCGTGACCTCTCTCAGCCCGTCATCAATTTATCTTTCACCTACCACGGCGAGCTGGTTGCTCACGATCCGGTGGCCACGTTGCCCCCTGCCCCGGTATGCAGGCTGGGATAACGTCGCACGGTCGCGTGACCCCCCTCGACTAATCAAGGTGTCCCACCAGGTCAGGCTGCGATGGTGTCCCAAAGTCACGCAACCGCTTTCGAGCGTTCAGCGAATTTCGTGACACTGGACATCAGAGGAGTTTTGGTTTGATAACAACTCCAATGATATCGCATTAAAATCATGCAGGCATTCGTGCAAGCATGCGCCTGGAACTATTTCCAGCATACGGTAGCGCACTGCTTGATGGCCACCGAAATTTTTTTTGATGTAGCAAGAACAAAGTTTTCTGCAAGAGCGTCCCATTCTCTCGAACAATGGTAGGAATAGCGGCATTGTGTTTATACAAATGACCGTTTCAAAGTCATCCGCTTCTTGTCGCGCTACTAACAAAATCTAGAACATGAAGCGGTCACACTTGAAATTACTTACATCATCACAACCTTTCTGGTGATCGCAATACGGCAAACAGAGAAGTTTCATTAGTTTATGTGTATAAAAGGCTACGCCTTCAAGAGAACGAGGTCCCGAATCGTGTTCTTGCCTAACAAATCACAGAGCCACGAGCTGTATTTAAACACAGGTTTTGTTCCGAACCAAATAAAGCGCGCAGTGGGTACACCATCAAATGTAGCAGCGACGCAATGCATGCTGTCAGAGCAGTTGAGATCGTAACGCTGTGTTGAAGACATAATTTTAGCATAGCGAAGAGCGTATACTTATTCCGCATTACTGAACGCCACCTGGTCACAGGAACAACGACAGGTGGGACCACTGAGTATGCATGCGAACCCGGCGTCCTGCGATCCAGTATACATATATAGCGTTTGGTGAGGCGCTTGCGTCTGAGCGCTATAAAATACAATGTGGCACAAAGCGAAGGACGCGCTACAAGAAGTCTGTGTGCATGTACCTTCATCAGCAGGCGGTGGGTACCATTAAATGCACTGGATCAGTGCTGTTCACTCTTTGCAGCCAAAACTGTTCGGGACGCTTTTTGTCATAGGGGTGGGGGGAAGGGGGAAGGGGAGGAGGGGCTGGCGTCGCCGTCATTTGCCCTAACCGAAGTATCTCCTGTTAGCAGGTGGCCAATGATTAAGTTGCCGAGGTAAGAGCTCTGTGATTCTCACTCACTGCAACGAACTGAACTTCACTGAAACGAAGGAGCAGGGAAGTCCGCTGTTTGTGTGCGGGCTTCAGTTGAGAAACCTCACTAGAAATCTGAGTTTTCCCCGCGGCCATTTCATTCGATTTTATAGACTAAGGCGCCAGCTGGGAGCGGCGAACGAAAACTGTCGCCTTTCATTGTCATTGCTGAAACCTGCTGATATTTTTAGCTTTCAATATATTTCTTGGACAGTTAAGCGTTTGTATTTTTGCTACTGCATCTCTTTGACTGAGGTTGCCAGGCAGCTGCGTGGTTTTCAACCGTCCGACAGTTTGTAGCATGTACTCAGTTTTATCTGCTGTCCACACGCGTGGCAATGAGCTGTGAGGCGCCAAGTTTTGGGTCGATCCGAGAGGCGGATTTTAATACGTGTGCCCCATGGGGAGTTTCGCGATGAGCCTTGGCCCGGGTCAGCCTTTGCAGTATGAGCCAGCCGAGCCTAGGATTTGACGACGCGTCGCACTGTGCATGCCCCACCCATGCATGCGTACCTCTTCGTTCGATCAGTCATGCGCTGCGGCATCGATGTAGCCACTGATTACTGACCGTTTGTGAGCCGATCCAGGAAAGATTAGAGCGCCAGCTCTGTTCAGCCCGTTTCACAGTTGCGAGCCGTCATCGTCGTCGTTGATGTCAGCGGCGCAGCCCGCAGCACACTTTATAAGTGATGAGGACTTCGTCATCGCTGATGGGCCTTGCACTAGTCTCCAGCTTTAGTTGTCCGCAGCCGTTGGTGGTTCCGGCCCGACCTGCTTTAGCTGCTCCCTGTGATTGTAGTCTCTTTTAGCTTCGGTACACCACCTCTTCAGGTAGATCTCGAAGACTCGTAATGAAAATTCACATAGCACGGTCAGTTTTATGGTTAACGCAAGGTTGTTTCTATCTCGGGGCGCGAACTCGGCCCATCTAAAGTTAACGTTATAGCACCTACCTAATCTTGCGAGTGCGGCATTTTTCGACTTGGAAATTTTGCTGTGATTCTTCACCATGCTTACCACGGAACTTGTGCCCTGAGCTTTTAAGCTACACCGGTCAACTCATGCAAGCTGGTGAAAAATTGAAATGCGTGAAATGCAGCGCGAACAGAACTCTCAGCACTGGCCCATGTTCCGGGCATTTTTCGCACGTCTGCCGTAGTCCTGAAGGCCGCCGTCAGTTGTGTGGTCTTTGCCGCCAATGAGTGCGGCTTGATTTTTCAAATCTGTTAATCTAAAAAAAACTTATTACTTGAATGCGGCTGGCCGAAAGCCTACGGTCTTCCGATGATAATGCATAAAGCCAAAGCGATTTCTGGATCACCGCAATGCGTTGGAAGCGAAGAACCATGTTGCCGATTCGTGCTCTGTACCACGCGGTCAAAAGTAAAACAGCGGCGGTTGTCTTGTTGCCACTGCAGCAAAAGGTTCCCTGTCGACTGTAAATAAAGCGATGCGTACATTCTGAACAAGGATTAGCTGAAAAGGGAGCAAAAAGAGAGAGAGAGCTGTCCCTAGCGCACTGCTGTTTTAGTATCGCGGTATGCTGCCCAAGTTTGGAATTTGTTTGGTTACTAAATACATGGAATGTTTGCTCTTGTCAACGGATGCATACTCCCGCAGCAAAGCATAGTAACTTTAAGAGTTTGCAATAGAAGGAGGCTTTTAAACGCAGCCCAGGAAGTCTTCAGGTTAGGAAACAAATAATATTGAAACCTCGTTTGCAATCTTCGCAACTGCCAGAACTTTGCGTTTTTTTTTTTTTGGAGAGGGAATTTGTTTCTGTTGCCATCAGTAAGTAGTAGTCCATATTTTTAGTGTTGGAAATATACCCCAGGGCTTGGACAGCTTACGCTGCCATTACAAGGGAGTGCGATAGAGGACACCTGACTGAATTTTTTAATACTTATTTATTTAGAGTATAGGACAGGCATTATAAGCTTGCTTTGCAATAGCGTTTAGCGTGACTCACCCCTCATTTAGCAAAATAGTTTACCGGTAAGTGCCGACGTACCCAGTTGGACGTCAAAATCACCCGCAGTATTACCAGAGTAGTTTGGCTGATGTTGCTGCTAATTAAAATACAAATACAGACTGGGGCAGCATTTTGTAACGTACCGTTTTAGTTTTAATTCGTCCAGTTTCCACTGGTGGTTGCCCCGTGTGGCGTAGACCGTGGAGGATGACGTAAGGCTGGAGAAACACCCCCACCCACTATGCCACTTGCTTTCATAAACGCAGCCCAGGCTCCAATGACAGACTGGCACCTACGCTAGCGGAGCACGACGACGCGTTTTACATGGCTGATGATATTTTTAGGCACTACGTACCATCGGCATAAAGAGAAAAAAATACGCATGGTGCTTGGTCGTGAACTGGGAGAGCAGAGCCCTGCGACTGCATGAATAGACGTGGCAGCCGTATGGTTACACATCCAGAAGCTGTTCAAAAGCTAAGAGCGACATGGCAGTTCAGGACTCGGGTTGATTCTGACCACCTAGGGTTTCCTCAAGTGTAAGAAAAACGTACGGTCCATGGATGTTTTGCATCTCACCTGCTTTGAAATGCAGCCACCGATGTCAGCATTTCGTCTCGCGACCTTAGTTATACTCGACAGTCGAATTGGCCTCTGAGTCAACGCGGCCAATGAACGCGAATGAAACTTTCAGACGCGAGGAATGCTTGCCTACTGCATTTCCCATTTCTTTACGCAGGTATCGGAAAACGGAACGTCAAACTGGCGGCCAGTTCCTGATCGAGTGCACCACAGCCCCATCAGCATCCAAGAAAGTAAGTCCACTCCCTCGCTGCTTAAACTTGGGTTTTTGCTGGTTGCTTAAAAGAATAACAGGGCGGTGGCGGGCAAGCGCTTGCTTAAATGCGAACCCATTTGACCCGTGATGAAACTAGTATCGCTTCAAGACACGGAGGAAACAAAGAAGTGGAAGGTTAGCGCTCGGGTTTCGTACTTAGTTTTTGTCCGTGTCTTCCATCGCTACAAGTTTCGTTGTGATGAACCAGCCCGCATAAACAAGCTACTTTACATTTAACACGTTCACAAAAAGTAACTTGTCAACAGAACAAGAAGAGTGAACGACTTGAAAGAATTAATGCAAGGAAATGCCTTGTAATTAGTTCACTAACACTGCGGGTTAGTTTCGCATTTAAGTAGTGCAGGAAGTTGAAAATGGTCATTTTTTATTTATTTAAACCTGCCGTAGGGCAACGCTTTGGCCCCAGCAGCAGGGCATTGCAACAAACGGACCGAGCTGGAAAGTGAATAGGGTATATCGACAAAAATGACCAAAACTGCGACCAGAATGCTACTCCAGGCATCTTCGCAAAAAGCAAAATAATGACATAAATTGAGACGAGAATGCCACTCTAGGCATCTTCGCTGGACAAAAGTATACTACCCAATTCTCATAAAAATTTGGTTCAATAAAACTTGTTGCTGGGCGAGTTGGTGACACATACTTGCAAAAAGATGTAGCGCAAAAGACACGAGCACGGGAGGGAAACACGACAAAGACGAGTGCGTTCGTCTTTGTCGTGTCTCCCTCCCGTGCTCCTCTCTTTTGCGCTGCATCTTTATTAAAGCAAATAAAAATTTTCGTGACTCTATCCCAATTAGTGCCGACTTGTTCCATTCTTTCGTCTTAATGAGCAAAAAAACTGTTCTTATAGGGTTTGTTGTCGGGGAAATCGGATTCATTCAGTATTATGTAGTATGCCTTATCAGCCTTGTAGTGGCTAGCTGAACGCTCTCGAAGGCTTAGTGAGATCTTATTGCTGAGAAATTTATAGCGTAGACATCTTCAAACTTAAAACGTACAGGTCCAAGCAGTATGAGCGGCAACACGGGAGCGCGTGGCCCGTGCGCTACATGAAGCACTGCCGCGAGCGACGGTAAGAATTTGTGGCCAAGGCATTTGTGGCCAGTAAGCATCGTCGACTGCTATTTCCGCGCATGCACGTGCTGCCCCCATTCTCGTCGGCTGTCGGCGGCAGTGCTTCACGAAGCGCGGAGGCCACTCGCTCCCCTGTTTCCTCTCATATTGCTTCTGCCCGAACATTTGGGGCCATGTAGAAACTGTGGAGGACCGAACAATGCAACCAGACAAATCATGCAGTTATGGTTTTCAGTTCATTGGCGCTTATATATTTTTAGAACTACATTGCTGCTCAAAAGCAAGAAGTCATACCGTGCCCAGGAGGCGCTGCAGCTGATGCCGTTTCTGCTCAAAGCTGCAAGCTATACCGCTTTGGTCGCCACAAAACCGAGACAGTATTCTGCAGAAAGAGGGACATAAGCCTGATTCGTGGCGTCGTTATCATGGAGCGGCTATTGCGGTACAGTCACACTCAAGTGCGCAGCAAGTTTGTGCTCGCAAAGTTGCAAACGAATCTTTGTAAAATTTGCGCCCACAAGTAAATCGTGAACATCCATGAACTCGCCCAGCATTATATTCTATCGCCGGCACCTACGCGATGCGGGACAGGCCGGAAAAGCGTCATGTACTCTGCGCAGACCTTTGTCTTCCGCTCGCTTGGATGTTCGCTGCGGCGCTGCTTTTTCCGCGTGAAACATCGCTTAACGTTCACGATATGATTCCCACAACTCAACGACTGTTCCACTGCGCATCGAACAGTGGCAAAGAGTTACTTTGTTCGCGGCATTTGCGAGCCCACATTCTGACCTGCGACAGGCGCCGCCTTACCGAGGGAGATTCGTCTTTCATTTATTTATTTATTCGTTCGTTTACTAATTCATATAATTATTACAACACCCTGCAGCGCTGGAACAACTTATTTCAAGCACAGATGACAAACATTATTTCTACTGGTAAGGCCGAGAAGAAAATTACACAAAAGTAATAAATATACGCACAGACACACAGGAGAGAACAACTTCCCGATTCATCACACATCTGATATAAATTCGAGGAACCGATCTTCTGCGAAGCTCTACACGAGGCCAGCAGGTATCTGAGCCAGTCATGGATCATCAGAGGAAAAAATGTTTTTGAACACATCAGTCCAACATTTAATGTCACTAATTTCTCTATTGATGATAAAGTCGTCTGCATAAAAAATGTAATTAAAGGAAATGCTAGTCTTTGTTTCTTTGCAACTTTGCAAAAAAGATATGCCACAAATATTTTCCGACCAAAAATGTTTTTTGCGCTTACATAGGGGACGCCTATCCTTGCGGAATCCTTCAGAAAAGTAACACTGATTGAAAAGCTATAACCACCAGAAACAAATCTTGCAGCACTGTTTTGGATGTGTTCAAGCAGTGTAAGGGCACACATCATGCGGCTCCGAAGTACTGATGGTCGCGGAAGTGACGTTATGAAACACTGTATGTCGTAATCAATGCTTCAACTTTCATTCCGTCCGGTGTTGCTGCCGTGCAGTATGCGTGGGTACCTCTAGCTCAGGTTCCCATTGTCTTTAGCAGTTTCTCTAAAATTAGCCCGTTTGAATCACAAAAAAAATCAACAAGATTATAGGAGGATCTTCAGGACACAAGCAAATTATCGCTTCTACGTACAAACGTTAGCCCAAAATAAGTCATTCACATGCAAGGTGGACAGGACAACGCGCATTGTCATGTCCACCATTCTTGTGAATGTCTTTTATTGTGCGCTAACGTTTGTACGTAGAACTTTGCACCGGCTAACCCTGGAACAAGTGTTACTTTAGTAAATTATTGCTTCTACAGTGCTTTTCGCCCAGAGGACAAGTCCTCTCGTTGTCACGTTGCCTAGAGGACTGAGGCTACCCCTTCATCTGTGTTCATATTTTCTGCCTGTCGCTCCCCTCCTTCACTCCACCGTTCGGATGAGGTGGACCATAACAAGAGTTGCAGCTGCTGAAATACTTCAACCTCAGCCAAGTGGTCTCACCGAGCTATAATTGTGTATCGAAACAAAAAACAAGACGTCAAAATTGCAACTCATCTATCGCAATGTTCTTTGAGATCGTATTGACAAGCTCGCCCTTTGATGCCCAAAGCACGAAATTTCACAATTGCAGATAAATTGCACAAAACGCTGTGACTTCGGCTTAGCTGCTCTACTGATTGTTGAAACTTGTAGAAAACACCTTGGCGCAAATAAATTCATATTCACAGAAGAGACAAGGAGACAACGGACACGCTCCAACGTTATTCACGTTCACAATCAGTCAAAGTAACGATTTATAATGCTTTATTTGTGTCCGCCTCATATTACTGCTATTTAGTCTGGGGCACCCCTACCTCGACAAAATTAAACAGGGTGTCAAATATCCAGAGAAGAGTTGTACATGTAATTGCAAATGTAAGATATACTGAACCTTCTGCCCCTCTTTTTAAACAACTTAACGTCACCAGATCACACGATTTATGCCACTACATATTGTCGCGCTAGTACTATTTGAGTGCAAAATACTCGATCTTCTTTCAAAGATAGGAGGTTGCTGCAAATGGGTTGCAAGCCCCAAGGGTAGCGTTGGCCTGGCGGCCTGGGGCAAAGCTGGAAACATCCGAAGGTCCCGGCAAAGGATGAGTCGACTGGCAACAGAACAACTTGCTTATTCTGGCATCGCAAAAGAGCAGCCGGTCAGGGCGACCACGTTACTCGAAGGAAGAAATCGAAGTCTCCCTTTGGCGTCCGGGGCAGCGGCTTTTATACCCTCGGAGTCGAGGGCAAGAAGGAACGGCTTGGGATGAGTCGCACGAGACGGCGACGCACGGACATGTTGAGACGTGAAGTGACGCGTCCGCCGGGCCGGCGCCGGTCAGACCTCCTCGCCTCCCAGTTGGGGAGCTCCTCTCCCCGGCTGCCGCGCTTTGACAAGCGTGGGCACCAACATGCACACACACACACACACGCACACACGACGACACGTGGCATTGAAACCTGCCTGGACGCGCTTGGCGGGAGGCGTTACGGCAGCACTGAACGGGCCCAAAATGACCGCCACTTTGAACGAAGCCCCGGCGTCCGTTGCATCCGCGCCGGCTATACCGCGCGTCGTAGGCGAAACGTAACAGACCGCCCCGCCGTGAGAAGGATATCCCGATGGTCAGGGGACTGCATCCGCTGTCCAGAGGGATGTCGCTCGATGATGCTCGTAATCGAAATCGGTCGTCCCTCGGCGTTGCATGAGCGCAGGGCACAGAGAAGGCCTCTTTCTCAGGTTCAGATTCACACAGGGCACTGCAAAGTGACTTCGGGAGAGTTGCCATATTTGTGCTAGTTCCCAGCAAGCGTTAGAACTACGCCGAAACGCAACCGCTCAGTCAGCAAGCACGAGACAACCCTCACTAAGCCATGCCAGGCTCTTTCCCCTTTTATACTACTGCCTAGTTCCTTACAGTAGTCAAGCAGTACTCAGAACGCGTCCACAAATTGGAAAATTGCACTAGAAAGCACATAATCACTTTGAAACACTAAACAAAAGCAATATGTTAAAAATCCTGCCTCAGGAAGAAAACATCAGTAACAAACAACTTTGAGGCGGATTCCTACGTTAGGGGCTTCGACTTAAGCCATCGGCGTTACCGTTGAGACTCGCCTTTTTGTAACGCACCTCAAAGGAATATTGTTGCAAAGCGAGGCTCCAGCGCAGGAGGCGGCCATTTTTGGGAGAGATGGTCTGCAGCCATTGGAGAGGGCTGTGATCCGTCTCAATGATAAACCTCGAGCCGGCTAGGTAGCATGACAATTTCTGAACGGCCCACACGAGACACGCACACTCTTTCTCGGTGGCGCTGTACGCCTGCTCACGACAGGTCAGCTTACGACTAGCATAAAGGACGGGGTGTTCCACTTCTCCATTTTCCCGTTGGCACAGTACAACGCCCATGCCTCGCTCACTAGCATCGCAGTGAACAACGAACCCTTTTGTGTAGTCTGGCGATCGTAGCACAGGCTGGCTTGTTAGGGCGCTCTTTAGGGCGCTAAAAGCTCTTTCCTTTGTCTCGCTCCAGACGACTGTTTGGGGCTCTGTTTTTCTTAGAGCATCCGTCAGGGGAGCCGCGATATCGGAGTACCTGGGAATGTACCTCTGATAGTAGCCGGCGACACCTAAGAACGACCGAATATCGGTCTTCGTGCGCGGTTGCGGGAAGTCTCGCACAGCGGCCACCTTTATTTCAGAGGGGCGGCGACGACCCTGTCCAATCACGTGACCGAGGTAGACAACCTCGGCCTGTGCTAATTGGCACTTGGGAGCCTTGACTGTCAAGCCCGCTTCGCACAGGCGGGTTAGCACTGCCCGCAAGTGTGCCATATGCTCAGACCAGGATGCGGAGAATATCGCTACGTCGTCTAAATACGGTAAAGCGAATTCTTCCTGTCCCCGCAACACTTTGTCCATGAGGCTTGAAAAGCAGTATGGCGCGTTCTTCAAACCAAAGCTCAAAACTTTAGGATGGAATGTTCCCATTGGTGAAATGAACGCCGCATACCTACTAGCCTCTTCTGTAAGTGGAACCTGCCAATAACCCCTGACAAGATCTAGGGTGGAAATAAACTGAGCGCTACTAACTTTCTCAAGGCGCTCCTCGATGTTAGGGATAGGATAAATTTGATCCTTAGTGATGGAATTAAGCCTGCGGTAGTCGACGCAAGGACGAGGTTCCTTTCCCGGTACCTCAACTAAAATCAAAGGGGAGGTATAATCACTCTCACCCGCCTCAATAACACCGAGCTGTCGCATTTTCTTTACCTCAGCCTCCATAATATCGCGCTGGCGGGGTGACACCCGGTACGCCTTGGATCGTACTGGCTCTGGGGAGGTAAGTTCTATATCATGAGTAAGGACAGAAGTCCTACCAGGCCTCTCAGAGAACTGACCTTGAAACTCTTGTAAGAGTTGGTGTAGTTCGGTTTTCTGCTCAGGCGACAGCGGTGCTTTACTGAGTAAGTCACTAATGACCTGATCAGTGTCTTCCCTGTTCGTCACTGAGCCTAGTCCCGGAAGCTCGACCGGAAGCTCTTCGGGAACGTTTACCATCATACACACCACTGCTTCCCGTTGTCTATAGGGTTTGAGCAGATTACAGTGGTAAACTTGCTGTGCTTTCCGCTTTCCTGGCAGACTCACCACGTAGTTAACATCCGACAGTTTTTGAACAATCCGTGCTGGGCCCTCCCACTGCACGTCGAGTTTGTTTTTTAGCGATGTGCGCAATATCATTACCTCATCGCCCACCTCAAAACGGCGGGCCCTGGCTGTCCGATCAAAATAAACCTTGGCCCTCTGCTGGGCCTTTGCCATTGCTTCACCTGACAACTCCTGTGCCCTTCTTAAGCGTTCGAGGAGACTAAGCACGTCCTCGACCACGACTGGGTCGTCGCCCCTGCCTTCCCACGAGTCTCGAAGCATGCGAAGCGGAGACCGCAGCGAGCGACCGTACACCAGCTCAGCTGGCGAAAACCCCGTAGCCGCATGCGGCGCGGTCCTTAATGCAAACATCACCCCAGGCAGACACAGCTCCCAATCATTTTGTTGCTCAAAACACAATGCTCTCAACACGCGCTTCATTACGGAGTGGAGCTTCTCAACGGAATTCGACTGTGGGTGGTACACTGAGCTGTGTAACAGCTTTACCCCACACCTTTCGAGAAAGGTTGTCGTCAAAGCGCTAGTAAACACTGTGCCCTGATCTGACTGGATTTCCGCAGGAAAACCAACTCGCGCAAATATGGACAGTAGTGCATTGACTATCTCAACTGAGCTGAGTTCTTTAAGCGGCACTGCTTCAGGGAACTTTGTCGCTGGGCAGATCACAGTCAAAATGTGTCTGTACCCCGTGGCTGTTACCGGCAGAGGTCCCACTGTATCAATAACGAGCCGTCTAAAAGGCTCTGTAATGATAGGTACCAACTTCAACGGCGCCCTCGATTTGTCCCCTGGTTTGCCAACCCGCTGACAGGTGTCACATGTCCTCACAAAGTGTTCTACGTCACGAAAACACCCTGGCCAATAGTACTCTTGCAAGAGACAGTCTTCTTAACTCCTAGGTGTCCGGATCACGAACCGCCATGCGACAAACGCTACAGATCCTGACGGTAACACTGAGGCACGATCAGCTGATCGAACTCCACTCCTCTGCGGTCTAGATACTTCCGGTACAAGACCCCACCTCTTTCCACAAAACGAGCATTTTTCTTGGCGATACCTTCCTTGACATTGCAGCGCATGTTTTCTAGGCTGCCATCCTTTTTTTGCTCGGCTATCAAAGCCGACCGGCTGACTTTTAGCAACCTATTAAGTCCATCGGACGTAGGCGCGATGAGCAAATCTGCAGATAGCTCTTCTAACTTTCCCGTGTCGGGCATTTCCTCTCCAGTACATGGTGCCTTCAACGCTACAGGCTCAATTTTATTCAGTTCGGACGTGCTCTGAATATCAGCTTGCTGCGCCTCCGACCCTTTCTCATTGTTCGACAACGTCGGCCCCGCAACTACCGCCTTTGCAGCGAGCTCCCGAACTCTCGATCTGGTTAAGGCCTGAACGCTAGCCTCACCAAACAAAAGCCCCTTCTCGCGCAGGAGGTAATCGGACCTGTTCGAAAATAGGTACGGGTACTGGGGGGGGGGGGGGGGGGGGGGCAGCATAGATGACACTGCGGCCTCCGTCTCAATTGCTCCGAAAGGTCCTTCAATAAGCACTTTTGCTACGGGCAGACACACGCTATGAGCTTCCACGGCTTCCTTGATCCATGCGCACTCGCCCGTGAACATATCGGGTTCTACGTAAGAGGGGTGAACTACATCCATTGTAGCTGCGGAATCACGAAGCACTCGGCACTCTTTCCCGTTCACGAGGAAGTCTCGCATGTAAGGCTCGAGAAGCTTCATGTTCTCGTCAGTGCTGCATAATGACAAAAACACGACTTTTGTTTTTGTTTCTGGACACTGCGCCGAAAAGTGACCCGGCTTCTGGCACGTATAACACACGCGCGCTTGCCTCGTCTCGAACCGCTTTCTGCGTTCGGCTTCGGCTGCCGCCGTCTCCTTACGTTCGGTCGGACTGCTTTCACTCGCATCCGCACTACGTGTGTCCCCCCTTGCTCTCATGGGTGTGAACTTCGGCCTCTCAGACTTGGAGCCAAATTCACCCTTTTGACCGTCCTTAGCTCCGCGAGCCCGACGCGTCACAAACTCCTCGGCTAGCTCGGCGGCTTTAGCTACTGTACTAACGTCTGGCCTATCCAAGACCCAGTACCGCACGTTCTCAGGCAACCGACTATAAAACTGTTCCAGCCCGAAACACTGCAGACTTTTCTCGTGGTCACCAAACGCTTTCTCTTCTTTGAGCCACTCCTGCATGTTTGACATAAGCCTGTAGGCAAACTCTGTATATGACTCACTTCTGCCTTTTTCATTTTCCCGAAACTTCCGACGGAACGCCTCCGCTGACAGCCTGTACTTTTTTAGCAGACTCGATTTCACTTGGTCGAAATCCTCTGCCTCCTCTCTCTTCAAGCGAGCGACTACGTCGGCCGCCTCGGCGGGTAACAAAGTGAGCAAGCGCTGTGGCCACGTTTCCCGAGAGAACCCCTGCATCTCGCACGTTCGCTCAAAGTTAACCAGGAACAAACCAATGTCCTCTCCAAGCTTAAACGGCCGCATCAGGTCACTCATTTTGAACGATACCCGTTCTCCTGCACCGTGTGCCTGACTTCCATTACGAGCGCGTTCCATCTCTACCTCGAGACGCTTCATTTCCAAAGCGTGTTGACGGTCGCGCTCTTCTTTCTCTTTATCTTTTTGTTCTTTACGTTCGCGCTCGTCTTTCTCTTTTTGCTCCCTCTCCTCAATGGTCTCAAGGCATTCCGACAGCTCTTGGTGAAAAAACAGCGCACAAGCAGACACAGACAGAAAGAAGGGACAAGCGCTGAACTAGCAACTGAGGTTTTATTGAGAAGCATGGGGAAATATATACAGCACAGCATACAGCATTCAAAAACATATAAACAGCACATAAAAGGCGGATAAGAAGCCAGCATCCAAAATCATCGCTTAACATTGCATATCCAAGAATTCCATCTCTTTTGTTGAAAGAAGGATAGACGGGGTGCTGACACATGAGTCCTCCGCTTTTGCTATCGCCCTAGCCTCGATAATTTCCCTTGTTATTGTGCACTTGTTTCGTGCCAGGATTTTGCAGCCGTGAAGGTCGGGTATGCAGGCAGGTTTATGATTGCAACGGTGACAGTGCTTAGCCAGAAAACCTGATGAAGCAATGGATCTTACATTGTTGTTATGCTCCAGTAATCTTTCGTTAAGACACCGACCGGTCTGGCCGATGTATCTGCTTCCACACGGTAACTTAATTTCATAAACAACACCCTGATCACATGCAACAAAAGGATTCTGGTGGTTGATTTTGCATCCAGGACGAGGCTTTTTCATTGGATTTGTCGCTTTACAAAGTTTTATTAGTTTTTCTGGGGCAGAAAACACAACCTTAACATCGGCCTTCTTCGCTATTTTCTTAAGGTTGTGCGAGATCTTATGCATATAAGGGATGACCACAACTTTTTGTTTATCATCTCTTTGTCCCTTTTGTTGATTGCATCCCGTCTGCCCTTCCGCTTTTTTCTCTTTTAGAACACCTTCCGCCACTGACACTAGCAATTCACTGGGGTAGCCAGCCGCACGTAGACGGGCAGTTTGTTTCAGTAGGCTTTCCTCAACTGTATGAAAACACGACTTGTTTAATGCATTACGAAAGCAAAGCTTAGCTATACCCCTTTTCACCAATTTCGAGTGTGCCGAATCGTACGGAAGTATCGGCTTTTGTGAATTGGTGAAAAGGGGTATAGCTAAGCTTTGCTTTCGTAATGCATTAAACAAGTCGTGTTTTCATACAGTTGAGGAAAGCCTACTGAAACAAACTGCCCGTCTACGTGCGGCTGGCTACCCCAGTGAATTGCTAGTGTCAGTGGCGGAAGGTGTTCTAAAAGAGAAAAAAGCGGAAGGGCAGACGGGATGCAATCAACAAAAGGGACAAAGAGATGATAAACAAAAAGTTGTGGTCATCCCTTATATGCATAAGATCTCGCACAACCTTAAGAAAATAGCGAAGAAGGCCGATGTTAAGGTTGTGTTTTCTGCCCCAGAAAAACTAATAAAACTTTGTAAAGCGACAAATCCAATGAAAAAGCCTCGTCCTGGATGCAAAATCAACCACCAGAATCCTTTTGTTGCATGTGATCAGGGTGTTGTTTATGAAATTAAGTTACCGTGTGGAAGCAGATACATCGGCCAGACCGGTCGGTGTCTTAACGAAAGATTACTGGAGCATAACAACAATGTAAGATCCATTGCTTCATCAGGTTTTCTGGCTAAGCACTGTCACCGTTGCAATCATAAACCTGCCTGCATACCCGACCTTCACGGCTGCAAAATCCTGGCACGAAACAAGTGCACAATAACAAGGGAAATTATCGAGGCTAGGGCGATAGCAAAAGCGGAGGACTCATGTGTCAGCACCCCGTCTATCCTTCTTTCAACAAAAGAGATGGAATTCTTGGATATGCAATGTTAAGCGATGATTTTGGATGCTGGCTTCTTATCCGCCTTTTATGTGCTGTTTATATGTTTTTGAATGCTGTATGCTGTGCTGTATATATTTCCCCATGCTTCTCAATAAAACCTCAGTTGCTAGTTCAGCGCTTGTCCCTTCTTTCTGTCTGTGTCTGCTTGTGCGCTGTTTTTTCACCAAGATGCAAAACCAACTAGCCCATTCAGCTGCTTTTCCGACAGCTCGTCATCCTCAGCCTCCAACTCAAGAATAGCCCTTAGCAGTTCTGGTTTTCTGAGTTTGTCTGAGACATCCAGACCCAACTCTCTTGCAAGCTCCAGCAATTTCGGTTTGCGCAACGACTTCAAATCCATGGCTGCTCCGAATGCTGCTTTCTCTACTGCCTACTATTGTCTTGCCGCAAACTAACCCGGCAGCAACGACAACCACAATTACCAGCTCTGTTTCTGACACTAACAAAAGCCTGGCAAAACTCAGAAGAAGAAAGTCCCGCACTCACCAAACCTCGCAGCCAAGAATTCAGCGCAGTCGTTCCGCTGCAGGCAACCAGTCATCACACAGGGCTCGTTGCACTGCTCCCGGATGGTCGTTGTGCTGCTCAGCATACAGTTGACCGCATATCTTCGCTGCTGGCCTCCGTTGTCGCGATCCCACCGCTGCCACCAGTTGTTGCAAATGGGTTGCAAGCCCCAAGGGTAGCGTTGGCCTGGCGGCCTGGGGCAAAGCTGGAAACATCCGAAGGTCCCGGCAAAGGATGAGTCGACTGGCAACAGAACAACTTGTTTATTCTGGCATCGCAAAAGAGCAGCCGGTCAGGGCGACCACGTTACTCGAAGGAAGAAATCGAAGTCTCCCTTTGGCGTCCGGGGCAGCGGCTTTTATACCCTCGGAGTCGAGGGCAAGAAGGAACGGCTTGGGATGAGTCGCACGAGACGGCGACGCACGGACATGTTGAGACGTGAAGTGACGCGTCCGCCGGGCCGGCGCCGGTCAGACCTCCTCGCCTCCCAGTTGGGGAGCTCCTCTCCCCGGCTGCCGCGCTTTGACAAGCGTGGGCACCAACATGCACACACACACACACACACACACGCACACACGACGATACGTGGCATTGAAACCTGCCTGGACGCACTTGGCGGGAGGCGTTACGGCAGCACTGAACGGGCCCAAAATGACCGCCACTTTGAACGAAGCCCCGGCGTCCGTTGCATCCGCGCCGGCTATACCGCGCGTCGTAGGCGAAACGTAACAAGGTTAATCACAAAACAATCTGGCGTACCCCACAAGAAGCACAGAACACTGGAAAGTTCTAAAATGTCGTACTAACTGCGGCAGAAAAATGCTACAGAATACGTTACCAAAGCCACTAAACGAATACTATAGGTTAGACATTGATATTTTGAAATTAACCCTCTCTCAGTTTGAACAGTTATTCAAAACATGATTGAACAATTAATCCTGGACAATTTTCTTCTTTGTCTGCATATGCGCGTGTTTAGAACCTTCTATGTTTTTTGTTATACTTGCGCATGCTTACGCGCTAATAATTTGACCTTCTTTGTTATCACTAGGCTGTAATAATTTTTTTTCACTATCTCTTTGTGTCTTCTGCTTCCACTGTATTGTTGGGGGCCAGGACTCCTCAAGCCGTTGTAGAAGGGCTTTTTTCTTGGCCTCCTCTACACCCTGGTATATGAATAAAAAGCGTGAATGAATGAATGAATGAATGAACTGTTTACTGCACATGCATTTATAACCTCAGGCTATGCCCGCATTTTCACTCCTCGTGCCTTACCGCAGCGGTTACTTGTTGCCTCGAATTATCATTTTTGCACAGAAAATCGTACTCAGCCGCAAACAATTTAACTCAAGTGTCACTCACGCACAAGGCTGCCTTTTTATGTGCAAGGCTTCCAATAAAAGCCTCGCCTGATTAATCTTGCTTCTACCTAGAATCCGTCTTTTCCAGCCGAGGTTCACACTCGCACTTGTTAACATGGCTGATCAAATTGGCATATTTACCTTTATTATTTTCTATATTTTTCCCATGTTCCCCAAGGCGTTTGTTGACGCACCTTCCCGTCTGCCCTATATAGGACATTCCACAGGTAACTGGTATCTCGTACACCACTCCTTCCATACAGTGGATGAAGGTACGCTGGTGTTTTATACTGCACCCAGGGCGCTCAGTGCCACTAATCCGGGGTACAAGTTTGTTCAACTTGTTCAGGGCTGAAAAAACCAGTGGTACCTTGTGTCTGTTAGCCACCTTTTTCAGATTGTGTGACACTTAGTGCACTAAGGCATGACTTCAGATTTTACCGTGGGCCCCCTTCTTCAGAGATCTTTAGACTGGTGCAGCGTTTTCTTTTTTGGACGAGGGTTTCAGCTACGGCAGTCAACACCACCGAGGGAAAGCCAGTAGCCAAAAGGCGGCCAATCTGATTTTCGTGGCTATCATACATTTGGTGCGGACAGGACTTTGGAAGCGAGGACTCAATGCTTAATAGGCAATGACGCACTTCACAATTTAGAATGCGCCGTATTGAAGGGCAGCAGTTGCTTGCTCGTACGGGGAAAGTAATCCCAGCGTAGATGGTCCTCCCGGAACGCTAAGCATAGGTCTAAAAATTGCAGTTTTCGCTTTCTAGGATGTTCATGCGTAAAAACTAGGCCACGACCTTTGAGGTTAAAAACACTTAAAATCCTGGACACATTAGCTTCGAAAAAATTGCTAGAACTAGTTGATAAAAAGATAATAAAATCTTCAATATATCTAAATATTCTAAAACAGGTTCTCCTAAAAACAACTGTGCAAGCTTCTTGTCCAAAGCACCTAAAAAAATTTCACATACAATAGGGGTGACACAGGAACCAATACATATAGCTTTTCTCTGTAGGTAGGGTTGCTGATTAAAAACGATAAAAGTGAGCTTAAGATATTGCTCCAATAAATTCAAAAATTTTCCAGGGACATACCGGCAGCATCCATGAAGGTCGTTTCCCCTGTATCTACAAAACACGATACAACGGACGTCAGAAGCTCAGCATGCGGGACGGAATAAAACAAATCCTTTGTGACTACAGAAAGTGCAGATCTAATTTCTAGATGGGTTTAAAACAATGCACAACCTCTAGCGAGTTTTTTAAACGAAAACGGTCGTCCAATTTAAGAAAGTTAAGCTTGCTTTGCACAAAACGGCTAACATTATGCTCAACACTGGAGCGCTGGTAGACGACGGACGAAGGGAGGACGAGGCACACAGTGCGCCGAACTTACACATTATGCTGCCAGGAACCATTTTCGCTCACTATAGTACGGAACGGGATGTCAGGTTTGACGCCTGTCCGTTGTCTCTTTGTCTATTTTGTGCATGTGAATTTGTTTTACCAAGGCGTTTGTTGCAAGTTTCAAAATGCTAAGCCAACTAGCCCGGCAACATGCCTTACTGTGCTGTGCTGAAGTTTCTCGCTTGTTGGAACTGCTTGGAATGTGAGCATAACTTCCGTGAGGGTTGCCTTTATTTGTTTGACGTGACAAAGCATGGTCCGCACTTAAGAGTTAACAAACGCAAACACAGCTGCAGTGATATTACGTAATCATTTTTAATTCAGCATTATTTCATCTATAATGTATGCAAGACTATTTCTCAAGTATTCGACAGAGCCTTGGTCGTCTTTCTCCTCTCTGTTTCGTCTTTGTCGCGCACTTTGTGGTAAGATGAACATGAGGAGGGTGTGTTGCTGGGTCAGTTGGTTAAACAATCTGAACACTGAAGCGCTGGCAGACGACGTTCGTAGGGAGGAAGACACACACAGTGCGTTGAACTAACAACAAGTTGTTAGTTCAGTGCACTGTGTGTCTCCTCTTCCCTTCGTCTGTCGTCTTCCAGCGCTACAATGTTCAGAATATGAACATTCCTCGTTTCATCCGGCTATCAATGACAGATGCAGCACACGAACGTTTTTTTGCGCGACTGCGTAAGGAGCCCGTTCTGCAGAAAGGCAGGTGTCGGAGTTGCTGTCACCGAAAAAACCCGATTTCCTGAAGCCGGCTGCTACGTGAGACCTGTGGAGCAGGACCCCTCCTCAAATCCGCTCCTCGAGTTCCGACCGGCTTCTGCTTGTGTGCACGCCCGTACACCGGAGTAGCCGCCTCCTCCTGGGACTGGCCACAGAGTTTCGCCCCGCTACCCAAAGAGGCATCCACTCATCGACCCGTTAAGCTTACCTCGATGGTGCAGGCTTGCGCGTCTCCCTTGACGCTTCAGCAGCCCCGCGCGCCGGTCAGTCTTCATGACGCCACTTTTGAAGACGCGGAAACTGACTTGACCAGTATGAGCGCGTGGCCAGTTTCAACCACTGGAGCGCTGAGCAAAGCTACGGAACGTCTATTTCTCAATCGAAGACGCAGCCAAAACTTGCTTCCAGAACTGGGATCCCGATATCCGAAGCTCGGAAAACTTTCGCTAGCGGACCGAAAGACGCAGGTTCGTTCCCGGCCGCGGCGGTCTAATTTCGATGGAGACGAAATTCTAGAGGAAGGAATATGTTTGGGCGTGGTGGTTCATTACACAGAAAGCATAGCGTGTTAACTACAGAGGACGAGGCGAGGAAGGGACAAGCGCTAAATTATAGAGGTCCGTGTACTGTGCGATGTGAGTGCACGTAAGAACCCCAGGTAGTCGAAATTTCCGGACCCATTCACTGCGGTGTCCCTCATAAGCCTCAGTCACTTTGGGACGTAAACCCCCCCAAAACCATAAGCCAAACATTTATTTACGGACCACCGGGATCATGCACGCCGTCTTCTGGACGCTCGCATCAAAAAACTTAATGAGAGGGTTGCTATGATCGCCGAGGACGAGACCCGCCTTTGTCGGCGCGCTGACCCCAAATATGGCGAGAGCCACGAAGCTGCGCCACCTGATGCAAGGTGTGAAGGGCCAACTGTTCGCTGGTTTGGTCCCAAATCCACCGCAGACTGTCGCAGACTTCATCAAAGAAGGTAATGCCATGGAGTGAGCCCAGGAGCAGCGGGCCACCGAAACGACTCCTTTTGCGGTGAGCCATGCAGAAGTGCGGCTTCTTTGTGCCTGTCTATAGAGATTTCCTCTTTGCGTGAGCTAATACGCGTGGTAGTATGTGAGTAGCTCCAGAAACTGAACCTCGACTCGCCTGATCTGACAGCCGCGGGTGTTACCGAAATCGTGCGCGAAGAGATGCGGCAGGCATTTTCACAGCCTCAGTTGGTGCCCGAGCCGCGCCACATGAGCTACGCGGTAGCTCTCGGTCGTCCCGAGTTACCGCCTGTGCGACATCAGCCATACCACCCTCCACCGCCGGGCCGCTCAGCGCCGCCGTCATTCTACCAGTGGCCCCATGCTATGCAGCGTGGACTCGCATTACGTCCTGCAGCTCGGTAGGCGGCGGTTTGGTGCACTTCTTACCAGCAGCCGATCTGCTATCATTGTGGGAAACCGGCCACCTGTACCGCCCTTGCCGCCGACGCGAATTCGGGCTCTCCCTCTCCAAGTTTCGATGAGCGGTCCCATGAAATCCACGAATACCTAGCTGCCCGTGACCCTTCCCCTACTGGCCTACCACGATGGCTATATCCCGCGCGTTACACGTCGCCCAGTCGCCGGGGTTTAGCAGATGGGCTACAGGGGCGGTCAGCAAGCCGACGCCGGGTAAACTGAAAGCGGCGACCTTAGGGCCGAAGGCTGTGGAAAATCTCGCCGCAGCACGATTCCGAGAACCCGATGTCGCTGCAGTCTGATTTCCTGATACCGAATTTTGCAGACACCGATGCAGTTAGCACCGACCTCCACAGTCACGTTGACTGGCACCCAGTGAAGGCTTTAGTTGATACAGGCGCTGTCATAAGCATGATGCTGTCATAAACGTTCTTGGCCGTTTGGTAATATTTTTTAAAAGTGGACGAATTTCAGGCGACACCGAACCACATAGAGACGGCCGCAGCGGAACGTCAGTTTCTTCACCAAAGCGACCAGTATGGCGCAAGAGCTTCGTGTTGAGCAGCCGCCGAGCGGCTATTGTTGCGCACGCGGCATTTCGCATGTCGTGTAGCCTTCTTTTTTAAGCGAGATTTATTGCCTCAAGGCATCAATGATGACCGAAGGTAGGATTAAAGATGTAATGATTAAATTACTGAGAAAACATTAGCTGATTTGATGAAGTCCAGTAGAGAGCGATGGTACGGTCCCTGCGTCCAGGCAATATATGAACCAGGGTTGCTTGGTGAAAGACCGGCTACCATTAGGTGCCGGATCTTTGTAGGCTTGAGAGCTGGGCAGTCCCACAGTAAGTGATGTATGTCGGCTTCAGTGTCCTCGTGTTTACATATCGGACACCCTGGCCAGGGAAACAAGTCTTGGTACAGAGGCCACTTCCTAGTGACGGCTGGTGTGAGGGCAACCCTGACCCGGATCCTCCTAAGCGCAACCTCCTCTGCACGGGTAAGACCGCGGGGTAGGGTTACCGCACACGGAGGGATGAGAGCCCGTGTGCGGCGCCGGAGGAGTTCCTTTCTTGATGAAAGGAGGGTGAAGTTGTCCAAATGAAGGAGCCGAGGCAATGATGAGCGTAGAGTCGCGAGGCATGTCGCTAAATCTACCTGGCTTTGAGAGGTCAGCAGATCCCGTGGGACCCACTCAATACGTACTCTTTGTTACAGGCGCGAAAACAGACACAAGGCAGAAAGACGGGACGGGGCGCCGTCCACGAGCTCCTTCCCGTCTTTCTGCCTTGTGTTGTGTCTGTTTTCGAGCCTGTAACCAAAGATGTACAGTACATACAGTTACCAACTTACCCAGCAATACGTTCTTTTATTCAATACGTACTCGAAGTGGGATGCGTGCCGCGAGCCGGTGGATGTCCAGACATATCGTTGGACAGCGGCTAACACGTCGTAGCAACCGGACTACTTGAAGGGCGTCAGTGCGAATGACAACGCGTGCCACAGGGAGCATAGTTGTTGCTGCCACGGAGCAGAGTGCTCCTTGAACTGCAACCAGCTCAGCACAAAATGACGAAGGGGGTTCCGTATATTTCCACGCTGCTCACATTCTGCCGGCGCCGCTATGTGGCCGAGTGGCATGACTTGGCTCGTGACGGAGCGAGGAAGACGACTCTTCCGCTCTGGTGCGCGCTGCTTCCATGCTTGGCCGTTCGATTGAAAGCCCTTTTTTGAGTCGCGCTACGCTTGTCGGCGACATTTTGGTGGAGCCGCTGGCTATCGTCCTATGCACGCTCACCCCGAAGACAATTTCGAAGCTGATCCCCGGCGCTTAAAAATAACACCTGTAGATAAGGCGAGCCGCCGCCTGCGACGCCTGGAACCTCAGTTCCAGCAACTGACGACGCCTGTGCGTAACATGACGTCCACTACTGGCAGTCAGACAGGTCATCCTTCCGGCACTGTCCCGCCGGTTCTGTTCCTTACACCTCGTTCGCCGCCATCCTTCCACAACGATCGTTTCCAAGATGTCAAGGACTGGTAGCCCAGCTTTGCCCGTGTTGCCACTTTTAACCAATGGGACGATGAGCGAAAGCTTAGAAACGCGTATTTCGTGTTCCAGGACTCGGCGAAGACATTGTTCAAGAGCCATGAGGCTTTCTTTACTAAATGGGAAGCGTTCCGTCGTGAGTTGCTCACTACCTTCAGCGCAAACGAAAGTAAAGAAAACGCTGAAATCATCTTTCTCTCCAGGTCACAGCAGTCAAACAAAAGTGCCGCCATGCTAATAGAAGATATGAAGCATCTCATCAATTGGACTGACCCTGCCATGTCCGAGGCGACGAAGGTACGCCTCGGACATGGCATGATTGTGAACAAGGGACCCGTACGTGTCTCAAAACGTCATGTGTTAAATATTTTTTCTTTGGCGAGTGTATGTTTCTTGTGCTTCCAGTACGCACCCTCATGCTTAGTGTAAAGGAGCAGCTCTTCGCTGGCCCCATACGTGACCCTCCAAGGACCGTCTCTTACTTCGCTAAAGAAGTCACGGGTATGGAACGTTCCTTGTAGGAACGCCGCACGCAGTACGGTCGTCAGGGAAGTGTTGTAGTCACCAACTACTGCGTGTAAGTGCCACGCAGTCGCCGGGAACGAGGCGTTGCGGGAGCTTGTGCTGAGTGTGGTCCGCGAAGAAGTACGCAATCTGCGCTTAGATGCTCCACCTGCCAGTGTTGCAGCTGTAGCCGATGCCGGCCAAGACGAAATTCACCGAGTGGTGCAGCCACCACCGGCACGACAGCTGGAGCTGTACACCATGAGCTACAGCGGAGCCATACGGAGACCGGCGCCAGTGCCGCATGCAGTTCGTCCTGCTGCCGATGCAACGCAGAGTTGCCTTCCCCCTGTCGAGCTGCGTGACCCGCGCCCTGTTCTACGAAAAGCGGACGTGCGGCGCACGGACAACAACCGGCCGCAATGCTGCCACTGCGGGGAGCCAGGTCATGTCCTCCGCAACTGCCCATAACGGCGGATGGGCTTAAGAGGATTTCCACCGGGCGCACCTCGACCGATATATGGTGAGAGACTGCGGGACATTGAGCAGTACCTGGCCGATCAAGTGCTGCCCTCGACACTACCACGACGCCAGTCTAGGTCGCCGTCTCCAAGACGGGGTGCTTCGCCCAGCCGCCCATCATCCTCTGGCCAATTCAGAGGCGCGTCTCCCCACCGGGAAAACTGAAAACGTCGTCCGGGGGTAGGACCGCCGCTGCCGCAGCGAGTGAACAGCCTCCATCCGACGATTTGATGCGACGATCCCGCTGACCTCAAAGACATTCTCATCGGCGACCTCACCGACACGACGACCCCACCGACGACACATCGACAACCTCACTGACGACCTCAACGACGAACTCATCGACGACGCCACCGGAGGTCTCATCGACGAGTTGTAAGAGAGTGGTCTCTGCCGCCGAAATTATAGTTGCCGCTGACAGCTATGATGTGGCAGCACTCGTGGATACCATAGCCAACTCTTCTGTCATGAACAGCCAGCTAGCCACGACCCTCAGAAAGGTGCTAACGCCTTGCAGTTGCTCGACATGTGGTAACGCCGATTGGCGTCTCCACCTGCCGCATACGGATCCGCAGTGCCACTTTCATTGGCTCCTTTGCCGTGTTACGAGAGTGCTCTAAAGAACTCGGCATAGACTTCTTAAAGAATATGGGTCGGTAATTAAGGTGCAGGAGCTTTTGGTATCGTTTTCGACAAAGCGAGCAGTTGATACCGGCCCCGAGCCGCACAGAGCAGCACTACGTGTCTCTGAAGACGGTTGCAGGCAGTAGCTACATGCAGTGGCTAAGCCAATTAACTTGGCTGCACTGCCACGCGCTCGCGGCGACTGGCACGTGTTTCGTGCTCGTGCCGGTATTCGCCTGGCTTGAATAAACTTGTTCTGCTGGCATGTCAACTTGGTGTCAGAAGTAGCGCAATTCCCGCAGTAAGCCCCACCGGAGCTGCTTCCTTTCACTCAGATACCTATCTACGGTGGCACACGTCACAATAGCGTCTACAGCCTGGACTACGCGGCCAGAACATGGCGTCCTTCGTGATTCAACCGCGTGAGGACCTCTGCTTCATGACTCCTGCCGACTGGCCGAAATTGAGGAAGCGGTTCGAGCGTTTCTGCTCTGCTTCTGGTCTTTTAGACAAGTCAGGGTCACACAAAGTCGACACGCTCCTTTATTTGGTGGGCGTCCATGTCGAGAATGTCTTCGGAACCTGCAAACTCTCCGGAGAGAACGCCCAGAAATTAGAAGTTGTCCTCAAGCAGTTCGGCAACTACTTCATACCGCGGCACGGCGTCAATTTGGAACAGGTACGCTTCAACACGAGGGTCCAAAACGACGGCGGATCCGTGAAAGACTTCGTAACTGCACTTCACATAGTTTCCAACCATTGTGAGTACGGCACCCTCCGAGAGGAACTGGTTCGAGGCATACTGGTTGTCGGCATTCAAAACCATAAATTGTAAGCGAGACTGCAACTTGACGCTGATCTTACTCTTCAGAAGTCGCTTGAGTTTATCAGGCCCGTCGAAAGCGTACGTCAGCAGCAAGCGGAGCTTCACCGGGAAACGCTGACCGTCAACAAAGTTGCATCTGGCAGACAGCAAGTCAGGCATCCCACGAACACTGCTCATGTCAACGACGGTCTAGAGCACTTTGAATCAACGCCACGTCCGCCTCCAGCTGACAGCGTTCCGACACTATGCCGTTGGTGTGGAAAAGAACGACACCCGCATTCACTATTCCCGGTGCAGGCGCAGGTATGCAGGGGCTGCCACAAGAAGGGCCACTGCGCGTCTGTCTGCATGTTACACTGGGTTGATATCGTAGAAGCATCAGGACCCGACAGCGAAGGTGGGCTTCTTGGAACTGTCTCGTCATTCGATACTTCGACATGGGAGACAACCATCCTCGTGCAAGGACAACCTGTAAAATCCGAGATAAACACAGGCGCCGACGAAACTGTCCTCCCATCTGTGACTTTCAGCATGCTCCGACATCAGCCTCCGTGGTCGTGCCCTCCTCGGCGGCTTTACCGTCTTGATGGGAGACCTGTCGCAATCAAGGCCGTTGCGCGTCTTCAGCTCTCCTACCGTGAATGTAAAACGCTCCAAGACGTCTACTTGCTGGAAGATGTCCACACTCCCTTACTCGGCAAGCCCGCCATCAACGACTTGCAGGTGCTAACCTTCGTCAGCGCCGTCAGAAATAAGGTGAGGCCAAGAGACGAATTTCATTCGTTGTTTCAGGGCCTCGGCAAGCTACTAAGAGGACTCCACATTCGCTTGCGCGAAGCTGCGAAACCATTTGCTTTGAGCTCCCCTCGCCGCGTACCTATTTCGCTCTAACAAGGCTTTAATTGCAGCGAATGGAAAATACTGACGTCATTTCACCTGTTGGTGAGCCGACTGAATGATGCGCACCTATGGTGGTAGTGCAAAAACCAAACGGTGATGTTAGAAATTTCTATGAAACACTTTAGCGCTAAAGAATACGAACACAAGACAAGAGAACGACGGCACAACACATATGAGCGCTACTAACAACTGGTTTTATTTTTCGCTCCAGGGTACGTATTGAAAAGCTTGTCACATCACATCAAGCGCACAACCAGGGCGCGTGAACATAATTTTTTTTTCATATCAAAAAGCTATGAAGTATCACTCGCTAATCTTGAGTTTATGGGACGGCAAGCAACAAGGAAGGAAAAGAAAACACCAGTAATGGACACGATGAATCAGTTAAAAGGGTAAGGAGGAAAGAACACCAAACAGGACGACCAAAAACGTTGTTGTTGTTGTTAGCCTATCAAAAGATGGCACATACCCACACTGGGGGATGGACCAAGAATCGGGTGGCTATTCACCTGAATGCAGTTAACAAAAAGGAAAAGCACGTGGGAGCGCAACACCGGTGAATTTTTTGTCATGAACAGAAAAGGAATGAGTGTTTTGATTTTAAAATTTTAAGAATAATAATAGAGGGATTAAATATTAATGATTTAGTCAAAATGTAATAATTGATAGAAAAGAAAAGGTTGGAACACTTAGCAAGGCAGTCGGTGAGATTCTATCAGGAAATTTAGAACAGCGGTACAAACAGTTCTTTCTTAAACGCAGCTCTAGAAATGCCCGCACCGCCGAGTATAACGCTATCATAGCATCGCTTACACACTGTTCTCGTTTTTTATTTATCTGGAAGGCCTGCAGCAAAACGCCACCTGGTTTTGCGCATGATGTGATGTGACAAGCCTTTAAATACGTACCCTGGAGCGAAAAATAAAACCAGTTGTTAGTAGCTCTCATCTGCGTCCAGTCGTCGTTCTCTCGCCTTGTGCTCGTCTTGCTTAGCGCCAACGTGTTTCAAAGAAATGTTTAACCAGCTACCTCCGCAAAAAAGTTTTGCTAAAGGTGATATTCGAATCTGCGTGGACTTCACTGAACTCAACCGTTACATCCTGGGAGAGTGACATCCGATTCCGTCCGTCGAGCATACAATCCGGCTGCTTCACGGGGCCGAGATGTTTTCGAAGATCGATGCCAATTCAGGGTTCTGGCAGATACCACTCAATGATGACAGCAAAAATCATGATGCCTTCATCACGCCTTTCGGGGCATTTTCCTTCAACAGGCTTCCATTTGGCATCGCGTCCTCTCCCGCGCACTTCCAGGAGCAGATGTCGAAAATTCTGGAAGGTTCGACAGAGTTGTGCGTCTCATGGACTACATCCTTATCTGGGGCTCAGACGAAACAAAGCAAAACGAGAGCACAACCGTTCTTCAACGACTAACTGAGGCAGGGACGCTGAACCAAAACAAGTGC
The DNA here is from genome assembly GCF_052857255.1 of Amblyomma americanum. NCBI lineage: Eukaryota > Metazoa > Arthropoda > Arachnida > Ixodida > Ixodidae > Amblyomma > Amblyomma americanum. Next base: position 18,117,864 of record NC_135505.1, on the reverse strand, counting down.
CTGTTTCACCTCGACCATATCCCATTCTTAGGTTATAAGACTTTCCAGCACAGAGTCAAACGCGACGAAAAAAAGTTTGAAGCCATCATAAATGTGACCAGACCCACTAACAGAAGTGAGTTGCAAAGACTTCTCGGAATGGCTACATATCTTTCACGCTTTGCACCTAACCTTACGAACCTGCTCCAGCCGCTTACTTGTTTTCTGTAAAAAAAGCAGCAATTGGTTTGGTTTATGGGGGTTTAACGTCCCAAAGCGACTAAGGCTATGAGAGCCGCCGTTGTGAAGGGTTCAGAAATTTCGACCACCTGGGGTTATTTAACGTGCACTGACATCGTACAGTACACGGGCCTCTAGAATTTCGCCTCCATCGAAATTCGGCCGCCGCGGACGGGACCGAACCCGCGTCTTTCGGGCCATGAGCCGAGCGCCATAGCCATTCAGCCGCCTCGGCGGCTAAAAGAAAGAATTCGTATGGGGCATTCCTCAACGGCCAGCATTCAACAGATGGGAGCGGCTGTATTCATCTCGCCCAGTGCAAGGGGTCTACGATGCTGCTAAGTTGACAGTGGTCAGCGCGGACGCTTCTTCCTTTGGACGGGGGCAGTGATTCGACAGAAACAGACTGGTGGCAAGTTTTCGGCAATCGCTTATGCCTCCCCGCTTCGGCCTGATGCAGAGAAACGCTATGCGCAATTAGAGAAAGAAGCTCTTGATTTGGCTTGGGCTTGCGGAAAATTCAATGACTACCTGGTCGGCAAGCAATTCACAATCGAAACGGACCACAACGGTACCTATGTTTATTTCAAAAAGTGTTTATGACCTTACACCGCGGCTACAAAGACTTAAAATGCGAATGACGAGGTATCAGTACGAAGTCGTGTATGTACCTGGGAAAGAACTGCTGGCGGCCGACCCGCTTCCAGGGCGCCTCTGCGGAAGAATGGCCAAATTGAGCTAAAAGCGAGACCGAAGCTTTTGTGCGCTGCGTGAAGGCAACCCTTCTCATCAAGCAGCACCGCCTTAAGTGTCTGACAAAATTCCAAAAATGAGATTGCGTGTACTTGTATATCTGAGAACACTTCACAAAAGATTGGCCTTCCCGTCAGCGGAAAACCTTTGTGCTGGACTAAGTCTTTCGTTCGCTTTTGGCACGCTCTGCAGGTCTTGGGACAGTATCAGCTAGAAAGCCACTCGTATATTCAACGGCTATCACCGTCGCAGCTGTTTCTGGTGAATGATACACGCATGCGGATCTCAAGAAAGCTGCAGTTTCGTCATACCAAGCCATCCTTGACTTCACTAGCTCTGTACCTGCCAGAGATGTCCACCTGGCGCCGATCGGCGATTATTTAAAGCCCTTCAACTTCGTGTATCGTTGCAGTCAGCGGCAAACCTTTGCCCTAGACTAAACCTTTCCTTCGCTTTTGGCCGGTGAGTGTGCGTTGCACCTGCTATAACTCACCACTTTTCGGGTTTTGCCGCTGACTTCACCATGTTTTCTTTGCGTACTTCTTGCTCAAAAACCCTACAGAAGGATAGAAAATATGTGGTTTGCTATAGCTTTGAGGGCGAATACCACTTAGGGAAAAACTGCTCGTCAGCGGCTGATAACGCCTACAAGAATATGAGTACAGGAGCACGCGAAACGTGGAAGTGTCCTTATGCATGGGTGATTCGGTTAAGCAACCTGACGTATCATCCAACACTGGGGATGGTTGGTTCTCGCAGCAACTGTCTGATCTATGAAACTGAATTCTTTGACGACAACTGTTTCCGCACTAATGGCGAAAATTGAAGAACTATTGTTGGTCAAGGAAACTAGTGAAAAGGTTGCTTCGGCAGTCGAGGACATAAAGTCCGCTGTTGATTTCCTTTCAAGGTATGACTCGCTGCTTGCTACAGTGACCACTAATCAGCCTGAGCTTACAGACCTTTGATGACAAGTTCTATCGTTCTCTTCAAAAGTAACACAGGTGATTGACAGGATGAGTGGCGAGGTAAATGATCTCGAACAATACAGCAGGAGATGTAACTTCTAGATTCACGACCTTCCCGTCAAATTTGATGAAAACCTTCAATCTTTCTTCAGTGCCTTGGCAGGGAAGCTAAACATAACCAATTTTCAAGGAGCAGATATATCGGCAAGACATCGGCTGCCATCCAGAGGCGACTACATTTAGCCAATTCTAGTGCAAACTCGGTCAATTTCTGTTAAACAGAAGTGGCTTGCGGCTCGGAAGAGCCTTCCTGATTTGGTGCAAGACAATCAGTCGCCTCGGCTCTTTTTTAAGGATAACCTGTCTCAGGTTGATCGCGACTAGCAAGCTCTCGAGAAAAAGAAAAGGGTTTTGAGTACGTCTGGACCAAAAAAAATGGAAAGGTTCTGGCAAAACAGTACGAAGGCGCGTCTCACATTCGCATGAACAAGTTTTCGGATCTTGAAAAACTAACATAACTATGTCTGACATTGGTTTCATGAAATGTTCTGATTTTTCTGCAGTCCGGAAGTTCTTTCAGCATCACACAGCTATTTACGAGAGCGAGTTGACGGGCTAGTTGGTATCGCATGGTGTAGGAACGGCGCTAAGAACAGATTCAGTTGATAGTCAGCGCCCGTCCCTGTGCTTCCATGTTTGACTTCTGTCCTGTTCTTAGCGCTGTTCCTACACCAAACATCACACAGGTAATTCATTTCAGTTTGCTCATGTCAATATTCGCAGTATACGGAAATACTGGGACCATTATTGCGCGCTACCGCTGTCTTTTGATTCAAGTTTTGGCTTTGCTCTCACGGAAGTGAACGCTTCGTCAGAAGTGTTATCACATTCCTCGCTGCAAGGTCACCAGTTGTTTCTTTCCCTCGTCTACAACGAAGAGGAGGAGGAATCGCAGCCTTTGTTAAAGATTCATGGTCAGTTTCTGAAATTAGTGTACCTTTTACTCGACCAGAAGTAGTGGCGCTGCGCCTGAGTACACCTTGGTTGCCACAGGTTCTTCTCACAATTTACCGCCCTCCGTGTTGTAACGGTGGAATCTTTTTAGCTGAGCTTGCTTCTGCAATATCATTATCCCAGAAAGAACACGTGTGAATTATCGGTGATATGAATGTCGATATTCTACTCCACACTGTGACAATGGTCGCAGATTATCTGGACCCTTTATCAAAATGGGGACTACAGACTAAAATAAGACGCAGCCCTACACGCCAGGAATACTTATCTGGCCAGCTGGTCGCGTCTTGCATCGACCAGATAAACGTGCGTTCTCAAAACCTGTCAGTGGAGTTGATGTGGTTGAGGTCAAGCTTGCAGACCACTATTTCGTTTGCTGCTCGTTAACGGATGGTTCCAGTGACCTTGAATGTATGCGCAGCCAGCAAAAGGTATCAGTAATTGATTATAAGCTTCTTGATGAAACACTTGCAAAGCGCGATTGGGATTCTTTTATTGACAGTGTGTGTCCCCTGCGGACTTATATGACAGTTTCGTCGAAGTTTTTCACTCACACAAAGCTGAATCTTCTCGCATGGAGATAGTTAAGCGACGAAATTTAGAAAATAAGTGGATGTCACCCGTAATATTGGAAGGCATTAAAGAAAAAAATCTGCTCTGGGCTCGATCAAGACGTGCCCCGAACTGTTATGAATTACGACTGCAATTTAAAAGTGTACAAAACCGTATGAATGCCATGATCCGTCTGGTCAAGCGCAACCACTTTAGGTCTCAATTTAATGAGGCACGCTTTAACAGCAAGAGAACCTGGTCGTTGGTAAATAATTTAAAGGAGTGA